>NC_135867.1:24478974-24793141 GCF_031162955.1 Sander vitreus
AGAATTGACTGTCTCTCTGTCTTTCCACTCTCCACAGCAACCTCATCTCACCCACAGACAATGGCTTTATCCCTGCAGCCAGGGAATAAGGAAGGATTTCTCTATCTGCCATTTGTCAAATGGCAAAAGCAAACCCCGTGCACTCAACACAAAGACTGTAAATGATACTAAATTAACAGGGTTGCAGACTGCAATGCAGTCTATGGTAGAGATAATGTAGGACATATGATCACTGATTACAAATTTAGTAGAAATCTCACCCTGTGACATAGTTTTCTTGCTTTTATGCGCAAGCTCTTACATTCTCACGTGTATGTTTGATTCGATGTGTATTTTTACCTTCTGCTTGATAAGTCAGCAATCAATCAGCAATGGTCATTAGATCCTATTAGATGGTCCTATTGAGCTAAAAAAAAAAAAAAGGAGGTATTTCCAGGGAATTATACAGCAACAACTCTAACTGAACAGTACAGTATGTGAAGATAATGTGAAAACTGGCTCACGTAAAATTGTAAGATTTGTTTTTATTTATCAGGACAATCAACATTTCTGTAAATACGTGTTAGCCAGTCGGCTAATTTTCAATGGTAGTCCTAGTTACTTGACTTTGTGACGTAAATCATCTTTTGCATTGGCTAAAATAGTCTTCTAGCAATGTTTGTAGTCATGGATATAAGATAGATTATTATACACCACAGAAATGTATACTAACTGCTGTAGAGGACCATATTCCTAATCGCCTGCTGTGTAAGCCACCAGAGGCTGTGAGTTACTACAGCAGAGGATCCTAAATGAGGGAAATGGAGAACAGGCTTGTTCAGAATGACAATGCTGCCCCAGCATGCATGGCGGCAGCCACAAACAATCCTAATGACATCAGGGGCTCTGAGAAGGGGCTGTACACTGTCGGCTCCTGGGCTCAGGCCGGTCCCCTTCCCCCCCCCACATCCTTCTCTTACAACCACCACCACCACCACACTGCTTGTTAGATGCAGTGTAATTAGATGGCTGAGCTTGTTGCAAGTAGCCCAGGTCACAGAGGCATGTCCAACCCTTGTCCTGATTGCTCCTTGGGGAATTATTGACAAAGCACAAGGAGCATTGCATGTTGGGCTCTAATTATGTGTACAAGACATAGACGGCCCCGGGGAAATTAAATGAAATTCCCCAGCTTGATGGGTCCTCCACACTCATGGGATCTATTCTGTTTATTATTAAGCTCAGCCATTGTCTGCCTTTATGAGTCTGCTGTGTGGAGCTAGGTACCAGCTAAATGCTTGTAAGTGTCTCTCTTTTCACAGTGGCAATACATCAGTGACTCGTGGTGGAAAATTGCCTGTCTATTGTGATCTATGCTGAAAAGAGTGTAAGCAGTAAATATATTTAACTACTGCTCACTAATATTGTAAATATAGAGTGTGGAATGGAACACCTGCATGGTGTTTCAGTGTGTAATCAGTTTCTTGTCACTGCAGCTCGGTCCGGACACATCCAAACACCTCTGCTCTAATTCCCCTGGCCCAGATACTGGACAGGAATTGATAGTCTCCTGCTTGTGCAAATGAAGTGATAAGGGGTCTCACCCAGATTACACAAGGCCTAAGTGGCGCTGAGAAAGCTTATGGAGATGAATGAATTCATGAGGCCGCCTGACAGATTCTTAAGAAGCAATGTAATAAGGGATAAATCAAACGGCTACCATTTTGCCTCTGAGTGATTTCAAATTAAAGCAGAGGGAGATGTGAGACCCCCCGGGGGCGGATGGACCTAAGTATAGAACTGTGGCTGACCCTTATGTATATTTCTCTATCAGTAGAACACCCTAATGGCTAATGTACAAAAGGCTGCATAAGTAGTAAATACTCCATTCCTTTTGATTCAGCACAGTGGGATGTTGGCTGTCTTTGAATATCCCGACTGTGGGGGCAGGTCCAATTCAATAGCTGTGCCAACGGATTATTCTTACCACCATTAATAATTGAGCATATTATGTTGTAAGATGGTGGATCACCAAGGACTATTTTTGAGAAATCTGTTTTCTATACTTTTAGCTGTGCCTTTCTTTTATGTGGAAAATGATTGACTACACTATGTAAGCTGGTTAGAAAAAACGCATTACAGGAATAAAGTGAATACCATACAGGCACATGTCAAGGCTACCAATAGCTTTTGCTGTGCATCATTATATGTCTCTATACATAGCTCCAGCAGGCAGCACACAATTAGGTCAGATCTTTCTCTGCAATACTCTGGAGACCAATGTTGCCCTCTGTGATCGTCTTTCATTGATTGCTGCTATGAAAGTTTGTACAAGCAGAAACTGAAGCGTCAGACAAACACAGGCCTTTAGGAAACCAGGAATCATACATGAAAATGGCGGGTCACCTCATTGATATGACCCGCAACACAACAACTCTGGTCAATTAAGCATGGGCAGAGCGAGCATTGTATCAGCCCCTTCCAACCAGTCCCACATGCCCCGTGGCTACGCAGACAGCCAGCTCAATAGTACAGTGAGCACACAGACTCTGAAAGTGTTACCAAGACCAACATTCAGAGAATAATTGGCGGAAGATGCAGATGTGCTGGCTGCCATGCGCCAAGGCCAGAGAAAAGAATATGATGTGTTTCGAATGGCAAGTGGAGGTGAGTCATACTGACACTGTTGGCCATAATGATATTTCTGCTTGGCACAGCTACATAACCAGGGGATGAAGGCAGAAAGAATGTCAGCGTGCAAACTAATGTGAGGGTGGCATTCTGTGTTAGCTGGCATGTGTCTGCTTCAGTTACGTTACAGTATTTAGCATCAGCCCAGACACCAATTTAATGACGTTAATCAGTGCCAGGCATCCTCCAGCCCATGTCTATCCTCCCTCTGCTAAATCCGCCTCCTCATCCTCCTACATAGAAACGTGTCATGACAAGCACATGTGTGCCAGGCATACAGTTCTAAATAACAAAGCAAAAAGACGTGCCCTTTGGGTGGTGAGATAGCTCATTACCTATGAGCGACCTTCCATCTGCACTCATGGCTGCTCTGGGAGCCATTATGATTATGATGGAAATCTCACAAGCCATTACTGGGAGACAGCACAGGGCTCACTGCAGACACACTAATGGACTCATTTGTAACTGGGAGAGAGGGAAATGACTCTGCGAGCTAGCAGTGGCTTTGTTTGATGGAGTATGGAGGAGCGCATACTCGATTTGACAAATGAAACAGGGTTAGTTGTCTATGCGAACTAAACTGCTGTGCTTCCTTGATCACTACATACACACACACACACACACACACACACACACACACACACACACACAAACACCATCCTCCCTTTCTTGTGTCCGGCAGTGACTCAACTCCCATGAGTCTGTTCATATTCTCTTTAAATGGGGGGGTCGGGCTTTAGGGGATAATAGTGTTGAAATTGACTGGTTGGGGTTGGATGTGAGATGTAACCTCCTAAATCTTGGGCTTAATAGTAAAACTCATGATGATCCCTCCGGAAGTTATTCAGCCATGACTAGGGAGCAAGAGCCTAAGTGGGGGCCTCAGAAACTTGTAAGTGCATGGCTGTTTTGTTGGTTGGACCTTTTTCCCGTAAATCATCTGCGACTATACATGAAATCCATATTGATCCACTCTCACTGTTTACAGAGACACTGTAGAGCGTTCTTTACCCCATATCTATCTCTTTTCCTCGGTTTACTTCAGCAACATCTGGGAAGTAAACTGCTGAGGTTTATTTCCTATTTGTCATTATTTTAATTAACTGACATTTCCCCGTTTTCTATTTGCATTGTCCACACAGCGTTGCGCCACACATCGATTATGATTTGCTGGTTATGCTTCAATTCCAGGAGGATTAGAAAAACCACAAGTGCGATTGTGGTAAAACATTAGTTCAGCATGTGTTTACAATAACAATCAATGCTTTAAAAAGTCTTTCTCTCTTTTAAAATTGGTTCTGGACTGGTAATACAGAGTATGCCAAGAAATGATTTTAGAGAAATATCCACACAAATGGTAAGATATTGTCTTGCATTTCATTGCATGTAGAGGAAAAGGACACAGTAACAAGAACACCATGTAGAATAATGGAATCCATTAGAGAAGCCCTGGAATACAATGTTTAGTTTTTTATAAAGAACCAGGAAATTAGACGGAAAGTAAAATATTAAATTTTTTTTTAAACATAATGCAAACCGATCAACATCACAAAATCTGGCTTTAACAAATGACCAGAAAGTTGACACAACACCTCTAGGATATGAGAAGAAATGTGTTTATATTGCTTTTCATTATGTCGCAACCGCCATCACTAATAGTCTCAATCCAATAGGTTGTCTGTGTTAACATCTCATTCATTTTACTGTTATTGAGTTATTCTAGCTATGTTATTCTACTCTATTCTGTTAATTTTTTAAGCCGTTGTCTGTCTGTATTGTTACTTCTAAGTAGAAACTGGATCACTGCTGTCGTCAAAGTTTTCATGGCTTTCGATTGTGACTGATTAAAATGTTATACTTGTGTTTAAAATCATATCTGTGATTAAAGTTGAATCTATTCTCAAGTTATTGAGTTTCTTCCGCTGTAAAGGAAGTGGTTCCCTAAAATTGTGTGTAGAGTGCAAATAATTATATTCATTCCTAAAGTTCGTTGATAAGACTACATTTCAAAATAATATCTAATACATATGTCTAATACAAATCTAATACATATGTATTATGATTACGCTACAATGACATTCTACCCACCCTGCGCGATATGATAAGATATGTCATACTGATTTTAATAAAAGACGAGAGGCAAATTGCTTACTCACCATGTTCAGACATGAGCCAGAATTTATTTTTACAGTGACATCAACTGATTGTTTAACAATGTTGTACTTTTAAACACCGTGGTATGAAAAGGGAACGGGTAAGCTACTGCATAACGCGTTCAATTCTGCCTGGCAGTTTCTCTGTGTTGTTAGTCCGCACCCTACCTATTAAACTAACAGGACATTTAACTGCATGTTTATACAAGGAAGCTCCCTCAGCAGGAGCCTGACAGGGACGAATCCGATCCAGGGATGGGAAGGAGGTGGTTGGGGAGGTGGGGGGCTAATAAGATTGCCCTGACCTGGGTGATTTATAGATTCATTTGTGAGCTTGTTTAGGAACCTGATCTGCATTATTCATGTCCACTGAGGACATTAGCTGGTTAACCCCTGCTCAGGTTAGGCCACATTATTTTAATGGCCATTGCGAGGGCAAGCCTTTCAGTCAGAGGGAGAGGAGGAGGGAGGAAGAGGCAGAGCACAGCTCATTTATTCCAACCAAAGAGCTATCTCTCATACACAGGGAACAGGTGGGGCCAGGGCATTATTATTTAATTACATCTGTTAACGGTAAACAATGCACAGCGCTTTAATGCTCACAAAACAAGGATAATTGGTAACCAAATGCCTGGCGACTTTTGACTGCCACGCGTTGTATTATTTATGTCGCACGGCACCTGTCACGCATATGGTGCAACCGCAACATCCCCATGTTTTTCTACATGTGTAATTACTATTCATGTCTGTAATGATCATGCCATGTAGCCATAAAATAGACTGCACCAGCTTTGACACAAGACCACATTTGTCATCCTCTCTGTAGATTGATGTGACAGTTATTAGTGACACACCAGTCTCCTCACATGCAGCTGCCACAGGAAAAAAAACCAAACTATAACATCACAGCCTCAGTTTAATTCTTATTACCGTATTTTCCGGACTATAAGTCGCTCCGAAGTCGCATCAGTCAAAAAATACGTCATGAAGAGGAAAAAAAACATATATAAGTCGCACTGGACTATAAGTCGCATATATTTAGAAATTTATTTCACAAAATCCAAGACCAAGAACAGACATTTAATCTGGAAAGGCAAGTTATTAAACTCCACAATAGCACACAGAACAAGGGGCTGAACACGGTAGGTGTCCGGTATGTTAACGTAACACATTAACAGTTATTCAACTATACAATAGAATACAGAACAACTACCAGGGCGTGGAGACGTAACTGCACTGTTGACGAGCCTCTCCCAGCAGCACGTTGTTCAAGCGCCCATCTGTGGACTTGTTCCTCCAGCTCTGGCCATCTGGATTTCAGCGTGACTAGCTTTCTTTGTTTTCTTCATTGCAGTAAGACTAACCTTTTCTCCAGTCCCTCACAAGTTTCTCACTCACTCCAAACTTTCGTTCTGCTGCTCGATTACCGTTTTCGGCTGCGTATTTTACTAACTGCAGTCGCCTGCAGTTTCTTTTCTTTCTCAGTTGTCTTTAGGAGCAGCATATAGTTGTCACAAGCCTAGAGCGCCTCTTGTGGCTGTAGACGGTAATGTTTTCAGCATGAAATAACATTTAAAACATGTTAAATTATATATATTTTGATATATAAGTCGCACCTGACTATAAGTCGCAGGACCAGCCAAAGTATGAAAAAAGTGTGACTTATAGTCCGGAAAATACGGTATGTGTGCCTTTCGGCTTAATGTCTTTCTGGTTTAACTGTTTTGGACGAGGTTTCTTCTTCCTTTTCTTTTAACAAAGATGTTCTAACTCCTATTGTTGATGTTCTAACTCCTATTTCACTACTGTAATATTCAAATAATACTGCCGTAAGGGACATATGGGTGCCTATGATGTGATATGTGTGAAGTATCCTTCTGCCATGTATCATAGAATCACTTTACTGTTACAAATAACACACACACACCTCAGTTTAGGGAAGATATGATAGTTTTTCCTCCATCTTCCCAGGGAGGATGATTGACCTCTTTCTGAGCGTTTTTTTCTCTCCTCTCTCTGGGGAGAATGCCATCATGCATAAAGATAGACACGGAGAGCGGCAGCAGCATATGTCTGCCGTGGTGGATGCGGCGCTGACAGGCCGGGCTTATCATCTCTGAAGCTCTTCACTACAAGCGTGATTACCGCTGACAGCTCCGACTGCTGATAAAAGCGGGAACATTAAAGAAAACAGAAGAGCCGAGAAGTCGATGCACCAATGTTTCTTCTCATCAAGCCTCCACCCGCTGCCTCCCCTTCCTAAACACCACCTCCACCAGCACTCCAGCATCTCCCCTCTATTCCTCGCCTTCCCAGTACCCCACGCCAGGGTGTCAGAGCTGTCGAGAGCGGGAAGTGACATCACAAGAATTTGCCAGCAGTCTCGAGGCTCATCATGTCAGCGGCAGTCTGTCTTGTGTTAGGCTTCCCCCAGGCAAGCTGTGATCCAGCCCTCGTCTCTGCACATCAAGACTCCTCGCCGAGGAGGGGAGGGACGAAGGGAGAGAAAAAATTAACAGAATGTTTTTCCATCTTGTTAACTGACAGCATCGTTTGTTAGAGCGCTGTCTCAGCAAGGGGAGTACGTGGAAGGCTTTCAGATTGGCAGAGGGAAGAATTGGCAAGTGAAGGCTTGGTGAATTATTGAGTTTGGATGAGGTGTCAGAGCTACCGCGGTTTGCCTTGCGTGGGTTTCCAGAAAGCGTCTGAAGTGTGATAGGAGAACAAGTGTGGAAAAGTGCTTGATTAAAAAGCTGCTGAGATTACGGGGCATCGTTTTCTTGGGCTAGTCAGAATATTTGTGTTTGTATGTCTGAACATCTGAGTTGAAAAAAAAGCTGTGCCTTGTTTCTTCCAGAACTACTTTCTAGTCTGCCAGAGTAAGACACTGCTTCAAGAGTCATGAAAAATTCTCCTGGGAAAATCTCCATCTCCTAGATCTGGCCCTCCGTCAGCTCATTTGGACGGAAAGAGAGGCTGCCTCGGCATAGAATGCTTTTGATTCTCTTTTCATTTATTTGAACTGATCTGCTGTGATTAAGAGCTCCATGTCTCATTATTCTCTTTTGGAGAGGAGCGGGGCATTGCCTTTTGCCAAAATATTTGAATGATTAGGGCCCAGGCACGGGCCATGCCAAAGCGACGGGAAGCATTCACTCTGCTTATTAGATTCACTTAAATGCTGTTGTAAATCATCGCTGCCAGTGCATTCTGCCAGGCCCAGGCTCGAGTTCGAGAAGCTTTCGCTGCCAATGCCAGAGCACAGTGTAGAGCCACTAGAGGCAGCTGAGGCTGTTGGTCTGTGCTGCTGTTTGTTTTACCTCGGCCTCTTTATACAGCAAAATGGTTGTTTTAGTTTTGGATTCATTTCTGAGATGAAAATGCAATTAATCAAGCAGCTATGAGACGTGAGTGAGTTTGAGAAAGCTGATCCTGTTGAATAGAAGTTGAAACCACGGACAGCAGCTGGAGATGATTTCTGTCTCCGAGCTGTAATTTCTAAAGACGTGAGTAACGATGACTTCAACATCGAGGCACGGAAACATTTATTAATACCAGGGTGCTGTTGTTGTCAATCCAGATCTGTCATTTAAGAAACAATTGAAGTGTTCAGTGTGAATGTGGCAGAACATTGGCTGCGTTATTGTGGTCCTGACACTGAATGAGCGCTATTAGCACTAGAGTTGAACCCGAGTGTTACTGTATTGTTCTGTGAAATTCAAGATTGCAGTGTGAGAAAAAGGAGGAAAAAATGGCTGCTTGCTGAGCACTCAAGTAAAAATACTGGCTTTGGTCTTTCAAAATACCCCTGGAAGCTCAATCAGGCCTTCATTTCTGGCACATTGTCAAGAAGCAAATGCAACAAATCAGAGCATATTGTTCCTCAGGGATCGTAATAAGGGCATTTCAACCATGAGCTCCACTGCTCCCCTAATGCCCCTAATGCCCTCTTGGTGACAGACTTTCTTACTCATATTACCCGAGTCAGTGTCTGTCACGAAAAGCCATCTGTGGTGATGTGGCAACGCTGTTTGTCATTTGGTGACTTCTTTCACAAATAACATGAAGGATGTGTCATATGTCTGTCTGCTGAGGTAAAGGTGCAGCATGTGAGGATGGGAGAAACATGAGGGGGATTTCCTCAGACCTCAATGGCCTATAAACACTCACCACTGGCTTTGGCTCCAGCGCAGCTTGCTTTTCAATAAATGCTGTGGTGCAAAGGAGGACAGATGAGGATCATGAGGTGTGACTGGTGCTGGGGAGGTGGGGGTAGAAGAGAAGGAAGAGGAGGAAAGGGGACAGGCAATTTAACAGCGGCTGTGACTCAGAAGGAGGAGATGTATGGCACCCGGCCAGCAGAGCAGTGGAAAACAGTGGTCCAGACTAATGATCCACAGCCTGATCGTTATGGCCCCCACAGAAAGGATGGGCACAAGGCGCAGTTCCCTGGAAATCAATTCCCAGGAAGTGCGTGAGTACTAGTTGTAAATCATGGCGGTATGGAAGGATGGATGGAAGGCACTGGGGATGAAAGGAAAGGTGGTTGTGGGAGAGGAGAGAGGTTAGACAGGGAGCTTTCTAGGGGGGATAGATAGAGCTCGAAGGGGGAACTCTTTCGATCATTAACCCTGAAGTCAAAAATACTTGTGCACCCTGCCCCCTCTCCCCCCAGCAAAAGCAAACCAATGATGTAGCTGTTCCAACCTCTTGCCCCTCAGTAACCCCTCTGCTTGATGGCTCCATTGCAGGTTGAGGCTGAGGTTTAGAAAAGTGTTCTCAAATTGATTTATATCCCTCAGAAGAGCCCCATCAATCCTAATATGAAATGGGTGTTGAGGGGAGGTGTGCGTGACGGCATTTGTGCGTGTGGTTGTGGTGGGGGGGAGTCACTTTAGAAACATATCATGATAAAGAAGGCATTGATCAAGGGGAGTCAAATGATGACAAATGCCACAGCTCTTGAGATAAACAGCCTAAAGCAACAGTAATGTGATTCAGTACTATCAGCCAGCGTGTCCTCAAGGTTGCCTTGAATGAGAGTAGCTGGCTCACGTGGGCATTACTTGGTCGATAGGTTTCAATTGAATTAATGCTTTGTAATAATTTTTTCAGTTTACACCTTTATTAAATTGTTTTAAAGGAACATACCAATTCTCTTGCATGTTTTTGTCAGTCAACCATACATTGTGTAAGCTATAAATCATGCAAAGTCACTGGTATAGTGGTTTAATTTTAGAAACTCAGCATTGTGAACACTTATGACGTCAAATTTTGCCTTGCGTTACTCCCGTGAGTTTGACTGCAGGATCAGTTGTGGTTATTTGAGTTACTGGCACATGACGCACCGGTGAGGACGAGGGGCTCCATGTAGATACCAACAACAACAACCATTTCTTACTGTCAGCAACCATTGCCAAAATAACAAGCATTGCTGTTTTGTACCAGTCGTGGAGGTCCCAGATACGCCAGAAAACCAAGTGCTGTCGTGTCTGGGTTCATTACATCATACAGAGGTGCACACAGCTTGGTGAATTTCATTGCCCACAGATGGCTACAATGTTTTTCTCCATTTCTGATTCAATAACGTCCGTGAACTCAGGAAAATCTCAATGCTAAGAAAGCGAGAGCAGTCATCAAACAAATTTTTTATACATAAACAAAGGGGAATGGTGAAATCATGGCCCAAACTGTCCATTGTAAATATCAGGGTGCAGGTTAACTTCTGCTTAATCTTTGACCTACCATGCTTGCAGTAGTTGTATGCGCAGACGGGACATTTTGGGAACATTAACTTTTGGTTTTATCTCCAAATTTATTAGTTTCCATAATCTGGCTGAACTGTTTGTGTGACTACTCCTGTAATCTGAGTTTTTGTTCCCAGATTTTAGCATTTACTTTAGTGAGTACAATGTTATCATAACTAAAGGGAATGATGGCCACACCTACAAAATGATGTGATTGGATTTTGGGCTGTGCACTTTGTGAATAGGCACCACAAACGTCAGTAACACAAATGTGTTACACAGTGTAGACTGGGTCTCTATTAAATGCAATAGAGACCATAACCCATATACACACATTACAGGGCGAAAAAAAGTGGTGTGTGTTGCACTGATAAATAATTAGGCCACAACTTAATGTTTCATCTCTTCCTGCCTATAGGCTCCTGCTGCTTTTCAGACTGTGGTGCAGCCATTTCAGTTTCAGCTATAACAAATGAAACCATACCCCTTTTCCTATTTTTTTTCTCTCCCACCGTCGTTCTCTTCACTTCATTATGCAGGCAGCCTGACGCTATTTGACAGAATGTGCTATCTGCAACCCCCAGCTGCAGTCCCCGTCTCACTATCATCGCATCGCTGGCAGCTTAACCCCGCTGCTGCCTGCCACAGTAAAGCAGGGAGGAAATGATGATGCTGCTGTCTGAATAGAGAGGGAGAGGAAAGAAAGATAGACACCGAAGCACCTATGTGGCTGCAAGTGTTTTGCTAGGTGGCAGGGTTTTGGCACAGGTGCCTTACAGTCTGTAGAATTAACTCTTATGGTTTTACAATATATTGTTATAAGTAACTTAATGTTATTATATATATTATTATTATTATTATTCTCAGTCTTGATAATCTGGAGTGCAAGTATGTGACTTAATCACGCAGCGTGTAACGTGTATCTGACCTTACATCGACAACAAACAAATACAGGCCTGGTCAGCATTCTAATTGCCTTCTGAGAGGACCAGCAGCATCAGCTGAATGAAAAACCCTGTTTCTGGCATCAAAATCGAACACGCTTGTCCTTCACTTGCAAAATAATGACTTTTTTTCCACACTACTTAAACTTTGTACTACTTCCTGCATTGGTACTGAACATTGACTCAGAAGTAAATCATATCCCACAAAATCTGCTGTTTTAAAACGAGAGGGTGGAGCTGGGGAGGATGACGCTGCTAAGCCAGTGTGGTGTATGGTTTCAATGGTGCTGCGCTAAGCTAAAAGCTAACGGCAGACGCGAGTCATCCAACTGAGTTTTGCTGGCAGGTAATCGCGGACCTTCAGGTACATAACCGGCAAACTTTCCCTTAAGTTACCAGCTAACTACCTTGACTGGCAGAATGCTGAACCAGACATTTTTAGACGACCAAAATGTTGCAATTAACTTTGATGAAGTGAAAACACACGGTGAGAGGGTCAAAGGTTAAGATGAAAGCATGGGAAACACTAAAATCAAGTCCACGGCTATTTTAATGTACACAGTGCCATGGTTAGCATTGCCAAGCCTCCACCATGATTGACCTGCATGCTCTACCCTGGCGCCACAACTCGTTTATCGGTGTTTTAAGCGCCCAACGTCTCTAGGACTAGGATTAGGCTATGGTTAGGGTTAGGGTTAAGGTCAGGGTTAGGTGCCTTGAACTCAACGGTCGCAGCGCTGCCTGGAAGGAGACGTTGGGGGCTTAAAACACCATCGAGCCCACAACTCGTATAAACCAAAGGGAGTATTTCCAGATTGAGATAATTGAGAACGCATTTGTTGAAGAATCTCCTCTTGTGTGCTACATGTGAGAAAGGGAAACTCCGGAGTATGTCCACACGTGATTCTCCTGACATTGTTCAGAGTTCATATGGGAAACAGCTTAAGTGAGATGGAGCGGTGGTTTACATACTGGACTCTATGCAGTAGGCAAAGCTGATTATTTACAGTATACGTATAATGAATTCATCAGCATTTGGTCTCTCTCACAAACACATACTAGTAACAAGATTCAATCCAGTTGAGTCTCTAGAGAGCTGTAAACGAGCTTAATGAAGAAACAAACAAACTGCTTTAGGGGTGAGCCTCAGATCACGTCTGGAAAGCATAGCATATCTAATTTGTAGGTTAATGTCGGTGCAGGCTTATTTATCTGGGTTATCCTCCGCTCCAAATAATGAGATGTGCACATGCAGCATTAGGGACAATGTCGACAGAGGCCTTGCTTGTGTCTGGCATTTGTAACTTTTATTGTTTCTGTCCTTTAATGTCAAGGGAGCCTGTTGTAGAGTCGCTGTCCATATTTGAACATTAGACTTATATTAAAGGGAGATTGCCATGGTTGGCTTTCATTATTATTTCATTTGCTGACATTGAATGTCATACTTGCAAAGCTGAGAATCTAATAAAGGTTGTGATATTGTGCTGCAAATCCTAAACAAATAGCCACTTAGACTGGAAAATGTATTTGCTTATTATATGCATAATGCTAATGATGCATGATGTAGAATCATAGGTTCCAGCTAGTGCATTTTGGGTAGTGCCATAATGAGTTTGGTCTGAGATTTGCCAGTGACAGGTCTTCATTCCCTGGACTGGTCTTCATCGGCTCTGGTCTGTCTCTCCCTATGCGCGTTAACTGTCAGGTGTCGAGAGCCAAACTGCCGTTGAAGTTTTTTTCCATGCTGTCTGCTTTTGATTTATTTTCCCAGAGGTGTTTAAAAAAGCAGCTCGATTGTTAGTGACAATCAGCCGCTCTGGCCCTTTTGAGCAGAAGGTTTGATTTAATCGTGAGGCTGTCATTTATTATTCTGGAGCGGCAGCCGCCCCTGTGAGGCCTGGGCCTGATCAAGCGCCTCTGAGCTGTCCCCAAGATCTCACTCTTTTCCCTCCCCCCCCCCCGTTATGTCTAAATCCTCAATACAAATCGCAGTGTTTCGGCTCTCCCAGTGGGGCCTATTACTGCCTGTGGGGCATTAAAGATCATTAATAGTGCTGTCAGAGAAAGAGAGGGAGAAAGGGGGAGTGCGGGGAGCGGCAGTGAGTTGCTTAGCTGCTCATAAATGGAAAATTAATACATCTGCTTCATTAATGCTGCCTCGTGTTTGATGTTTGTTAGCTGGCAACTTTAATGATGTAGGTTTGAGCCGACGGGGCGCTTGACTAAATTTGATTCCTCCAATTAAGTAGTCAGGCTTCTTCTCTTTTGGGAAAATGGTTAGAAAGGAAAAAACTGCTGCCTAATTATGGACTCCAAACCTTCAGTTTTGTGGCTCCTGCTCTTTTTTTTTCTCCTCACTCCCTCTGTTTTTTTTCTCTCTATCTCTCTCTCCTCCTCTGTCAGCAACTGATTGCAGCAACACGTTCATCAGCAATGGGCCGCACTAAGTTGTTTACCGTTCACTAATCAAGGGGAAATATTTTAATCAGCGCCTGCAACTTTCTTAATCATTAACATCAGCAAACGATGTATGTTAATTGATACATAGTGCAAGGTGATGATAGGCAATCTTAAGTGCAAATGATGAAATTAACACTACCAAGGCTCTAGACAAAAGCAACCGTATCTTAATCGCAGCCTTGGATATCGAACACACAGGAAACATAAAAGCCTCCGAAAGCTTCTTCTTATGCATTAATCCCACCCCACCACACATAAAACAAAACCACTTACATCCCATGAGAAGAAGATGGTTTATACATTTATTTTGTAGAAAACCACATTTATCTCAAGAAGAGATCATTATTTCATGTATTTCAACTTGAAATGGAGTTCAGAGAAAGGAAAAAAAAAATGTGTAGATTGTTCACACATTCATTTACAACATACTGTATATGGAGGAGTTTACCAAACCATTAAATTGCATGAACAACCCATGATGAGAAAATGAGGTGTCCAGTTGTTCATTAGCTGTGGTGATAGTCACAAACAAAACCCACTGTCCTTTAACACAGCTGATTAATACACTGTACACACTTTACACATGGAGTAGCTGCTGAGTCAGGAGGGAATAACACACTTCCCATTAATCCCCATCCGTTACTTCTTTTACATGTGGTCAATACTAGAAGATAATATTGCAATGAATCGGTTAACCTTCACTTCTGCATGTATTGCAGTCATCAGCATAAACAAGATTAGAAATCAACTAACTAGTTTACTATTCCTATTAACTAGCCTCTTTTTTCTAATGTTAAATAGTAAATTTATTTTTGTTTATTGCATTAGTATGTTGAATATGTTTATGTATGCACCAAAAACCAAGGCATATTCCTTGTAAGTACTACTTACTGATTCTGATTCTCAGAAAAAATTGGCTGCAGAAGAACCTGATTTCATGCATGCTTGAGCCCAAGATTAAAGATCCTCCTATTTGCCCTGCCTAATAATTACAAACTTAATATACAGATCTATCCACACACAATGTTTCTAAATACGAGTATATATACAGACATGCATTGACCGATACACTAGTAATCTACACATGCACAAGCACACATACTGCATATACTTACAGTGGAATTCTCCCTCAGATTTTATTCCTCTTCCGTGCGTCGGTCATTCTTTACAGTTGATTAGCAACTTGAAACTCGAGAATGGAGTTGGAGTTGAAAGACGACGTCTACGACCAGATGTACCTGCAGGCATCCAAAGCCCAGTCAAATGTGATTCATCAATACTACTTGGACTATAAACGTAAGCCAAAACCTTGTCCCTTTGCCTGCAGATTCTGCATTCATACTCAAGTACTGTATCTGTTTCTAGAGATCACACATAGTCCCCAGATTTTTTGGCCATGATAGGCCTGCAATTCCTAAACAATATGGATGTAAACACCCCTTACATTCAGGCTGAAAGGCAGCAGTTTAATACATAGTCATGATTTGTTGGAAATCCAGAGGGCTGAAGTACATAGGTAGCAGATACAAAACAAAAGTGTGAATTATAGTCTGCTCTGTATATAGTTCAAGTTATAGTAGGCATTCATGCGACTCACCTTTTTTTAGCATTGTTTGCATTTTAATTCACTTCAAAGTTAATCGGGATCCGTTTCAATAAGTGCTTCCATAATTTTGTCTACCATGTTCTAATATTGTCTGTTCAGCCAAATACTTTTCCTTTTGATAACATGTCTACCAATAGGTCGCTACCTTGCTACCACTTATCTTCTGCCCTATTGGCCTTTTTTGTGTCCTTGATGTGATGTCATTGTGACAGATGGTGACACCTCCAACGCAGAGTAAAGATACCCACTCCTGTTAGGACCACAATCAGCTCATTTGACCATCTTCTCCATTCTTTGAATTATTCAGCACATCAGTCCTGGCATCCTGTGCTCTATAGGAACGTTTTGGCTTGGGGCAAGGTATATGCAGGTCGGCAAGCAGGGGAGAGCATTAGAGGACTGGGCCTCAGGCTCTACAGACCTGGGACTAATGATAATGGTCACACTTGAACAACCGGCCAACTAAGCACTTCATTCTCTCTTGCCACCCCCTTTCCCCTCTGATTCTTTCACATACCTGGCCCATCCTCTGCTCTGGATAGCAAAGGTGAAACATAGTTGAATCAAAATATGTTTAATGGAACTTGTACTCTGAGCTTTGAATCGTATTGTAGGAGTGCAGTGTGCTGTACTATACAGGGTTAATGACTGAATAGTTTGTGATATTTTTATGAATCCTGGTTTGGTTGGTAAAGGATCACTGATATGAACTAATGTTGCACAGTGATTGTTTGAGTGAGCCACACTGAAAACCACTGTGACTTAATAGAGCTTTCGGCCACAAATAGTGGATTTCTGATGAAAGATTTCTTCCACAAGGAAACTTGTCATATATTGTTTGGTAAGATTGAGGTAGAGAACACTATGCCTGATGCTGTGGTCACTGATCATAAAGTGGCCAACATAAAATTAGACTTTGGTGGCGGTGCTTCAACAAGATATGAAGGTAGATTTCTCTTCGTAGTTTCTACCTAGCCAGCTAAATAGCTAGCTATAGGGTCGATGTAACCAGATGGCAAATGCACCATCTCTTTAAGTATACATTTGATCTTTTGCATACTTATTTATTTTACTTTCTAATTTCCTGCATATTCTTATTAGTTTTGTTAGTTCCTTGTGTGATACATGTGGTATAAAAGGGAAAGGTACAACCCTGTTTGAACTGTGGTTTCTTGCTGATGCATAACCAACATCTATTATCAATGTAAATGAGCCGCCAACTTTCCTATTTAAATGGGAACAAAGTGGAAAGTGCGCTTGCAGGCATGCTGAGGGAAGACGAGGGGAGCAGAGGGAAATGAGAGCTGCACACAAACAAGCCATTAATAAACACATTTCTTCTTTAAGCTGCTTTTCTGAGGAGCATCAAGCCTAGAGCACTTAAACTTGCCAAAAACAAGCTCTTTTTTGTGCTTTGAAATCAGGAGGTAAGATCAACGCAGGATAAAAAGCTCAACACACAGGAAAGCAGAAGGTTGCTTTATTTGTTTACCATGCGGCGGGCCGAGGGCATCAGACTTCTCTTCATCCACAGGAGAGCTCCTGCTTGGCGGCAGCGCCGGTGCAGCACATTGCCTCCCACCAGCATTGCACACAGCACCATCTGCTAGGACCTGTTGGCTTGTTTGTTTTCCAGAGCAAACAGCAAATCACTTATTTCCTGTTCCTGCTTTTTACCATATGCCACTGCCTGTGTATCAGAGCGAGGCATGTATATTAATGAAGTTAATCAAAGATGCGCACACAACCACATCTGCCAGGGGAATTTTCCAATGATTGCACCCGCCGTTTGATTCATCACGTCACTACCCTACCCTGTCACTGTGGCCACCTTTCGATGTAGGTGAGACAGTTATAAACTGCAATTATATCATCTGTATAATATGTTTGGACTGAAGCAGAAATTACCATTTAAAATATATATATTCTTAAGGTACAAATAGTCTAAAATGTATGATAAGTGGCTAAAATCCCAGTGCTTATACTTAAATATAATGTTACATGCTCCTATTATGTCCCTATCGTTGCCAGTTAGTAGTGTGTGTAAACACACTGTACTTAGAAGCTCAAGCAATTAGCATGCGGTATTTATATAGTAAATACAGCTGCATATCTGAACATATGCTCACAGTGATCTGTGTCACAACAGTAGGCTCTGCCTAACAATTTTACTTTGAACTCATGGAGATAACATTTGAAATATGTCACAAGTCTTCTTCCTGGTGTACAGCAGTACTTGAAGAGACCCTCAGAACTCAGTGTCATTGCAATTAGTGGCTGTGTTAAACAGCAGGAACAACACAGCAACGCAACGCATTCCTGTACAGATGGCAAATGATCCTGCTGAGAAGCCGCTGACACCCTCTGAGCCCGTCAGGTACACATGGTGGGTCGGTGTTTCAAAAACATTGACCTAAACTTTGCGTTTTACAAGGTGTGTATTTATTGACATGGAACTAATCTCTGCCATGTTTATTTAGTGATTTTCTCCAAATCGTGTTGTTTTTCATATCGACTGCTGCAGTAGATGGACTTGGACTTGGTGTGAACTTTAGTCCTAATAATGAGACATATCGAACATTAGAAATGCTTCCATTCACTATAAAAGAGTCAAACCTTCCAAACAAATGCAAATATGAACTTATTATATGCAGGTTACTTACACAACTCTTTGTGAGACTTTTTGTGTAAGTTCAACACTGTAAAAGTCTTCCAAGAGTGACTGTCTGTAAAGATGTCATTATCCCCATATTTAAACAATATCCCATCTCCCCCCTCTCTATGACGTCTGGCATTTTACCCTGCCTTCCATTGTGGACATTTGCATCAGGTATGGGCAACAAACAACACGCCTTATAAACAACACACCATTCAAACCACTTCTTCTCTGGTATGATCTGGCCCTTACAGTAGTCTTTAAAACTCACGTAACTATTACGCTTCAGTTTGATACAGATCCAAAATCAATCTGATTATCAAACCGTTTTTATTTTTTGTCCTTCTCTGACCCGTGTGGCTGTGGTCAGCATGCAATCATATTAGTTACAATGGATTTCAAGGGGTTTCAGTTGGCTCTGTCTCTTGGCTAGATTGAATAACACTGTTTGGAGCTTTATGAATGGGCAGTTACTCTCTGCTCATTTAACTGTACAGCTTCTTTACTGTTCTTACATTGCTGTCTGTATATAAAAACATGTTAAACACACACACACACATCATCTTGCTTCACCAATTTAAAGGACAATTCCGGCGTAAAACGAACCTAGGGGTTAATAACAGATGTGTCACACTCGATCGCTCTCTGGTACATGTTTTCATGCTAATCAAATGTGTTTGTAGCTTGAAAGAAGCTAGCGCAGACCGCTGATTAGCTTACAACGCTAGTATTCGGGGCACAGGGAAAGTAAAAATAAATCGCTATTTCGTACCACTAAAAAGGCTCAAAATATCACCAAACTTCAATGGAAGCATAATGAGGGTCCCTACATGTTAACCAAAGCATTGAGAACTTTGTAAGTGTACAGACAGTTTATTGAACGAAGAGTTGCAGGAGCTCCGTGAAAGGGCTACAAGAGAGAGAGAGAGAGCTACCGGTAGTCAATGCCGCAACACAGCCTCGTACTTCGGGAAACTGGTGGTGTACCTGCAGACATTGTGAAGCTATGGCCACCGAACAGGAGTGTCTGTGTTGCACGGAGTGGGACCTGTTGCGTCGCAACACCCAAGAGATGCAGTGTTTTGTAGTCTGAAGATTTCCCCTCTCTGATAAACAGGGCTGTACTTACCTAGCTACTACTACTACCGGTAGCTCTCTCTCTCTCTCTCTCTCTCTCTCTCTCTCTCGTAGCCCTTTCACGGCGCTCCCGCAGCTCTTCGTTCAATAAACTGCCTGTACACTTACAAAGTTCTCAATGCTTCGGTTAACATGTAGGGACCCTCATTATGCTACCGTTTAAGTTTTGTGATATTTTGAGCCTTTTTAGTGGTACAAAAGAGCGATTTATTTTTACTTTCCCAGTGCCCCGAATACTAGCGTTGTAAGCTAATCAGCGCTCCGTGCTAGCTTCTTTCAAGCTACAAACACATTCGATTAGCATGAAAACATGTCCCAGAGAGCGACAGAGTGGGTACACATCTGTTATTAACCCCTAGGTTCATTTTGCGCCGGAATTGTCCTTTAAGTGTTCCTTGGGTTGGAGCTGGGCACTGTGGATGTTAGCTAGACCCACTTCCTGTGTCTCTCTGTGGCATTACCTATGGTTGAGTTTTTGAGTGTAGGGCTACTACAGCATTTGAAACATAACTGCAGCTGCTGCAATTACCACCATGTTCTGGGCACAATGTGGTATATGTACTGGTCATAATCCTTATCTCTCCATCTACCACTTTTCAGATACAGTATATCATTAGCACTAAACTACAAACAGTACAAATACCAACATGAAAATTGAAATGAGGTATGACTAAATGAGAAAGAAAGGGTCCTTACAAAGGAAATGTAAACTCTCAATTCAGAATAGAAACCAAAGCTGTGTTCTTTTCATATTATAGTTAACAGTTTTTAATATTCATTCTTATTCATGAAAAGAGGCTTGTTCCTTAAATTACTAATTGAAACTGACAGTGGAAAAGACAACTGCTCTTTTCAGAGTCTATTATGTTCTATTCACTCTCTCTTTGGTAAGTACTGTGTGTCAATATTACTATACAACTACACTGTGTGTGTGTTGATTTGTTCCTACTTAGTGCATAATTACACTTGTGGGTTTGCTGAGAGGAACTTAATTTGATTGTTCTGCCTGTCACTCAGCATCAAGAAAGACAAATATGAAATGACGTGTTTGAGGTTGTTTGATGATTGGCTTTGGTTGGACATAATTGAGGACATATTTTCTGAAACTCAGCATTGTGGCTTTTGCTCCTTCTCTTGCCAACTTCTCAACCACAATGTTACTGTGATGCATCTTTAATACATCTCTGCGCAAGTGGTTAGCTTTGTTTTGGACTGTGTTTTGTTTTCATGCGGCATCTTTTTTTTGTTTTGAGGTATCTGACAAGGCTTTCCTATGCTGTTTGGTCCAATAAAGTCTGCTCAAATAGAGACATGGATTCCAAGGGCTTATGGTTCAGTGCTGGACCCACGTGGCTGCCTCAGGCTGTGTCATGTATGATTGCCTACATGATGCCTACAGGAGTTTTGGAAAGCCTAGGCAATAAAACGCAAGAAAACAATCTTACATGGCTAAACTCTCTGATCTGAGGCATGAGAGGAAGAAGGCTCTGTCTGTCTTAAGGTCTCCTCCTGGGTGCTTGCTGAGGAGTCAGTCGAAGGGTTGGCAGGTATCCAGAAGACTATTTTACCACCCATCAAGCCCCCCGAAAACACAAACTGATCTCCTCCCACCATCAAGGTTGGCTCTGGGCAGCAGTGTAGCTGAAGGCAATGCCCTGATCAAGCATGGTAGTGGTCTAACATCCCCGGCTCACAATGCCGTCTGGGAGCTCCTGACCTGTTGACTGACGGGTTTATTCTTTCTCAACACAATATAATTGCTGACAACTCCATCTGATATACTCAGAAACATGGTGGATGAGTGTTTTTCCTTGCCCAAAGTCACATTGAGTATGCTTACTGTTTGACACGTGTAATAGGTAGTTGTGCAGACATCGATCAGCCACTCAAGATTTTTCCTCCCTGTGGGTTAAACTGTCGTCTTGTCTGATCTCTCATCCTAACCTCGTCCATAGATAATGTGTGTAACTGTGGCTCCTCTGAAGTGTTTTGGAACAGCTCCCCTACAGTCTGACCCATATGGGCCAACCCATTTGATGGAAAGCCTGTAGGCTGTCGGAGGGCGATAGATAACATCACCCCCATACTCTTGCCCTGACAACCATCACCCCGGTGCTGACCTCCAGCTCCACGGGCAGCATCTGCTGCCACTTCACACAGCCATTTGGTGAATCAGGTTGCATGGTGAAACCCGGGGCCAAGGGTCACTATGAGCCAGTACAGTAGACATGTACAACACCCTCACTGTCAAGACCTTGTCGCATTTGGTTTGCACCACATTACCAACTCTGGCCACTGGCTAAGGACTCCGCTACGTGCTGACATAGCTGGCTATTATGTTAGATCGTATCATTTGTATTTTACACCCACTCTTTTGGTTGATGATTAAACAGTTTCAATCATACAAAACAGTTGATCTAATACACAAATAATTCGGTCATATCAGTGGTACTGTAGCTGAATGCTTCTTAGTGTTTTCTTACATTCAGTCCAGTCCTCCCAACATACTGTACATGACAGTCACATGTCCTGTTGTGAATTTGCAGCTGCTATCTATTTAAAAAAAGTGAAAAACACAATTCATTCTAACCCACCAAAGTTCCTGACAGTTAAAGTGAAATGTGCACGACAGTGCTGCCTGCTGGATGATATTCATGAAAGCTATATGCTGCTACATTGTGACTTTTAGAAATAGCAGTGCTTTATTAATGCACAATGCTTTTGGTTTACAACCTGCCCTAGTCTTTTATAAGCATATTGTTTCAGGAAATTAACCTGAGGCTCTTTTTAACATGGTGGTAAAGGCTCATTAAACAACCCAGATGGTGCTTTCTAGTGGCATTCTAATAATAGCACGGTGGTTTAGTTCTGATCACCCCAAAGGCCTTTGCGCCTCTTCTCCACATCTTCCCTCTGTCACACACACTCAAGCTCACACCCTGTGCCCCTGCTTTGACAGGCTGAGTGGAACAATAACCACGCGCCAGCTGATGCATGATCCATGGGTTTGACCTGCTGACCCCTAGACACATTGTTACGGCCTGTTTACATCGTGCAAATTGACAAATGTTTTCATGAGGCCTTTTAACTGGCTCCCAACATGTTTCTGACATGCTCGCTCCATCATTTTCCTCTCCCTTTCTTACTTCTTCTGTAACTAGTTCATATCCTTTTTTTTTTTTTAAATACGTTGTTAGCTGAACATGGGATCACATGGAAGGAAATTTAGAGGAGGCGCACATTTGTATTCTACCCATGTTCTTAGACATTATGAGGGCATCAAGGTGCAAATATGAGTCAGACAGCTCTCATAATGAAAGAATCGAGACGCATTATGAAATAAGTGGAAGTGACCAATGAAGAGAGACATGGCACTAGCTGCTTTGAATTCCAATTACAGAGAGAGAGAGAGAGAGAGAGAGAGGTGCCTTTGAATGTCTATTGAGGTGTTATGGGGCTTAGATATGGAGACCGAGCCTCACATAAAGGTCAGTGTGGCAGAGGTTGGCAGGTCACGAAAATGAACTCAAGCCTCTCTACATCAAAATGGCGAGATGAACCTGCCACTTCTCAAATAGATGAATACATATCAGCGATTCCCCTTTTTTCTCCGCCCTGAGGTATTTGCAGTATCTCCACAGAGGGGTGGCAGGGGTGAAAGGGAGTGGCGAGGACCACTATTGAGGAGAGTGGATTATCTCATGAAGGGAAATCAATTAGAATGTTACGGTGGACTGTGAACATTTATCCATTTAGCTTGACCACTATTGAATTTCCATGATGGGCTTTGACTGTTCAGAGGGAGAGATCAGAGTTAATGGCGATTGTTCTGCACTCCTCCAAATGTATTATCTGCCTTATTCAATGAGAGACACTTCATCAAACCAGAGAGAGCCCTGCGGCCTATTGATAGATGGGCTTTGTGTGGGGTTTTAAGAAAAAAGATGAGGCATGGGGGTTGAAGGCTGAGGGGAGAAATGGGAGGGAGTGTGGGGGGGTGTCACAGATGTCCAGCCCTTTGAAAGAAAATTAAACAAGTACCTCATTAGCCAACGCTCCAGTGCTCCCTGGAGGTGGCCACTGAGCCAGGCTTTTTAATGAGCTGGGAACTTAAACGCTGCCAAAGTTTACCCCGGCCTTGCCTTTCTCTGTTAGGCCACTGGGAAGAGCCGTGCCTTCCCCTTTCGCCCCTGGTCTCCTCCACCCCCCACCTCACCCTGGCCCTCCTCTTCCATTGAGGTCCGCTCATGCAGAGGAGAGAGAGGCACCACGCTGATTCCCTGCCTTTCAGCTCCGGAGAGGGGGATAATGCTGTTTTTGTACCACGCATCCAGAGAAATTATGTGCGCTAATTTGATTAGGGGAAGATTTGATTAACTGGAAAATGAGGGCTTTGCTTAGACTTTCACACGCTTAATTTATCCCTTGCAAAGCAGACGCAACATTGTGTCATGAAACTCAGAAGGCATATGAGAAGCCCATTCACCAGCTAGATGGCCCTTTCAGACTCAACAATATCTAAGACTGCCACGGTTCAAATTGGGATAATCAGTTTAGAGCTTTTTGCCTGGCCTCAGAATACAAATTGCATTTGGCATTAACAGTGAAAAGGTTCAAAGGATAATGAGGTTAATGTAGCGGGGAATTGAGCTAAGGCAGAAAAATTTCAGAAGAAAATGCAAAACTAGTGGCATTGTTACACGAGGTGGATGTGAGGATTTTTTTTCCCTTGTGTGATTTATGTTTGTGTAATTCCTACTGTGGTTGCTAGGATATTATGTGATGCTTCAGCAGCAAATGTCAATCAAAGATACAGTATGTCAAACACGGTGTAAAAATAGCAGAAATGGCAGCAGCGATTAACACACATGCACTGCATGTGCATTTACATTTCTCTGCAGAGTGAAAGGGCCATTATTATACAATGCTTTAAAATTCATTTAGTGTTTTTTTTCACTTGTCTCTATGATCCCTCTGTATACTCTGGGATGGCCACAGGGACTGAAGGAGCTGGATGCTTTGTTTCTGCTCCTTTTAACATGCAGCCATGAAGGTCATATTACTGCGCGGTGATAATTACATTTGAATGAAAAGCGACTTCTTCTGGGACAGAGCAGAAAAAAGAGCCACAGGCAGGCTTGATCTTTTTTTCTGATCTAAAACCCTACACTGAGTGACCTTCCCCTCTGTCTGGCTGGATCTGTGGTTGGTGGTTCTCTATTTTAAACAAATAGCTCTTTTATTTTACACAGGGATTGCCTGGATTACCTTTTAATAAGGGCTTAACCACTCTAAGCACAACATCCCGGGCCCAGTGCTGGGCTGGCCGGCACTAGCCCAGCCCATAATTATCCACAGTAAAATAAAGGCCCACGTTTCTTCAAGAGCCCTCAGATTTTTTTATTCTCCCTTGTTTTTCTCATCTGTCACACTGCCAGTGTGGATGTTTTGAATTGGGACATTCTTGAAGCCAGTGCAGAGATAAGAGAGTGAGGGAGTCGGATGGGGAGAAATAGAGGGATGGAAAGAGAAATGTGGAAACCCAGACAGATAAGCTGTCTCCTGTTGGACTTCACACCATCTTCCCCATCTGTTCACCCCAGTTTTAATTAAATCTACTGAGATGAGGATTTTTCCCTCTCGTGCCACCTATTTTCCTCCTCGTTCCCCATTCCCTGCTTCGCTCCCATGCTGTACTTGAGTGCCGATGGGTTGATGCCAACGTCCACTCATCTCCCTGCCTCGCTGCCAGCTGCTAATGAGAGTGAGCCAGGGTGGCGCGAGGACGTTGCCAGCCATTATGAGCTGTTAATGAGGAGCATTGAAGAAAGGCCCTGGCCTAGGCCTGCCGCCATCAGCCACCGCAGCGCTTTATCTCTTGCAAACGGACATACATACTGTACATATACAAACATGCTGACACATTTAGTTACATATGTATACACACCATTTACTAACAATGAAACGATGCTAGTTGCAAATTAAATCTGGCTGTTTTTTGACAGCGACAGCATATTTACACTCCTCAGAGCATAACATAGAGCAGCATATTTTAATAAGCCATTTCCCAGGTGATATGCTTATGTTTGGTTGGCTAACCTCACACAACCTCATGCAGGAGACCTCTGTTCTTTGCTATTGACATGTCCCTGGCAGACTACTCCCCTATTACCATAATGGCCAGCCATCACTGTGTGCTTCACCTGCACTTGGCCAGGAAAGAGGTGTCTGCTGAACCTGTTGGCCGTGTGACGGAAAGGGCAGGTTGCAGCAAAGCTGTGAGCACGTTCTCTCTTTCCACGTTGGCACAGGTGCCTGAAGCCTTAGCCCCAATGGCTAACTGTTATGCAAAGCCATAACTGCCACTGGCTGGAAACGAGGGGCTGCAGGATTCAGTGAGGATGCCCCGCTCCTTCTTTTGCATAGCTAGGTCTGCTCACTGTAATCTCACCAAATCACACTTTAAAGCCGTTTTCACCTGTGAACTCCGGACAATGTCCGAGGAATCAGGTCCAGACATAGTTCGGAGTTTCCCTTTCACACATGTAGCACACAACAGGAGATTGTCTTTTAGACGCAATCTGACTTACTGGAAATACTTTGGTTTAGAGGAGGGTTGGCGTCTGGGTAGAGCATGCAGCAGTCAGGACATGACGCTTGCCGTTTTTAGAATTTGTCGAAATTTGTAGAAATGGTGTTGCCGTCTTTGTCTTCACCGTCGGATGATTGTTTTCTTCCAGTTTGAGCGAGCCGCATGAAATGTCATCAACACGCCCATTCGCTCACTGTAAATTCTCACACTTTGGGCTCAATCGGAGAATACACAGACTTTGTACTCGGGAGCTGGCATGGTAAAGACCGTTTGATGTCCGATCCAAATGATTCAGACATTTGTGTTCTCACGTACAGCGCCATCGGGTAATGTCTAGATAATTTCAGGTTTGCAGTGATGTGTGAAGCTATAAGTACTATTTATACCTAATTTTAGTTTAAAGATGCTTGCCTTTGCACCAGATTTTTGTTTCTGATAATATCAAATAACATTGCTTTCATTTGATAGTTTCCCCCCAATACCCACTCACAAGTGCAAACAAACATCCCCAGTTCACTGCGCTGCCTCATTCTCCTCTTGATATTATTTGTCTATTACCTCACCTTTTACTGTGTATTTCTCATCCTCTCTGACTTTGAAATGCAATCACCAGCCTTTCCCTTTGCCTCACCAGCCTACGCCAAACAGCTTTTGTGTTATGGAGAGGCTGATGCTCACTTAGCACTGGAGTTCCTATCACTTCATTTGCACGGTGGCAAAGTGTGGCAGCACTTAAAGCTGAGTAAACACCATAACAGTGTGCCAATTGAAGCACAGAAAAAAGAAGGGCCAGGGTTTAGTAACACCTTGGGTTAAGGACAATCACGTAACACCTGAGGCCACACTTTCTACGCTGGTTGAGAGAGCAACTCTGTTACACTACATTATGTTGTGTTGAGAGCAACTTATGTTTTGGATGCATTATATATATATACTGTATATTCCAGATGTCTTGTTCAACATGTTGTGCACTTTTTCCTAGAGTTGACTTTCTTTGACAAATTCTTGACAGACCAAATTTGGTATCTTTTGATACTTTTGGATCTTTAGTTGAAATTCAAATGTCCCTTGGGTTTGAACAATAATAGGCTGCACCATATGAGTTTGTATGGATGAACTGCCAAAGGGTCTAAAGTGCATGTAGTGGATTTGTTGTTTTTCCAGTGAAAAACCCAAATGTGGATGTAGAATTAGAATGTAGGCAGATTTTTTTTTTACACTTTTTGGTAAATAAACATGGGAACAGCAAATCTATGCTATGGAACAGGCGATAAAGTAAATCCAGTGTGTGCCATGCTCATGGGCTGCATGCTGCATTCTTGTCACAACTGTTATGTCAGTTGGTGGCAAAGCTGATGGCCATGCTGGTGATTAATATCAAGTTTGACACAACAGGGGGAGAGATACTTCACTACAATGACAATAAAAACAAGTATTCTCATCATTCCATAGATAGGCGCCAAGGGACAAACAGCTTGCACGTCACACCATCACAACAGCCAGATTATTGGCTGTCAGTGCCATAGCCATCAGTAAACTCCACACTTGAGCAAAGTGTTGGGTTTGTAGTATATAATTAAGATGTTGACAGAAATAGGTGTTAGTTTCAGATGTGAAATGATAAAGAATGCAACAATTCACTCTTTGTATTTCAGTTCACTTTTTTGCAGTGCTGGAAATGGAGGAATTTTTAGAAGATGAAAATGGCAATAACACTGTTTGGAGGTTTTCACATCGGGGAACCGGGCCGGGATCTGAGTACACTTGACCCCAAAGTCCAAATCCGTTTGATTAGTGTGAACACTGTAAGGTACCCAGGCACAGTTTGCCGATCCCGGGTCCACTTGAAAAGGTGGTCTTCAGTTTGGTTCTTGTGCACGTTAGCAACAGGAGTAAAACCCATCTGCACTAAAACACGGGAGTGGACTGCTATTTAACACGAGTAGCAGTCTGCGAGTAGAGTTTCAAAGGCATTTTTTCAACTCCGCCCATCTCCTCCGAAATCTGCATACGCGGGGATCTCATCCTCTGAGCATAGGAAGGCAGGCGGGAGGGTCGTTCTTGACATTGTCTCCAAAATATAAACAATAGTCGGCATAATACGAAGGTTGATTCCATTGTATGGACTTGGGATCTTGCCATTGGTGCATTTTTCTACGCTGACGACAACATAAACAAATCTCACGTTGAAGATGTGCGTGCAACTGTACTCGTGTACGGGACAACATTACTAATGTGAAAGCTGAGCGGCGGGGGAGTGGAAAAATCGTACTCGGGTATGCTACGAAGCAATGGTACCTAATATAAAAACACCCTTAGGCATGCTTAGGAAATAAAAGACAAGTGGACTAGCATGCCAATGCGATCAGCCGTTGGACTGTCGAGGCCTTTCCACTTTCCTTTTTCAGTGTCACATTTAAGAGCTTTTTCTATGAGAATAAAGCCAAGAGCACTCTTTAAATGTAAACAGCAGTCCTCTTTTTTTGTTAAATTACTTCAAATTTCCTCCGGAGGATTTCTTATTTACCTCTTGAGTACATGTGTTACAGAGAAAGCGAAAGAGAGGAAAGAGTATGGTTAGACAGTTTACATTTGTTTGCCTGAGCGCTTGTATTTTCTAAAAATCCAGCACATATTGTTTAATGTGTTTTGGTTCAGAACAGCTGAAGCTAAGGACCGATTAAATTCAGACATTCCACATAACTCAACTGTTCATGCCCCACACGTCTGTTTTCACTCTCTGCTAGTTTCACTTTTTTTCTCTGGTGTCCTTTTTAAAGTGGATAATTGACAACAACAGCGGCATGAAGTC
The DNA here is from genome assembly GCF_031162955.1 of Sander vitreus. Classification (NCBI taxonomy): domain Eukaryota; kingdom Metazoa; phylum Chordata; class Actinopteri; order Perciformes; family Percidae; genus Sander; species Sander vitreus. The sequence continues at coordinate 24,507,752 of NC_135867.1, forward strand.
CAAACCCAGACCCATTCCAGCTTCAAAGCTTCCTCATGTCCAAAGGAGCTCAGTGTTAAAGCCCCGGTGCTGCGTCTAGGCAGCTTCAATTCCATTCACACACGTTGGGAATCATTGATTCTTTGGTCGATTGTTCTAGTCTAGTCATCGGGAAAAGCCTTGCCTGTTCCGTCAGTGGTGTGTGCAGCTGTGAGCCTGTGTGGGTATGTGTGTGTGCTCCTCTGTGTAAATGAGTTCGAGCTAGATTTAGTAGAGGGATTTAGTTTTAGGCAAGGCTGAGCCCATGGCACAGCCAGAACAGGTTGAGTTTCAAAGGGGCTTATCAGGGGAATTAGGCAAGCCTTTGGAGTTTGAACATAGCCTAATTCCTGGTGACCTTTCCCTGGCTCGGGTTTGACTTTCTGTGGTGATCAGCAAGTGCTCTAACAAGCTTTCCGTCTGTGTGGCTGGGGATTACTGTGGAACAGCCATGCCCTCCCCTGCACTCACAAGAAACCATCTGTGGTGGAGAGAGAGTAGGTGAGAGAGTGAGAGAGAGAGAAAGAGAGAGAGCAGAAGTAGGCAATAGCCTGAAGGGGCATTGTCATGCCTGTCTGTGTGTTGGTGAGGATTCTGCGCTTGTCAGAGTCTCCTTTTGTGACAAATTGGTATGTTTTGTTCTGCCATTTTAAACTGCCAGGCACTGGCAAGCCTTTCAGCCAATTATTCAAGCATTCATGGACATTTGAATTATTATTATTTATTTTTTCCAAGGGAAGTCTTACTTTGTTTATGTCTTTCTGGAGTATCGCCTTGATATTCATTTCACCTTGTCTTCGGCACAGAGGCCAGGATTAGCATTACTCAGACTGGGTTTAGTGGTGTCTGAGGTAAGTGTACACTTTCTTTCATCATTGTTTTGAATCATCTTTCACTGGATCTGATGGAAATACTCTGGCTTGTATGAGGCAAGCATCAGGTGAAGAAAACTTTCCCCTGATGGCTTTGTGAATCCAGTGTTTATTAACACGCAGCTCCTTATGCAGTGTCATTATTAAGTAACATTTGAAATGCCTATTTTCCTGAAGCAGATGACTATACATACATAGAAAGCATATGGTTTAATCAGGCTTTATATATCCTCCTTGTGTGTCAATACAACAGCATGCAAATGAGATGTTATGTCATTTGATTGCATTCATTATATTTCCACAGATGATCTTTGTTCAGAAAGCCCTGCTGTGTTAACAATCAAATTGATTGCATTTAATCAGAGCACTTCTGAATTAATTATAGAAACACAGAACGTCACATCACTTGTAATTAAACAGTAGATAGCTTGTTGACTAAATGAAAAAGATAGCAATGCTTGTTTTACTCATTCCAGTATGTGAAGTATATCAGTACTTCTCTGCAGGTTGTGTGGAGTGTATAGTCTGTCAAATGTCAGCCTGCTTTATCTGCTCTGAAAGCAGTCATGGTTTGATTGAACCCACACAGAGAGGTGTCAGCTGTTGCACAGTTGTTCCATCTTGTTTAAAGAACAGAAGTCTTGGATTCATTCAATTACTTAACCCACTTAGTGACATGTCGTGCCCAATGAAATACCCTTATTGTAGTTTATTATGTCAATTGTTATGTCTTTATTCTTAACCGAAATATTGTCACTATTTATTTCACTGAAAAAAAATATTCTAATGTTACTATTTTTCTTCTTATTTAAGTCCATTTCTTTAATAACATTTCTGTGACCAAATAGATTTTGATTATTGTGTTGTACACAAACAATTAGAAATATATTACATACCAAAACAATGTTACAGCAGCACAGAATGCAGGATTGTTTTCAATTGCATTAGAAAATAATACCCCCGACAAAATGCATTTAAAATCCTATTTTTGCAATATCTACAAGACTGTAAATTCAACACAACTATGGAGAATCAACAGTAACCCAATACAAAACATGTTTCTTTTAAAGTTGTTGTTTTGTATCCTTAAAGCTACATTGTGTAAGAATTTCTCCCATCTAGCAGTGAAATTGTATATGACTGAATATTACTTTCTAGCCCTCCCCATTCCGAGCACATTTTAACTCCTACGGTGGCCGTATTATTCCAAGCAGTACGACTTCGTCCGTGAGTGTTCCTTCCAGTGTAATAATAGTTTTACGTTGTTTTGGTACCATTTCCTTGCTAACATCAGCTATCAGGTTGCCAAACATATGCAAGCTAATGTTAATAAAGTATCAGTGCTATCGTTATTCTGTATATTGTACGAGATTAATAGTGTAAGGCAATGTTTACAGCGTAGGAGAGAAGCAACGGAGGTTTGTGTTTTTAATATATTTCTCTGAGCAGTATGAACAATGTCAATGAAACCAAAATTAGCTCTTAGTACCTCCATCGTTTACACTCAGCTGTTCTAGCTGTAGCTAGTTTGTGTTACAACTCCATTACATGAGTTGTCTGCCAGGGAAATCATGTTACAAGGTAGACAATCCTTTTTCATCGACGTGAGGAAAAGTATCCTAGACTTCGTTCTAGCGTTATGCACAACCATGCTATAGTTAGCCAAGCAAGTAGCAACTATAAGACTTTGAATTTACACAAATAGGCAGAATTACCTGTCGAGAAGAAACTTCAAACTTTGTTGCCTGCTTTTAAAATCCTTGCTCCTTATGATCTCTTTCCATCTTGGAAAAGCCACCCCAATATTAACTTTGGTCTTGTTGCTTTGCCTGTGGCGTTGTCGTTTTAATTCTCTTTTTAACTTCCTTGGCGACTCTGTTACATGTCCTAGAGAATAGGCGCAATCCTCCATTTTCAACAGGCTTTCAAATCGGCCGGCAGTCTTCTCCCCCTCCCTGGTGTTCGTCACAGTCAGGCTCACTGAGTGAAAAGCGCGAAAGGCGGAGGTATGTCCCTCTTTGGCTAATGTATTTTAAAGATGGAGGCGCAACATGGCGGCCGCATTCGAGCGAGTCACTGGTATGTATGCTGAATGAATCTGAATGGCAGAGTCTACGCGTACGAGAATACTTTGATTAGTTTTTTTTATATTTGTGAAAGAACAAAGGGGTTTTTGCTAAGAATCAAATAAAAAAATTACACAATGGAGCTTTAAAGCCACTATGTGTAGAATTAGAATATATCTTGTGTTCCCCACAGTGGTAATATGAAAAACAACGCTGTGCTGGACAGCAACACACTGAACAATAACTAAAACACTTTTAAGTAAGACTTTAAAACTAGACTCTATACAGATGAAAATGTTCACCGAAATATCATTAATAATATGTACTACCTTTGCAAGTATATTCCTTTTTTTTCAACTACTCTGAGTAACATTTGCCCTTTAGACATGAGCTTTTGTATAGCTGTAAGTGATGAGCACCTATATCACATCAGCAAAAAAGCATACAATGTCACTTTTGCCCTTTAGGCTTTCTGGTAGAGCTTTACACCCCAAAGCAACAATTAAAAATGTCACCGCTTCTATTTATCACTACTTACCATCTTGGTTGATTTGCATAGTAAGTATTTTGGCTAATCTGGCCTGTACAGCTCAAAGACACATTCCTAACCTGTTTTGAACCTGTCAGGCTGTTTTCTTGCCTACAGCAAGTATTTAATCTTTTTCTAAAACAGTCCAAGTTGGTGGTCCTTGCCATCTTGGATCAGTATCTGCGGAGGATGGCCCAAGTACTGTGTAGTATAGGTTTCCTGATAGCCATGCCAGAGCATACTGTACTGGAGGAGCAGTCTAGTACTACTGCTGGTGTATCCCTTTAAGAAATCTCCATGGGTACAAGGGTAGGGAGAGAAGAGCCTCATCATCATCATGCAGGAGTCATCTGGATAGCCTCTCCTCCCTCTCTACAGCATTATCATAAAAAGTGATTTAGGACTGATTGATGCAAATGGCCCTCTGTTCTTTTCTATCATTAACGGGCCCTTCGCCGTGGCCACAGGCAGTGATTAAAGCTGTCATTTCCAGCTACTCATTAAAGGAGCGTGCAGGGCCATGGGAGGGATCCAGAGAGTGCTGGAGAGAAAGAGAGGGAGGGAGGAAGGAGGGAGACAGACTAAAGAAGGAGGAGGAATGGGCCCATTTTCTTCCTAAGGAAGTGCTGTCTAGTGAAACTACCTCTTTAAAAAATAGAGGCCCATGCAGTGTTTTCATAATTGTTGTATTCGCCCAAGTCTGGTTTAGACAGAGGGAAAGAAATCTGTGGTCAAAATCCATTATAGCATCTTTTATCAGAATCAGAATCAGAAAGGGTTTTATTGGCAAGTACGTTTTTTAACACATACAAGGAATTTGTTTTGGTGTTGTTGGTGCACGTTACACATGAATATGAAACAATATAAGTATAGGAAAAAAAGCTGTTCATGTGACGTGAGGTTTTGGTCCTGATGGACCTCAGCCTCCTGCCAGAGGGGAGTGTCTCAAAGAGTTTGTGTCCGGGGTGGGAGGGGTCGGCCACAATCTTTCCTGTTGGCGTAAAGGTCCTGGAGCGGTGGCAGATTGCAGCCAATCACCTTCTCTGCTGACCGAATGACACGCTGCAGTCTGCCCTTGTCCTTGGCAGTGCTAGCAGCGTACCAGATGGTGATGGAGGATGTGAGGATGGACTCAATGATGGCTGTGTAGAAGTGCACCATCATTGTCTTTGGCAGGTTGGGTTCTTCCTGAAGTCCACAACCATCTCCACTGTCTTTAGAGCGTTGAGCTCTAGATTGTTTTGATTGCACCAGGTCACCAGGTGGTCAGCCTCCCACCTGTAGGCGGACTCGTCACCATCAGAGATGAGTCCGATGAGGGAGGTGTCGTCCGCAAACTTCAGAAGCTTGACAGACTGGTGACTGGAGGTGCAGCTGTTGGTGTACAGGGAGAAGAGCAGGGGGGAAAGAACACAGCCCTGGGGCGATCCGGTGCTGATGGTCTGTGAGTCGGAGACGTGTTTCCCTAGCTTCACATGCTGCTTCCTGTCAGACAGGAAGTCAGTGATCCACCTGCAGGTGGAGTCAGGCACACCAAGCTGGGAGAGCCGGGATGATGGTGTTAAAGGCAAAGCTGAAGTCCACAAACAGGATCCTGGCGTAGGTTCCTGCGGAGTCCAGGTGCTGGAGGATGTAGTGGAGGGCCAGGTTGACTGCATCGTCTACAGACCTATTGGCTCTGTAGGCAAACTGCAGGGGGTCCAGGAGGGGGTCGGTGATGTCTTTGAGGTGTGAAAGCACAAGGCGCTCAAAGGACTTCATAACCACAGAGGTCAGGACGACGGGTCTGAAGTCATTAATTGGCTTCTTGGGGACAGGGATTATGGTTGAGGTCTTGAAACAGGCTGGCACGTGGCATGTCTCCAGTGAGGTGTTAAAAATGTCTGTGAACACTGGAGACAGCTGATCAGCGCAGTGCTTCAAGCTGGATGGGGAGACAGCATCCGGTCCAGCAGCTTTCCTGGGGTTCTGTCTCCTAAAGAGTCTGTTGACGTCCCTCTCATGGATGGAGAGAGTCGTCACTGAGGTGGGTGGGGGGTGGAGGGGGGAACCTTTATGGAGGGCATTGGTGGGGAGGCCCAGGACCCTGCTGAGGTCGGGGAGGTGGAGGTGAAGCACAGTGGCTGTAGCTGTAGGGAGGTGTCAGGACTGTCCTTTTGTCTTTCAAATCGACAGTAGAACTCGTTCAGGTCGTTGGCTAGGTGTCGGTCATTGAAGGAGTGGGGGGTTTTAGGCTTATAGGTGGTTGATCTGTCCTTTCCAGACAGTCGCAGAGTCGTTCGCTGAAAACTGGCGTTGGAGCTTCTCAGAGTACCGTCGTTTAGCCTCCTTTACTGCCTTGCTAAACTTGTACTTCGACTCTTTAAATCTGCCTTTGTCCCCACTCCTGAACGCCTCTTCCTTAGTCAGCCTTAACCTTCTGAGTTTGGCTGTGAACCAGGGTTTGTCATTGTTGTAACTCACCCTGGTGCTTGATGGAACACAGCAGTCCTCACAGAAGCTGATGTATGACGTCACAGCCTCTGTGTACTCATCCAGACTGTTGGTAGCAGTCCTGAACACATCCCAGTCAGTAGAATCCAAACACGACTGGAGATCCTCCACAGCCTCACTGGTCCACTTCCTTGATGTCCTCACTACAGGTTTGCAGAGCTTTAGTTTCTGCCTGTACGCGGGGATCAGGTGAACCATGACGTGGTCAGAGAAACCCAGTGCAGCACGGGGGACTGCGTGATAAGCATCCCTGACTGTGGTGTAACAGTGATCCAGAATGTTCTCCTCTCTGGTCGGGCATTTAATATGCTGTCTATATTTAGGGAGTTCATGAGTGATCACTGTCACGTCGTTGCACCAGCCACTGTTGATGTAAAAACAGATTCCTCCACCTTTAGTTTTGCCGGAGAGGTCCGTGTCTCTGTCCGCTCTGAAAAGCTGGAAGCCTGCCAGCTGCAGCGCAGAGTCCAGTATTAATCCACAGAGCCACGTCTCCGTGAAGCACAAAACAGCAGATGAAGAAAAGTCCCGGTTTCTCACCAACAGTAGTTGTAATTCCTCCAGTTTGTTGGGCAGTGAACGCACGTTAGAGAGGAATATTCCCGGGAACGGTGTGCGTAATCCTAGCTGGCGGAGACGCACAAGCGCACCGGCCCGTTTCCCTCTCCTCCGGCATTTCGCTGCGTGAGCAAAGGTGAGCGCACCTTTGACCAGAATGTCTAAAATTTCCAGTGAAGGGAGAAGAAAAGTGGGAAATAAGTCCGATGGTGTTGTTCCCCTGAAGTTCACGAGCTCTTCACTGGTGAATGAGATACGGGTACCATCGCAAGAAGCAAAGTTAAAACACAAAACAAAACAAAACAGAGCGGACCAACACACCGTGTCACCATTCTGCGGCGCCATCTTGGGAAATATCATCATCTTGGGAAATGATGATATGATTCCCCAAATGCCTTTTTAGTTTTGGAGGCCAGTGGGGTTGCTTATGAAAAAAGCAAGCAATAACAAGCAAGAGTAGAGTTCAAATCGAAGTCACTTTACAGTTTGTATTAATTTTCACATTTTGTGTGGAACCAGGAAAAAGTTATGATGCACAGAGACAGTAAAAAAAAGAAATCAATATAACTCTGTTTAATATTTCTGCTTTGCTGCTGGCTATAAATCACAAACAATGCTCTCTCAAAGAAAGTGAAACTGTTGACAAAACAACCACAACAACTCCAGATACTGAAGTGTGTCTGCAGCCGCCCCATGACTCCTGGCAAAGACATTACTCTGTGTGGCTCGAACATACACTTGAATGTGAATGTGAGTGTGTTTATGTGCTACTTGCCGACAGGAACCTTATCTACTCTAATGGGAGGGGGCGGGGGGGTCTTTGGCTGTGAAGCAGTGAGATGTGAAGCTCCAGCTGAGCTCTCCTCTGCAGGGGCCTACAATACCGCCGTGTCCTGGGGACCTGTGCTAATGGCCTGGGGAGCCCTTACTGCTATTGTGCCCAGCAGGCCCTACCCCCCATGCACCTACATCTCCTTAATCTTTCAGTACGATTCAGTCTCCCTCAGATCACACGCTGGGATTCTGGTCAGTGGGTGCACATGGCTTAGAGCACTGGGGCTGGGGGAGGGAGGTTGAAGATTGGGGAGGAAGATATGTTTTCTCATTGGTGAGGCACCAGGGTACTAAGCTCCAATCAGACAGGTCCATCGATCAACATAATTCTGTAGCAAAGGTTTCCTAGTGCAAGATGTGATACCCTCTCCAAAGCCTACCATGCTGGTTGATCTCAGAGTAATCCCAATGTAACCCACACATGCTGCCAATGTTCTCACTGCACTGCATCTGACATTATCCTATGCACATGAGACAAGTGGAAAAATATATCGCTGCTACATCCCCTTAAATGACAAGTTATCGTGGGACTACCTACCTTTGACCGCTCCCATGAGTGCCCAGTGAAAGTACCTCACGTTACGTTCTATCAGAACAGAGTGGATAAGTGAGTCAGTATTGTGCAGGGGGCCTTGCAGGCTGAAACGGTGCAGCTCTCATGTATAGATCTCTTGTAAGGTACATTAGTAGCACTTAATCACCAGATGAAAGCCCATTTATTACTTGTCAAAGGCAAACAAGTACAATTATTTAAGGGGAAATAACAGGTAATGTAAAGGCTTTCGCAAGCCAATCTGCTCTCTTAGTTGTCGTGCACATTTTATTTTTTATTGCTCATTGGCAATTAGTTATAAAGCACAGAATACTGCAGTGTTCATTTTATTCCCCTGTAGTGTTTTTCAATCATGTTTCATATCGAGGTTATATTGATGTGCTGTACCTGTGATGAGCCATGTTCTACCCTTAGAGAAAATTAGCCATGTTCAAGACACAAACGCGCTTACAATTGTGCCCCTAAATTGTGAAAAAGTTCTGGTTCTTTGGTGTAATGCAGTCTCCTACCTGTGTTTATTGCCCATTTATTTTTTTATGTAAAATTATGCCATAATTGCCTTTTTAGGACAGTGTGTAGGCACACATGCATCTGCGAAGGACAACCACACCAGCATTGTCTATTGGGGGCCTAATGGTGCAATTAATTTAGTTCCGTCTGTTCTGGAGACTTTTAAGGAAAATGGATTTTTTTTTCCTCCCCACTTTCTCTCTAAACTGGTTTTAATGAAGAAGATAAAGTGGTTCCTTGGGTGTCTCATAGGCTCCCAGCAGTTAGTTCATTTGACATTATTCTAGTGCGGCTGAATGGAGCAAGCAGCCTTCCTCCTCCATGGCTCCATGTTGACAAGCCAGCAACTCCCTCCTAGGGCTGCTGTAATGAGGAACTGTCTCCCTCCCAGGATTAGAGCCTATACTGTGTAGCAGCCATTACACAGTCAGCATTGGTAAAAGAGGAAATGGAAGGACAGAGCCAGGCATCCATCCTCCATTTGCAGCCTTAACCCCACCTGAACATGGATTATGTCATGTGTCAAGTCATGCCAACCTTTTCTGCACTGGGCTTAAAACTTCAAGGTGCCCAAACAGCTGAGAGTGGCATTATCCCTTTGTAGAATATGCCTGCAGGGCCCACCGCTCCAAGAGGCTCTGTCTGCAGACTGTGGTGCCCACTGAGGGGAGGGGCTGACAGAGTCTTTATGACTAGACACTCTCCCTAAGGACCACTCAGGAATAAATTAGCATGGCCACAAACCTTCTGGCATAATGTGTTTGGACATGAGGGAGGCGGCTCCACCCCTCATCCCTCCCAGAGGACAAGTATACTCAGTGCTCAACCTTATCTTTGTTGAGTATTAAAATACATGATTGCACCTCCAGGGCATGCACACAATCTGTCCTTTGTGTGTGTTCATCCTGCCATCCACCCAGTATTCATAGATCATAAACTCTGCAGCTGAACCATTCCAAAGCAAGATATTGTTTGTAAGTTAATAAGCATAGTTGATCTCGTAAAAAAAATTTTTTTTGTCTCCAGAGCCATTTTCCTCCTGTTTGTTTGGTGGCTGAATGTGATCCAAGGGAGAAAGGGATCCCTTGAGAAAGGAGAATGAGAGCAAGAAGGAAGGTGGCTTAGTATAAGACGTTAAATCCCCAGCTAAAATACATAGCCCTCAGGTGGTACAGCTTCTTAACCTCAGCCTGCCTGCTCTGATAAGAGTGTTTCTTTGTTGTTGGTTGGAGAGTAATGCAGACTAGCTAAAGGCTATTAAACCAAGCTTTGCCTGAGTGTTGTTAATCAGTAGATTCCATCACCCTGTTGTGCATTCAGAACAGTAACACAGTCTGAATAGTGTTCAGCAGTCAAACAAACCAATAAATATTGTTTTGTGCACTCTCATGGTAATATTCCGAAACAGCTACCTAAAGGTATGTCTTACTCCGACAATACAAATCCCCTCCCAGGATGACACTGTCTGTGACCTCCAACCAATATTAAAGAAAGTGTTTCACAGGAATTTGCCATGGCCTGTTCCAGCTGTTTTCTCCCAGCTGCCAATGATTACTGCTGTGGACCGTGCCCGGAGCTTCGCTAACGGTCCCCTTTTGATTAGCAATTATCCTGAAAAAAGGCGAGGGGAAACTCAGGCGCACAGGAGAACATGGTTCCAACCTGTGTTTCCATTGAGTAAAGTTCTGTCAGGGCAGGCAAGGGTTGCTGTGGTTCACTGGGGTCCACAGCACCACTTGGCTTTGATTCTCCCATGCCGCCCAGATGTTGGGGTCTGGCTCCGCACTGTTCCATATGGTTCCACTTACTCTCCGGGGGAGGAAAATAAATGGTTTGTTTTTCTATTGTGGTCTCACTCATTACGCACTTATAAAACCGGCTTTTGAAGATTAGAAACTTGTGCCTGCATTGAGCCAGATATAAGCTGGCATGTTAGCATGGAATGTGTGGCTTTTCCTTTTAAGCTCATAGTATTTTCCTGAGTTCAGTTTTATACTAACAGGAACACAGATTAATACCGGTTTAGTACATCATCCATTCATTTTGCTTGTAGTTTTAGCTGTGTCTGGTTTGCTTTGTGTGTACCCAACCTTGGGACACTGAATATTTCAAAGCCTGCAGCTTATATCCATTCCTAAAAAACACTTATATAAATAGACTGGCGATGATAGAGCAATGAATGATGGCTGACCAGATACTACTGTGGGATGTGATGACCTAACCTAGCTTCAAGCGATATAGTAGGTCAACAAGCTTTAGTTTATTCCAAAGATATCATATACACTTTCAGATTTAGATAGAAGCTTCAAAACTAGTTCTGCCTCCTTGTACTTTTCCACTATAAATATTAATAATACAAGATTAGATCTCAAACTACTGGTAGCACACCAGACCTTGGCATGCTAAAACTGACCCCTGTGACCCCATCCAGTCTTATCTCCTGCTGGCCCAGCAAAGGAATTTCCATCTACGTGTTTATCTTCCTAACTGCTACTTTCAACTTCTTTTTGACTGACAACAACTTTGATTTGCTCTCCGGTGTTTCTGCCCATCCACAACACTTGATCCATGCTCCCACAGTTCCTCTGAGCACTTAGGGAAGTGTTAGTTCTGTTGAGAAGCAGGTGTTCCCGGCCTCGTCTGCGCTGACCTTTCAGGGGTTAGTCGTCTGTCAGTGGTTGTCAGGTCTATACGTAAGACTTAGGTCACCCTCCTCACCGAGAGGTCACACAGGATAGACGCTATGAAAGGAAGAGAGGGGCTAAAGATGAGAGAGAGGAAGATTGACGAGAGAAGCCCTCCCCTCAGACACAGACCCTCTTGAGGTTACTTACCTTGGACTTTTTTTGGTTCTTGAACAATGAGCACATCTGGCCGCTTCTCTTCGGGTTTTGTCACAGTTGTGCTTCACTCTTGAAAGACATTGCCTGGGAGAAAAACAAAAGCAAGCCATTGTTATTCTTACTTTGGCTGCTCTCAAGAAAGGAGTTTTTGGACTGTGGATATTTCCTGGAGTACAGCTGGAGGCAATGTAGTGTAGATCAATATAACATCACGTTGACACAATGAGTGGGGTGTTTAAAGTGACATTTAATGGAATCTTGACAGTCCTCAATTAGTTTCTCATGACTCCGGCATTAGATACAAATGGCAAGACAACAGTAGGGTGTCAAGAATGTGTTAACACCTTTTTTTTACTCTATAAAATCTATTATTTTAGACACCAGTTCTTTGATAGACTCCTTTCATCCAAATTGACAACTACTCTTTCATATTAAAGTGCTTTGTCAAAAGCACGGAGAGGAGGATAGGTGTAGCCTATCTTCATTAAATATTCTTTAATTGGCTTTGTAAGGAATAATCTCCCCATCTCTCTGAGCTGCTTGGTTTGCAGACAGGCTGCATAACGGCACCGCTCATCTGTCAAAGCGTCAGCCTGATCGCAAAAATGAAAGGGACACATGCCAGAAAGTTGTTCAACACTGTGTACAAACACTCCAGATCACACTGCAGCAGAAAGGCCTGTCACAGTGCTGTTTCAAGGAAATTAGATTTTAGGTAAACACAACTGTGCCATGTTCCTTGGAAAAGTTTTTTCTTCTTCTTCTTTCTTTTGGCTTGTAATCTCTAAAGGACCCCAAGCTCTGAATATAGTCATGTTTCCATTCATCACATGGCTTATCTGCTGATGTTATTGAAACAATGACAGTATCCACAATTTTTCGAAGGCCCTGGAGCGCTTGTGTTGTCAAATTGAAACGTGGGAAGCAGAATTGCTGCCCACCTGCATAGCTCAAACAGCGCTCCAGGGTCTTGCCTTGATGTGTGATAGACGTGAGGTACCACAGAACCAAACAAAACACACAGTTGCCCTCCTCTGATTAGCAGACAGCAGTGTGATCTTCCATGTCCTTCACTGAGGCTTAACACCGTGACAAGCGCACACCGAGGCCCCAGTAAAATAACAATGAGCGACTTGCCTTCTTGTCAGTCTATTCCCTCCATTTCCTGTCCTCTATTCTCCGTCACTCTAGGCCGCACTGTATCCTGGAGCTTAATAGACTGTAGAGGTCTCAATTGAAAATGTGAATTTGCCCATCAGAATGTGTAACCTTGCTCGCCCTAGGTATTTAACACAGGACATCTGAAGGCGATGGCTCGACCGAGGCATGTCAGGGACAAATGAAAAGCTATTACTGGAGACATGCCTTTGTGTGTGTGTGTGTGTATGTGTGTATGTATAAGTGTGTCTGTGCCTCCCAGCCATCCCTCCAACTCCCTCAATTTCCAGCCAGTGCATCAGTCCAAGCAGTAGTGACATGCAATGGCATTCTTTGTTTATCTACTCCAGGGCCACGCTCTTCATGTCTCTTTGTGTAGCTGTTACCAGAGCAGTAAGCACTGGAGGAGGGATGGAAACGTGGTAATAACAGTGGGGTCGTGTTTGTTTATCAAGACAGCTCCAGCTCTCCAGGCGAGGGCATTGCTGGATTCATGAAACATGACAGCTGTTTAGATGGGGAAGAAAATAGAGAATCAGCCTTCAACCTCACTCCTAAAGAACTTGACATACACTTTGTTATGCCGTTTCAATGTAAAATGTGTATGTCTTTAAACTGTAGATGTGCACAGCAAACTCTTGACTGTGGCAAGGCATTGCTAGCTAGTTAGTTGCTACAGATGAAAAGCTACACAAGTAGAGGTCAAAGTTGTGGTTTTTCAGCAGCAAATGTGTAAAAGCCTCCTTATGAATTTAGTGTGATCAGTTAACAGTAGCCGCAATAGCCACTAATAATATAGTACTAATACTAATAAAAGTACTAACTACTAAAAGTAAATACCACACTGTAAAAATACTCTGTTGCAAGTAAAAGTCCTGCATTGCATATATTACTTAAGTAAAAGTATATCAGTTTCACCAGGAGAATATACTTAAAGTATTAAAAGTAAAAGTACTCAATGCATAATAAAATCCTCCCATTTTAGAAACTGGAAACTATCAAACTATTTGTCCGCTTTGGACAAAAGCGCTAGGGTTTTTACCACACCTGCTGTCTTTTCTTTATGGTGCTGAATACACAATGTAGATTACTGAGTTAGCGTTACTGGGAGGTCAATGAATATTTTGCTCAGACAGAAAATCATTCATTTACAATAAAAGAATAAGTTACAGATGCATCAGTGTCACTCTCACTGTGTCACGAGCCATAACATTAGAAGATTGTTGTAGCAACAAACGTAATAATAACTTAGATTAATATATTGCATTTCGTAAAACCCACGGACGCTTTACACAAGTATAGGGGAACAAGGAAAAAGAAAATAGTAGGCCAACACAAACCCGGACTAAAAGGAATAAAACGTCCGCGCTAAATGGAAGGACGACGTAATGTAATGTCGGCTACTGACATATAACCACATCACGCAATCTGAATTTATTTTATGAATGAAATAGACTTATTACATACCTGAAGGCCAATTCGGGGTCGATTTTTGAATCATTTTCAATCCCGTAATTGTCTCCATCTGTTGATGGTCCTGCCCCAGTATAAAATACAATTAGGCCTATATAAAGAAATCTCCTGTTTCCTTTTACCTGGCTGGATACAATAACACAGGCTTGTCCGGTGTTACAAAGAAATCTGTGACCCATCAGAATGTGTTACTGTAGCGCCGTCTACCTGCCATAAATCATTGTGTGACTTTGCTGAAAAAATCGGACCCGGGCAGAGGCTTTACTAAAAACAATATAAAAATCGCTTTCTTTTCACTGTTCAGTCTTGTTTGAGTATGAAAAATTATTCATACATTTCATGTATGAAAAATTACAAAGCTTCAGAAACATTAAAAAGTTACATATAGTCGCTTTAACTAGGTTTTTAATCATCTAATCATTTCAGCTGGACTTTTAGAATTATACATTTTTAATTGTAGGGTTGTCAATTTTCTCATAATCACGTATGTCTCATAAGCTAATGGTCACAAACATTTTTTTCAATTAACTGGTAGGGTCCCATTGAGATTAAGAATCTCTTTTTTCAAGGGGGACCTGGCCAAGACAGGCAGCAGCATAAATAGTTGAAATAAAGCAAAAAATATAGCTTTGGGTATGGGTTAGGTTTGGATTCCAGGCAGAACTCTAGATCAATACTTGAAAGATGCATCTTCATCTAAAAAACCTATTAGATATTTTGTGGCCCATTGTTGTTTGCCAACAGTGTTACTGTTCTGTACTTAATAACCCTAAAGGCCTGTAAAGTTAGAATGAACGAAATGGGTCAGTAGGCAGTTGGGAACAGTGTTGAGCACTATTAGCATTAGCTGGCATTAGCATGTTGTGTCATTTTCTAATCTAATGACTCATGAGACCCCAGTATGAGTTATCATTAATCACCATGAATGTGGCCTGGCTTTCGAAACAAACATTTCACAGGGCCGTGCATGCCGGTGCTGTTTCCAGTGGAGGATGGCTCCTCCACATGCACAGCCACACGGGGGGAGGGAGAGAGACCACACCAGGCACTTTGCTTTTAATGAGGATAGCACTGAACACATGCGTTCCCCTGTCATCGCACTAAAGAGCTTGATTGCAGATGCCGACGCTTTCGATGACAAAAACGACATCTGTGAACATCTGCTTTGGAAATTGAAGCTGGCCTTGGAACGGAACATTGACTTTGTTTTCCATCTTCGTGGGCCAATTAGGACTAACAGATTTACAATGTGAAAACAATAACTGCATCGCTGTTATTTCTCTCGTTTGATAGCAGTGTGGCTCCATTGTGCCCATTAGCATTACAGAACAGCTAGCACCCTGACCTCCACAACATCTTCGCTCCATTTCATAAACATCCCTGATGCTTTTTCCTTTAATCTAGAGAACACACAAGGCCGTGTGTGTGTGTGTGTGTGTGTGTGTGTGTGTGTGTGTGTGTGTGTGTGTGTGTGTGTGTGTGTGTGTGTGCGCATCCCCTCCCTTGGTTCCTCCTCTCTGGCATCCTTGCTGCAGTTAATTAACAGTTATTAGTGTTAGCGCAGAGCACCGGATAAGATGTCACAAATCATCAAGTCTCTCGTTGCAGTTCCAGCAATTAAGAGCTCTGTCGCACCTTCCCTCTCCACAGTCATTTGGTACGCATCCAGTTTCCTTTTCAGACCTGAACACACTAATCAAATCATTTCTGCTGAGAGATTTTGTCGTCATTATTTCAAGCTCTAACGACATGAGACTCCCAACTCAGCACCTCCCCCGGCCCCAACTTCTGTCTGCAAAACAATGCAAAGCTTCACTTTACTCTGTGCTGTTAATGTGGAATAATAACTTTAAATACAGTTCTTTTTTCCCTCCTGAAAACAAAGGTTCCATTTATACCCAGCAGTCTTTTCTATACCCAGAGATATACAGTAGATGTACCAGTAGAAATGATTGGCCAGTCAAGTGCCTGTGTGTGAGTGTTGGGAGATGGAGAGATGGAGCATCAGATTAGGAGTGTTTAGTCGCTGATTTTAATGCTGGCATGTGACTTCTCTGCTCTGATCAATTTGTCATCCCTCTAAATGGAAACTTAATTGCATCCGTCTGAAGTAAAGGGACATTGAGCCGTGCTTCTTTTTGTTTTCAACACCCAGCGCTTGCATTTATTTGCCGTTTCTTTTCTGGCTGATATAAGCTCTGGCCTCTTAATGAAGTGCGGTGCAGTGGAGTGGTGCTCACCGGTGGCAAAGGGGAACCACGTTGAATGAACAGTAGTCACTTGATAGCTTAGATGTATTAGAATTAACGCCATTCCTCTTCAGGACTTCTGTGGAGATTGAAGCCATTTAAACTCTTGTGTTACAAAGCAGCTCTGTTTTATGTGATGTAGCTGCACAGATTGACAGCCTTGATCAAACCCTTCAAAACTTTACTATTGTTTTTAGTCTTAATTAAGAGGATTTTGGAGCTGGACTGTTCAAGCCTCAACATCTGAGACCGGATGTGAGTAAAGCAAACAGGATAAAAGGCTGCATTGCAGCTACAGTACAGTATGATGTTTAAAGTGATATGGTTATTGTAAGGTATGCACAGTATGCAGTAGCTTTGTCTGAAGCTATCATAATTTTATGTAAGTGTAGAATGAGCCCCTCTACTTGTAGTAGAGAGCTGTATGTGTGACACCTGTTCGCCTGCTCTGCTTGCATTTTAATAAATGATTGTAAAATTAACCTACGCAATGGTTCAGTCTTGAAAAAGTGTGAGGAAAAAAAGAAAGAAGTATTATTTCAGAACCATTGCCATAGTCATACTTCTATGTTTCTAGGCCGGTTTATTATATTATATACCTTTCATGTACCTAATCTATACACAGTTTCTGGTTGCAGCACATGTATAATTCATTTTTTGTTCAATTGCAGAGTGATAAAACAGAATCAAAGTGATAAAAGAAAACGGTGTAATAAAAAAATACGATGATGAAAAAAAAAAAAAACACAGACGCTGTGCAGCTTGTTAATTGTTGCTGTGCAGATGAGTTTATCCTGCGGGGAATAAAAACATTTCATCCCAAAACAAAGCAAAATGAAGCAGAAAACAAACAAAGAAACAATAAAATCAAGATGACAAGCTAAGAAAACTGATTTACAGAACTTAATCTGAAAGAGGACAGAAATATTGTGGAAAACTGTATGGCAGTATGAGTCTAAAAAACAACAACAGGAAATAAAATATAATAATATGTTGCTGGAAATGTAATTATCGGGGAGGTTAGTATGATGAATTAGGTACTGTAAGTATGGCTACTAAAAGGCTTCATTATGATCCAAAAGCTTGCTAGTCCTTTTTCATAGGAAAATTAAAGCAGCTAAAAAAATTGTTTAAAGGTCCCATGCCATGGTGCTCTTTGGATGCTTTTATATAGGCCTTAGTGGTCCCCTAATACTGTATCTGAAGTCTCTTTTATATAGACCTTAGTGGTCCCCTAATACTGTATCTGAAGTCTCTTTTATATAGGCCTTAGTGGTCCCCCTAATACTGTATCTGAAGTCTCTTTTATATAGACCTTAGTGGTCCCCTAATACTGTATCTGAAGTCTCTTTTATATAGGCCTTAGTGATCCCCTAATACTGTATCTGAAGTCTCTTTTATATAGACCTTAGTGGTCCCCTAATCCTGTATCTGAAGTCTCTTTTATATAGACCTTAGTGGTCCCCTAATACTGTATCTGAAGTCTCTTTCCCGAAATTTAGCCTTGGTGCAGAATTACAGCCACTAGAGCCAGTCCCACAATGAGCTTTCCTTAGTATGTACCATTTCTGTGTCTGTACATATTGAGGAGGAGAGAGGGGGGGCAAGGTGGAGGGTGGGGGTGTGGCCTTGACCAACTGCCACTTTGCTCGTTTGAAAGCCATGATGCCTCTCTCTCATGGGTGGGCCAAATTCTCTGGGCGGGCAAAGCAGAGAAAGGGGAGGTAACCTTTCCCCTTATGACATCATAAGGAGCAAGAGTCCAGATCGGCCCATCTGAGCTTTCATTTTCTCAAAGGCAGAGCAGGATACCCAGGGCTCAGTTTACACCTATCACCATTTCCAGCCACTGGGGGACCATAGGCAGGCTGGGGGAACACATATTAATGTTAAAAAACCTCATAAAGTGACATTTTCATGCCATGGGACCTTTAACGGTATACAAAACATACAATTTACAACATAAACACATCTCCTGCTCCCCCCAGAACCCCCCATTCGTCATCACCACCCACCCAGAAAAAAAAAATCAAGAAAAGATGACATAGTAACCATAACATTCAAGACAACACAATAGACAGCATACTGTAAACCAAATAAACATATGTACAGTCATGTGAACAAATTAGGACACCCATGCTAACGTTGACTAAAAAGAGGAATAAAAAAATCATCTTTAGGAAATTGATCTTAATGTCTTAATTAAAAAAATGAGGAAAAAGGACACCATTTTCTTTGTGAATGAATAATGTATCGTAAATAAATAAATGTTCTTCCTTAAAATACAGGGGGCATAAGTCAGTACACCCCTATGTTAAATTCCCATAGAGGCAGGCAGATTTCTATTTTTAAAGGCCAGTTATTTCATGGATCCAGGATACTATGATCCTGATAAAGTTCCCTTGGCCTTTGGAATTAAAATAGCCCCACATCATCACATGCCATCTAGAGATTGGCATGGTTTTATTTCAGTTAGCCTAATAGCTGGTTTGATTTGCATTGAGAGATGATTTTATGGAAAGTACCCCATGCCAATCTCTAGGTATGGTGAAGGGGATGTGATGATGTGGGGGGGCTGTTTTAATTCCAAAGGCCAAGGGAACTTTATCAGGATCATAGTATCCTGGATCCATGAAATAACTGGCCTTTAAAAATAGAAATCTGCCTGCCTCTATGGGAATTTAACATAGGGGTGTACTTAGTTATGCCCCCTGTATTTTAAGGAAGAACATTTATTTATTTACGATACATTATTCATTCACAAAGAAAATTGGTGTCCTTAAAGATTGGATTTTTCCTCATTTTTTTTAATTAAGGCATTAAGATCAATTTCATAAAGATGATTTTTTTATTCCTCCTTTTTAGTCAACTTTAGCATGGGTGTCCTAATTTTTTCACATGACTGTATATGTGACACAATAGTAAGCACATAGTATACGCCTCACCCCAGCACAAAGCTTCTTAGGAGCGCTCCAGAAAGTTCAGGTACTTTCCCCATTTTCTAGTGTAGACATCCCACCTGACAAACCGTTACTATGACATATTTTCAAACGCCGCCACCCTAGCCATCACACAAGCCCACTCCTAGATTGAAGGCGCCCCTTCATTCTTCCATCCTCTTAAAGAATCTTTCTGGCTATCAGTAAACTAGTCTTTTGTGCTTGTCCATCCTGCTTAGGATTGACCCATCACCCAGAACAAATAGTCTTGGGAACACAGCCATTATTAATGTTATTACACATAGGTTTGGCAAGTCAACAAGATCTGCATTAGAAAGGCCTACTCTGGTCTTTTTTACTGATTAAAGCCTTCATTTCACAGTCGTCATATCACTCATATAAGGTTGATGAAAGTGGCTACTCCAACCTGTGTGTGTGTGTGTGTGTGTGTGTGTGTGTGTGTGTGTGTGTGTGTGTGCGTGCATGTGTGATTAAAGTTTCTTCCTGCCTCCAGTAGGAGTTGTAAGCTCCTCAATTACATTCACTTGTGCAACGATAATGAGTATATGGCCGTTAGCTCTGTATTCAGTGGGAGTTTGAGGTCAAACATTTGATTCAGTTGAAGGGCAGACTGCCAGCTTTGTTCTTGGCTTTTCATGTGGGAGGCAGCCAGTGTCCTCCTTGCTCTTCCACGTCCAAATTCCTCCTCCCCCGGGGGCTGCCTCCTGTCAGGTGTCAGCAAAATAATCACAAGTTAACAGTTGTTAGAAATGACACAGGAGCTGCCATCGATCAGCAGTCATGAATCATCTGCCGAATGGAGAGAGAGAGAGAGAGAGAGAGAGAGAGAGAGAGAGAGACAGACAGACAGACAGACAGAGAAGAGGATAGCTCATGATGTGACTTCAAGTTGTGTGTGTGTGTGTGTGTGTGTAGGTGGTTAAATACTGTGTGGTTATATCAGCAACAATGATAGCTATCCCTGCTTAGATGGGTGATATCAGGCCTCGCAGCTACAGAGGGGCGTTATTACCCTGGAGTGATCTGGACTGAACGGTCAGACTTTGACACAGAAAATAAGCTTTTAGCATCCTAGCAATAAAAAATTTGACAATACTGGTGTCGATACAAAATAAGGCTTAAGATAATAGATTTTATATCCATTATATACACTATATACGAGGGATGCACACAGTAGCAGGAACACTTTAGGATATAATGTAATCCAATACCTGGCAGGATGTGTCTGTGATGGCTGGTTTGGCGCTGAATGAAATGAAAGAATGATTGTTCAGTGTTATCTCATCACATCGCAGGCCAACCATGTCTTTGTCAAAAAATGGCTTTGCCTTTCAGACTAAAGGCAGCAATAGCGCCGCTGCACTCTGAAACCCATTGTTTCCAGTAGCTTGCACCACGCCACAACACCGCTTTGCTGCGTCGAGCAAAGCACAGGCGCAGCAGTAGCGTTCCGCCGCCAGTCTTTGTCGCTGTGCCCAAAGACTAGCCTAGAAATCTAGACGCACCCTAGTGGCAGAAAATGTAATTTGCAGCCAGGGGGTCTAGCAACTCTCCATTGGCTTGCGAGGTGGAAAAACCAAATTCTTGTTGGGCCAATCACATTGTGTATAGAGTAGGTGGGCGGGCTTAACATAATGACGGCAGAGTTGCGACGGTTCCGCGTGGATTCCCTGCTACTTGAGAACAAAGAAGATGGCTGCTGCTGGCTAACAGCGGTCTTTGGAATCGGCTTTGGCCGCGACTCTGGAAGACTTGGAGTTAATCTTTTCTTTGAGAAAAGAACAAAGAACGGCACTGAAGTCATTCTTAAAAAAGGAAGATGTGTTCAGAATTTTACGGATACGGCAAAGGTTTAATCTATCAACTAGCATTGCTCTGCCTAGTTGTAGCTCTATCCTATTGCGTGCAGAGGAAATTTGAAAAACAACCGTTTATCCCGCCCCTCGGATTGAGCCCTGCCAATGGTGAGTTCCCAGACCCAACATCTGGATGTGGGTCTGGCTTGTCAGGCTACCCAAGCGGCAAGTGAAGCTCAAACCACATTTTGTCTGAAAGGCCAGCAGCAACCAAACAGCCACCTCGCTAGAAGGAGACGAGTGTGAGAGAGAGACTCTCTGTGTTAGGCTAATCCTTGTCTCATTTGTGGTCTATTAAACAGTAAATTCATCAAATTAAGTGCCATATCGCTGTTTTCTGAGATGCTGTAGCTGCAATCTGGTTGGCATGGTTATTATTCACACAGCCCTTCTCTGTTTGAGAAAGTACATCAACCATTAAACATGAAGGCTGGAGGGGGCTTTAAATACATCCATTTTTAGCCAGGACCACATCCCCTCATCAGCACTGCAGCCCTGCCAGCTTCTAATTGGCATTTCACTCAACTTATCTGGGCATGATCAAGGCTTGTTTTATGACAACGAAACCAACCATGCTTTCTTCACCATTTTTTACATTGTCGGTCTGTATCACAGGCAGTGGCGGCTGGTGATAATTATTTTGGTGGGGGGGGGGGCTTTTTTTAAATAAATACATAGCAGTACTTTGAAACTGGGCAAAACAGCCAGCGCTACTTTATTTAAACAACTATGTATTTTGTATTTAAGAAGAGTAAGACAATATGATACAAGATTCAAGTTACAAACAGAAGATATTGACTCTGACTGAGTTTTTTTTTAACTATATCCTCCCACCCACTACCAAAAAGCATGTTAACTACTTGAACATAAATGTTGCTCTCCTTTCCTTCAGGCCAGCAAATTTCTCAATGACTCTCTGATTAAAGTCAGTCATCTCAGTAACAAGTGTCTTTTCTATGGACAGCATGGCCAGTGCATTCAGCCTCTTCTGGGTCATGGTGTTTCTGAGAAAAGTTTTTATTCTTTTAAAGGTTGAGAAGCACATCTGGTCATGGGTGTGGTAATGACAACAAGGTGGAACAGACCAGGTGGTCTGTGAAGGAGAAACCGGTGTCACAGACCTATAGAGATAATTTATATATATATATTTATTTATTTATTTTTGGTGGGTAGTTTATGACTTCATATTTCATTTGATTATTTATTTTTATGTTGCCAATTTATTCATTTCAGGATGCTGTTGTATAATAGTAAAATTATGATTTTTGTAAGGACTTATACCAAACAAACAAAACATTCTTGAGTCTGTAGAATA
Organism: Sander vitreus; assembly: GCF_031162955.1. Taxonomy (NCBI): domain Eukaryota; kingdom Metazoa; phylum Chordata; class Actinopteri; order Perciformes; family Percidae; genus Sander; species Sander vitreus. The sequence continues at coordinate 24,530,039 of NC_135867.1, forward strand.
TGATATATGGGCAGGACATCTCTGCAGCACAACAATAATGTAAAATGGTATTTTGACTGATTTCTATAACAAACTCACCTCTGCTGCAATCCTTTCACGGTCTTCTGGACTGAGCGCCCGATGCCTCTTTGTTGGCCGAGAACCACTGCTTTGCTCACCAATGGAATGGAGAGAGTTTCTGCAATGGACAAAGATAATTTATTATAATATTGGCAAAAGAGAAAGAGAGTTAATAATGAGAGAAAGTAAATAATGATCATATTACAGGAATACAGTTACCTGTTACAGTTTTCTGTTGGAACTGTTGGATGTTCCCTTTGATATGGACCGAATCAATGTTCTTCTTCTGGAGCTTGGCATAGAGGAAGTCTACATGTGGCATGATGTGGTGATACAGTTCCAGAAAGAACTTAAAATCCTGATCCTCCAGTAGCATGGCCAGGGCTCCTGCTTCTCTGACAGTATTTGGGGTCAAAGTCACCTGAGTCTTGTATGCTCGCAAAACAGTGAATGAGATCCTCTCTGTGCTCAAAAACAGTATTGATAGTGCAGTAGCAATGGACTCAGCTGTAGCTGACTGCAGAGGGATGAACTCAAAAAATCTTTTCTGCACGTTGTTTTTGTCCGCACCACAAAATGTCACACAGTCTATTATCCTGGACAGTATGGGTCCACTACGTGACAAACCCTATGGAGCATACCACGTGTGTGTATTTCAACAGAGTGACAGAGTAAGTGAAGAAATGGAGACTACAAAACGGTAGAACATGTCCTGTTCTGTAGACATGGTCCTTATTTATACATTTCATACTGTCCAACCAGTAGAACATGTCCTGTTCTGTAGACATGGTCCTTATTTATACATTTCATACTGTCCAACCAGTAGAACATGTCCTGTTCTGTAGACATGGTCCTTATTTATACATTTCATACTGTCCAACCAGTAGAACATGTCCTGTTCTGTAGACATGGTCCTTATTTATATATTTCATCCTGTCCAACCAGTAGAACATGTCCTGTTCTGTAGACATGGTCCTTATTTATATATTTCATACTGTCCAACCAGTAGAACATGTCCTGTTCTGTAGACATGGTCCTTATTTATACATTTCATACTGTCCAACCAGTAGAACATGTCCTGTTCTGTAGACATGGTCCTTATTTATATATTTTATACTGTCCAACCAGTAGAACATGTCCTGTTCTGTAGACATGGTCCTTATTTATATATTTTATACTGTCCAACCAGTAGAACATGTCCTGTTCTGTAGACATGGTCCTTATTTATTTATTCATGTTGGACCAGTCCAATATGACCATCAGTTGAAATAAACCTTGTGTTGTAAGAAAACTTGTTTAATTTGTTATGAATCTATTTTTATGTGTTTTCCCGTAACTTTTGAAATTTGTTGTTTGTTGTTTTAATGTTTAAAAATACTGAAATTAGTATCGATATCACAATATTCATAATCGATATCGCAATATCACATTGTCAATATCGTGCAACCCTAATTGAAACATAGAAAAGAGTTAACTGATTAAGCCAGTTTTTATTAAATGCTGAGGCTCTTACTACCATCGTATGAGTAAACTATTTTATTTTATTTTTTGTTTTTATTTCATTTTTATATCATTTTTGTATACATTTATATTTCTGGAATTTGATGTGGGCGGCGCCCTAGCACTCTCTATTGATAAGCCGCCACTGATCACAGGCCTTATCAGAAGTGGATAATTTGTCGAAGCCGAAATATCAGCGTAAAAACCATCGCCAATTTCTCTCTTTAACTTTTTTTCACCATTTTTGGACAAATATGGACCAACATTTTTTATAAATGTACTGCATTTTGTGTGTTTTAGTGCACAATGCACATTTTGAGTCGTCATAACTTAAATCAAACTTAAAGGTAATAAACTTAAATAACCTTTATTGATCCCCAAATTCTGTATAATTCGGTATACATGAATAATAAAGAACTCTAAGTGGAAAATCTAGTCATTGTAATTTAAAATGATTATTTTACTGCAGACTTTAAGTAGAAATAAGTTGTCTTTTTTGTGTTTCAAACTGAATTTGTTACTTTCAATCTGTAGTCAATTTCACTCAAACAAATTAGTTCCTCCGTTAACAATTACTTAGATTCTTTAAGGCAATCAGTTGCTTTGAATGTTTTAAGTAAATAGCACAGATCAGCTCATGCTTCTGATGAGTTGCAAACACCTGGATGAGGAGCCACCTGAAGGCATCACAGACTTCCGCTGGCTCATATTTGTTTCCCAACACAGACCTTTAACATGTTTAATGCAGCCTAGCAGACATATTGCTCTGCTCTCCCTCCCCAGCTATGGCTACACAAAAAAAAAAACATTGCCCATATTAAGCTCTCGGACACTCGCCTCCACACTCCCCATAATCAAGTTTACGCTCTATTTCATTCAAATGTGAAACCTGGAAGTTGCTCATTGCATTGTATATTTCCCAGTAGGAAGCGTAATTTCTAAAATCCAAATGGTCTTCTTCGTGAAATCTACTGTGCCCATCTCTGCCCATAAAGCGTACATCTTTATTTCCAGAGTGGTTCAAATGAAAGACGAGGTCAAGTGCAGACTGAGAGTTATTCATGTAATAAAATGAGTATTCTCTTGGAAGGACGAGGCATTAGAGCCACCGAGTATGTTGCATTAAGGAAGTGGAGAGTGATGAAAGAAATAGAAGTCTAGATGGTGGATGCACACATCTGTCCCATGGTCAAAGGTTATGACTGTAGCTGGCAGTTTGAGCTGCAGGCAGAAGGCAGCAGTCACCTCCATCTCTCTCTCTCTGAGTAACATGAGCACATAAAGACACGGCAGAGGCCCTCAAATGGGCACACACTGCATGTTAAAAATGTACTACAATCTTCCAGTGCAATATAGAACTCATTATATGGTTTCTACAATTAGTTTGTACAAGCTTTGTGGCTCCCTAGTTGATAAGCCACCCTGGTCTTTTCCATGTAGAATACACTAACACTAGGTTACTTGGCTGGTTAGTTACTTTTAATCTCTATAAACAGATACAGTATATATATAGTATATGAATGCAGAATCTGTAGGCAGGCACAAGATTTTGATATCAGAGGTGTTCTGGTTTCTGTTGGTAGTCCGTTTGTAATCCCATTAGTACTGACCAATCACGTTTGAACAGGCTTTTGTTGCATGCTGGTAAACAGTCCGTGTGGAGAGCAAAAAAGGCGGAACGCATTGGATGAAATTCAATCTCAGAACCCATTGGCTATCGTATGCAGCTTTTTATTAGCTTTTTTAGAGATTAGCCAAAACGGCATCTGGACCTGAGACCTGAGAACTAGTATCAATTCGGACTGTAAACAATGACCGGCACATGGAAGAGGAAGTCTTGGCCCGAATATCCGCTAGCTACACCCGAACCACCGAAATATTGGTCGTTGCCCCCAGAGGCTAAATCATTATCAGACTGATAGTCAATGGATTCCGAGATTGGTTCATAATAGCAACTGGACAAACTGCTCATAGCATATTACTACATATTTAGTGCATACAGTAGAAGCACCACTTTAAAATATAATGTAAAGGTATGAAATGCCAGGTTTAGCATTATACAGTATATATCATCACTGCCGGCTATGCAAACTTTCTGTCCCAGTAACAGTGTTGGGGAAGTTACTTTTAAAAAGTAGTGTTTGCTCGTTACTTGTTACTTCTTAAAAAAGTAATCCGTTACTTTACTTAGTTACCCCCTATGGAAAGTAACTTTTTACTTTACTCGTTACTTTTACGTTACTTTTAAAAGCAGGCGTCTCTGGCAGAGACTGAAGTTAAATATACAAAAACTATATTTGACCATAAAGCCAATCTCTGGTTTATCAGTGAAGTGTCTGAACTCCATTGCAGACTGGATTCTCTACTCACAGAGTGATGGCTGATTCATTATGAACGAGTCCAGCGCGGGTTGAATGCACATCAGCAGGTCATCGGCGTTACACGTGTTAGTGTATACTATGTAATGTCTGTATCGACTTGTACCGTTCGCACAGCGTGTCGTCGTAGACACATACAGCCTCTTTTCTGGAAAACCTTGCGTGTCAGTGCAACTGACACAACTCCACAGCGATCCACTGCATGTATGTATGAGGCCATCTCCACCGCATCCATCTGTGAGGTTGTCAGCTTTGTGTCTGCCTGGTGCCGTCCAGCAAAAAGCCACAAGGCTTAAAAAGCTCTCAAAAGTTAGCTGCTTCTCGCTTGCCATGATTGCTCTGCTACCAGCCTCTGTCACGTCCCGTGTGGAGCTTGTGAGCGCGCAGCTGAGAAGGCAGTGTCGCTGTCAAATCTGTTCCTGTGAAAAGTAACGTTGCGCCGAATTGAAAAAGGAACTACGTTTCGTTACCAAATTTTCAGTAGTAGCGCGTTACACTACTTTTTACCTGAAAAAGTAGTTACGTTACTGTAACGCGTTACACCCAACACTGCCCAGTGATGACAAAGAAAACACAAAATTTCATAATATCCCACCTGGATTGATACACTACATGTGCACAAAAAGCCATATGTGGTTCCAAAAGTGGTGTTCTGCTCTGTCCCCTCAGCCTGTTTGGGGTCATGGCTGAAGATGGATGAGTTCATTTGAAATCCTCTTTCTCTGTCTGTCTGTGTCTGATGAAGGTCTCATCAGAGGGTTAGTCAGACACTGAGGGAACGGTTTCATTTTCCCCTCATTACAACAGGCACTGGAGAATCACCAAGCTTCAAAGCTGCTTGATTGCATTATCAGGCATTTGGTGTAACACAGGCGTAATCTGTGCCATGTAACAGTGAAGCCAGGCCAGCATTACAGCACTGGGCTGGATGGAGGGAGAGTGGACGTGGATATCAGGTCTGGGCTTGATTTGCTCCCTGTGCAGATTCTAATGTAATTTACTAAATCTACTACACTGGAGATAGTTCTGACTGAAGTGACATTTTGTTTTACTAGTCTTGTAGAATCATTGTTGTGCTTGTACAACTTGTTTCCCCTGTTCCCAAGTATCCTAAAATCAGTTCATGTAGGTTCAAGTATGTCGAACATAGATATTCAATCAGTCCTTTTGTATTATGTAATGAGATTATATACAAGCATCTGTAGATGACTTTTCTCACTATTTAGAGTAATTGTTACAAGTAGGACTGCACGATATGAGGAAAAAATGCCACAACGTTGTTGAATATAGCAATAATGATATTTCTTTCGATAAACAGATATTAAAATGTACTCAGTTCTGCCTTTTTGCTGCTTTCAGTATATTGCTAAGACACCACAAATTGCTTGTTGAATTAAAAAACTGAAGGGAAATTATTTTCAACATTCCTCTTCTGAACAAATTTAACATTGAACTAAACACAACAAGCACCATTTAAAAAAAGAATGATAGTTACATTTTAAAGTGCAGTTTTCTACTGATTATCTTTCAACTACCAAAAATATTCCTTAGTGTCTTTCGCAATGTGTTTATTGTGCAAGTCCTAGTTACAAGCACTCGTCCAGGAGTGCTTTATGTGTTCTGTTGGTGCTTTAAAAGGTCAAACACTGGCAATCACTGTTTATCACTCTGACAATCATTATGAAGATCGGCTGCGGTTAAAGAGCTATGAAAGAATTCTAATTATCACCATTTTAGAAACGGTAATTATGGGCATCATTAGCATCCATCATTATGTTTAAGTGGGGCCATGGTCCACTAAACGGGTGTCCATCCTGCTCTTTTTATCTGCTCTTTTCCATTGCTTTCTCAGTGTAGTGAGAGGAAACATTAGAGGACGTTGAGGAATCAGGGCCAATTTAAACAGGGGTGTCTAGTCTGCTTTTTCCCACAGGCCAACCGCTCCTTCATTCATTTTTAACCAGGTCTCACAAAAGCCCTTCACCCTGCTGTGGTTCAAATCAGTTTGGAAGGAGATTACAGATTTTGATAGTAGAATATGAGTGTTTTTCTACTTCTGTCAGCAAAGTATAAAAGTATAGACAGTATGTGAATTTGTGGAATAAAGGTTGAAGGACAGTTCACAGCTTGTCTAAGGGAACAGAAGAAGCATAGCTTAATTGAAATGAAAGAGAACTGAGCAAAGTAGACATCCACCTTGGTATTCACACGACAGAGCACAGCTTCAACCGCAAGCTGGCTAATGTTTGTATTCAGCAGTGTTACCGTGGTGTCGTGCACAATGTCTCAGCCACAGCTTTCCTGTGGATGAATTAGTAATGCTAAAAGATTCCATTTCGTCTGTCTAAATGCTGTGTGCAGCGCTCAACCCGGTTAATATAAGGAGCCACTCAATTTTTCATGCCCACACCAAGTGTAGCCTTCAATTTAACATGCGCTTTTAATCCTGAGAGTGCTAAATTGCTTTTTAATGTCAAGGTACATGGTGTTTTAGAGTAACTCGTGAAAAATGCATCAGGAGTATGCAGAGCAAATCAGATCCAATGTATTTTTTTTTTAGGGTAAAGGAACAAAGCAACACCACAGCAAAGAGGAGCGAAACCAATATGTTGTTTTGACACATCTGTCACCTCAGGGGTCTCAGGAGAACACCTCCCGCAGGCAGTGATTATGTGTGTGTGTTTGCGATGGTGTGATTAATTGCATATCCAGTTTTGGGAAGGATACTTTCAAAACGTATTCCGTTACAGAATACAGAATACATGCCCAAAAATGTAATTTGTAACGTATTCCGTTACGTTACTCAATCTGAGTAACGTATTCTGAATACTTGGATTACTTCCACATTGAATTGCATTTTATAAGTGTAGGAATGTGGCCATCACATACAGCTTACTAAACAGGCCTATTCTGGTGTGTTCTTCTGTTCCAACTGGCTGAATGTGTACCTAAACAAGCAGATAGATTGTTGTATTTGTAGTCCCGAACTGCATACTACAAAAATCTAACCGCAGTCTAAGCTACCACGAGCTAATTTTAGCTAACGTTAGCTAGCATGTCAAACGGGGATAGTCAGTCTTTCAACGGATCTGGGGCTAGTAAATCAGCATATAGGAGAATGTAAAGTCGCACGTCAACTACAAAATAGCGTGACCAGTAAAACTACAGCAGACGACTACCCTTGGCTAATAAAAAAAAAAACTTTTAACTTTAAGATGCTTCTTCAGGTTGGAGGTGGAGGAATGTGGACGCTGAAAAGAAGTTGGTTGCTGGCAAGCAGAGGTTGCACTGCACAGTTATATTTCATTCTCTCTTCTCTTTCTTTAATGTGAAATGCTGTTTGAATTTCCAAGATAGAAATGCATTCCTGCCCTGGCTCTGTTGTGCCGGTTCCGGCTCCATCTCTACCTCTATCAGTGATCACGCAAATAGCTCACTTTTTCGTTTTCATATTGGGGCTTCTGGGAAATGCAATTGCGAGAGTGAATAAACTCGTGAAACAGAGAAGTATCGTCATGTAATCCATTGATTTCAACAATGTAACTGTATTCTAAATACCAACTATTTAAATTGTAACTGTAACGGAATACAGTTACTCATAATTTGTATTCTGAATACGTAACGCATGTATTCCGTTACTCCCCAACACTGTGCGTATCGCATGTGTCAGTTGTGTATATTTTCAGTGCTACATGCAGATCAACAGCGAGTGGCTCTACATAGGAGAACCCGCTGGTTGGTATGTCATGTATGTGCTGTAGGTGTGCCCCTCCATGCGTGAAGTCATGGGCATTGTCAGGTGTTATTGTGCCTGGAGCGTTAGTGGATGACAGGTGTTTGCAGGCTTCTCTGGCCCTGTTAGATTCCCCTGCAGACCAGAGGCTTTAGTGGAGTCAGAGCCTGGACTAAAAGACGCTCCTCTAATATCCCTGGTCAGAGAGTCAGTGAACTCACTCCAAATGGCCTCCTCAGGGCCAGCCAGCCAACCGCCCTCTGTTAACACGTAACAATCTGGCCATCGAAGCAGACTAATCAGTAGACAGCAGAGGAAAACTCAGCCAGGTCTGCTTCTATTAACAATGCCATTCAAAAACCTCATTGTCGAAGCTTGCAAACAGGCTTTCAAATGACAACGCAATAAAAACCCATCGTAAAAAATGTGATGTTTATTGGTTTCATATGCAATCCAGGCAGCAATGAATTTAGAAAAGCAGACAGTGAGTTAGAAGCTTGATATGTCTTTCATCGTGCAAAGTCTGTGTGCATACATAAATAAATAGCCGAATTATTTCAACTAAACAGTCTAATTACAGTGGTAATAAGGGTTTGCTGTTTTACTGTTGAGTTTAGAGCATTTAGTTTGCCTAAAATTGTCTGATCAATGTGGACCGCAGTATTGTTCATTCAGCCAAAGTGAATTAAAAACTTTATTATAAAACAAACTGTTTACCCCTATGTCAGTGGGCTCAGCAAAGGCCGAGCCACAGCGCCGTTTCCTTCAGGAAATGGTGTGTATGTTTACCTGTGTATTCAGGCATGTGAGGAGCGTTCAAGCTGTGTATGTGGTGCTGCTGCAGCTTTCTCTCTGGATAAGCAACACAGCCAGTCCCTGTCGCTAGTGCAAATCCTCTTATAGGCTGTGTGTGTTTGTTTGTGTGTGTGTGTGTGTGTGTGTGTGTGTGTGTGTCAGCAAGAGAGAGAGAGAGAACGCTGCCCCAGATCATCTTGAAGCTTGGTGTTGGTAAACACACTACATGATAAGCCCAGCTGAGACAGGCAGTGATGATTGGGCTTAGTACTGGCTGTTGCCTGGGTGGCCCTTAGTCCTAATAGTCCCCTGTGGCCCTGACCGACACCAGGCCACAAACACAAACTCACACACATGCTGAAACTGCAGATCTAAGTCCACGTCACTCTTTCATCACACACACAATGGCACCTCTTTATGCCTCTCCTGGTGTCGCTTTAATTGCAAAAACATAATTAAGGTGGACCATTTAGCACAATTACATAAACACAAACAACACACCCGTTCACAAAGGATCACAGACACTTCCAGAGAGAGAACACGCTCTATCTGCACCCTGGGAGCCTGGGTCCACTCAAATAACCCCATGGTGAATGTGCTGTTGTCAGGCAGCCAGCGGGGCAGCCTTACAATGTGCACATTTAGGACCCAGAGCCTGACGGCGGTGCAGAGTTTATGGAGGAAAGCGTGGAATGTGTCCCGCGGGCAGATGCAGGCCTCTCTCAAAGGCATCTCTATTACAAGCAGACAAGTGGGGCCTTATGTCATGGTCACCAGCCTCAGAGACATATTTCCAGACTGGTGCCCTGCGCCATGCCAGCACGCGCCCTCGTGGAAATCTACTGGCCCACGCTGCGCTCCACTTCACTGCTGGAAACACACATCGTTCAGCTGATTTGATAACCAGGATTGTTTACTGCAAGAGTAGAGTCATGAGTGCTTCAGTGAGATCCTAAGAGGGTTTCTCCGTGATGCCTTTAATGATAATCAACAGAAATAAGGATGTGGCGAGCTGTGATGTTGTTTTATTCATACAGGGCTCTACAGTGCGAGTGTTTCACTCGCATTTGCGATTTAGGAGCACATATGCGAATTAGAGGTGGGCGAATATTCCAATATGATATATTGGAATATCATTTTATGGTTATATAGAGATATTTCTTGCAAATTTTAGTAACTTATTTATGCATTATAAGTAGGCCATGTTTACATGCAAGGAAAAACACAGTTGATACATTTTCATTGTGCCCCTAAAGTTATTTATACACTCCTAAATTTTTCAACTTAGGTGCACACATGCTCCTTGGGGGAAAAAAGTTAGCTCAAGCCTTGTGATATCATTGTTCTGTTTCTGTGACATCTTGTAAAGTCTTCTGTCAAACCTGGTTTACTTTAACTGAGGCTGGGTACCAGCAGCGTGATCTGGTGCCAAACATGACAGCTACGCTCAGGTCTGACTGCAGCCGGTGGCCTTTTTATCGATAGTGACAGATAAAGAGCCCTGTGATCTTGTGAAGCACCAGGCACTAGCGTTGATTGCCATCCCTGCTGATAAGGCCGCATGGTAATCATTGTAAACATCATGTTGTGGCTTTGACACACTTAGGCTTATCTGTAATTGGTGTAATTGTTACTAGCGTTTAACAAGATCGTTTTGCAGATATGCAGAGAGCCAAAAGGGCCTGAGTATGGGATAGACACCCTCAGATCTGCCTCGCTGATGGGGTCATTAGAGCGACACTAACTCCTCTTGCTGTGCTATAAATGAAAGGCAGCCACGAGCCAGAACGCAATTCTGATAAAAGGGGCTTGAGATGAGGGGGTCATGAAATATTTAAATATACAGGGCTTCAAAGCGGAAGAGGCTACCTGTTCTTGTCAACAGACAGACCCCCTGTGGGCCAGTCATGGCCCCAGTATCTGGCCCTCAACCTGCTCCACATGTAGGTTACAAACCACCAGCTCACTCTACTGCGGTATGGAGGGGATTCACAGATGAAATTTCTCCTGTCTCCAAACACACCACTCACATGGACACGCACAGTCAGTCTTCCTCTTGTTCAACCATTCTCCCATGTTCTAGTGTTACACAGAGGGGGAGATGAGTAGCAGAGGGGCAGCGAGGTCAGGGAGGATTTCCCAGCGCTGTCTCAGTGGAGTCTGACATGTTAAAACACTGTCGCATGATAGACGCTCAGATCCCTACAGCACAAATGCTCACACACACACAGCCTTCTCCAACCACAAGGCCCCCTTTTACACAGAGATACTCGAAGTATGGAAGGCTCCTGGCATTCAGGTTTTTTTGCAGAGCGTGAACCTATTTTGAGGAACTCTTGAGGGCACACAGTACAGATCACCTGTCAACTAAAAACCAAATCAGCATTCTATTTTAATTGAGATGGGTCGCTGATCCTCTCCCTCACTTGTGACGCTCAGGCCCTGCAAAATGCAATTAGAAACCCCTCAATGGCTAGACGGGGCCTGGGATGAGAAAGAGGGAAACGGACAGCGGCAAAAAGGGAAGGCTGGGGGAAGGCGGGCAGAGACCTCCCTGCTGTCTGTCACCCTGCTGGCTTTTGATGTTCTAGGCCCATCTTGTGTCCCCCTAGAGAGCCTATAATCAGGCCCTCACTCCGGAGCTGTTGAGCACAGAGAGAGCCTTGGAGAGGCATATTTGAGTGGAGTGTGGGGGGTGCGGGTGGATGACTGGGGCTGTCTCTGTTGGTGCCTGACAGAATGGTCTTGACGGAGCGTTTTAGAGGCCTAATCCCTCCAACCATACTCCTCCAGCCAGGCGAATCGCTCGGGGGGTCTGCAGAGGGTCAGACAGGTTTTAATACAACGCCTTAGTGGTGATTTTCTCAGTGCTTTCCTATACTCATTTCTTTTAAATAACACAGCAGGCTGTTTCTCTCCCCTCCTTGTTTGGTTCCTTCCCCCTCTTCGTCTTGTCTGTCTCCCCGTCTCCTCCTGTTTTGTTTTCTTCTCCCACTCTCTTCCTCTCTAGTTCTTCCTTCTTTATCTCCCTGCCTCCCCTAGTGTCCTCGCTCCCATTGTGCCACTAAGAAGAAAGAAACAAAAAGGGAAAATATTATCCCTGCCAGCGCAGTTGCTTTTGCTTAGTATTAAGTCGAGGCCTCATGGGGGGTTCCAGCGCCACGGTTCTTTGGTTGTAGATGTCTGCTGGGTATCCGCAAATATAAAAATATAAAGACATGCAGATTAGGGAGAAAAATTAAAGCTGGGGGTTCGTCATGCAGCGGGTTAGGAATGTTTTGTCTGTCTGGGATATGGCTCCACTGTAAAGCTTCAGAGAGAAAATGGGGGTCAAATTAAAAGAGGCTTATAATCCTCCTTTTTTGTCATTGAGTTCAAATGACACTGCAGCTTGTTGAGGTTATATTAAATAAGCCTATCAATGCATTTGTATGACAAGCATCACTGAATCTGGTTTACACGGACATTGATGTAATGTAGAGATGAAAGTTAACATCACAAACAAATAATCTCTTAAAATTAGTGCTGTCAGTTAAACGCGTTATTAAAGGCGTTAACGAAACCTATTTTAACGGCATACATTTTTTTATCGCAAGATTAACGTTCTTTTTAGCGTAGCAAACCTTGTAGTTTTTTTCACATGCTGTTGTAACAACTAGTAACGTGTGTGTGTGTGTGTGTGTGTGTGTGTGTGTGTTTTGAGGCGGGGAGCACATATGCTCCTTTCTGTTGGAAGGGGAGGGAGTGATTGACTGGTCTGAAATTATCCACGGCATCGCAGTCCACAGCCCACATTCCATGGCAATGTCTGTAATTTAGGCAAAAGGGTCTCCCATTTCTCTTGTGACTGTGCAGAGTAGTGGTGAGGGTGTGTGTGTGTTGGAGGGGGTTGCATTAGGGATGTAACTAAAGCATTTGAGGCATGGAAGGTTAAACCAATTTTCTTGTCTGCATTGTTTTCCAAAGTGAGTCCCACGGCAGCGACATTAGACTGATGGCCGGTGAAGTAGGTCTGTTACCGCTGACAGGCCAGTTATTTCTGCGCCCGCAATGTCAACTGGATCTGATTATTGCCTACCAGATCCAGATAATGTCTGCCATTGATCAGGCCATTTATCTAGAACTTCTATGGCCCCGGCCTGCTTTCAGAGACCAGGGGGAGATAAGCAGATAACATAGTCTCTACAGGCTTTTAACAACCGGAAGGAATACTTTTCCGCTCCTTCCCCGGCTGACATATGATGTGAGTTTCATATCTCTCAGCTCAGGAAGCTTTATTATAACAAAAAGGATCTGCTTTTAGAGGTATCGTCATCGGATCAGATAGACGCTTTCATCCCTGCGTCCGTCAATCTTCCGAAATTTTCCCAGAATGCCAATCAGGTCCTGTCTGCTAAGCACTGGGTGAATTGAGTGGGCAAAGATATGCAAAGTAGAGATTCATGTTTGCCATTGTTATTTACAGGTTTAATATTGAAAAGCATGTCTGTGGCATTGCTGATGGAAATTCTCAAGTCCTTAAATCCCTCATTCTCTGTCAGGATATTTGATTGATGCCGTTTAAGAGAAAACACTGTCCGCTTTTCCAAAGGCTTTTTCCACTTTTGGCATGCTATGGTGTCCCAGTTTGTATAACGTTTTTTAATGCTTGTCTTTGTCTCTGTGTGTGTGTAAGTTTGTGTGTGTTTGCATGCACAGCCGTGTGTCATCCCCAGCAATGAGTGACAGATTAATTTATGTCTGGCTACGTGTCTGAGGAATTGGGAAGAAAGGGCCTGTCAGTGCTGCTCGTCAGGAGGGGGTAGAGATTAGAGCCATTTGTCATTGACAACCCAGTGCAGGCTCTGAGAGATAAGGTTGGATGTAATGACTGTAAAAAAAAAAAAAAAATTATAATTATAATAATTTCAAAAAAAACATCCTCACTCTGCCCTCGAAAGGCACTGAGAAGAGGAAAAGTTGGCATTTCCATGTGTGGGGGTTTATGTGTGTGCAATGGGAAATATTTCACAGTTCTTAGATTGCACTGCAACATTTTGCATGTTTTCAGCAACAAGGAGGGTGTGATCTAATCCCAACCCCTCCTCTTTATTTTTTTAAATCTATGTAAAACAGGTTTTATTTCATTTGAACTGTGTGCAGTACATGTTTATTTAATACAAGCATTATTTTGTGAATTCCAATAGTCTGATTATTGTGTGTAAATTTCCACTGAAACATAATGAAACATGATCTTTCACTGTTTGCCTGCCTGGGATATACTGCCAGTTATTATGTTTATGGTGTACCTGTACTAAAATTCCCACATGAAACTTGAAAATTGATCAAATATGTATTGCTAAGTGGCCATTATGTAACCATATTATAACCAAGTCTTTAAGGTGTTAGATCAAATGATGTGTCTGGTGTATAACCATTTGGTAAAATAATACAATATGAATGATAGAAGACATTTTAAGAGACTTTGGATGTATCTGTAAATTCCTAGTGTTTTTACTAATAATGGAAAAAAACCAATATGGAAAATGTGTTTTTTGTCCAGACTGTAATATCTCAACACGTATTCAATTTTATCTGGCGCAACCATTAGGTTGACAATTTATATTTTTAGTGAAATGTCTCCACAACTATTGAATGGATTGCCATTACATTTAATACAGATATTCGTGGTCCCCAGAAGATGAATCACAATGGTTTCGGTGACCCCCTGATGTTTCCCCTACCGCCACCATGAGGTTCACATTTGTGGTTTTGAGTGAAAAGTCTCAACAATTAGAGGGTGATTCACCATGATGTTTGATACACACATCCATGTTCCCCTCCGTACCCTGTAGTGCTTTGTCTGGCTCCGGAGTTACAGTATTTCATTCTCACAAAGATGTTACTAAGGTGAAACTGTTTCTGAAATACTCACCCACCTGAGATGACTGCTGTTCACCACTTATGACGACATTGTTCAGTGTCATTCAGAACATTCCCTTTCCATTTCCTGGCCTCTGCATCCTATCCTTGTTTGAATCGTGTCAAGCAAAGACAGTGCTCTGAGTCAACAGGCAAACGTAATAAGAGCTTTTAACATATTACATTGCCACTACTCATGTTACACTTACCAGTAATATTTTAAGCGAGGCTAGATTTGGCATAATGGCAGGAAGGCTCATAAAAGCGAGTCGGTCCCCTGTGATTGTAATCGAAGAGAGAGTTCCTGTAAAATTAAACCATGGCTGTGTGGGGAGAGACAAACATGCCTCTGGTTTCTTTGAAGTGGAGAATCAGCGTCCAAAAAAAGGAATAAAAGATGACAAAATGTCAATGTGAGGCTGATGGTCTATAGACAGAATTTACGTGCCCAGACAGCAATTACTGAGATACATAGCACACATCAAGACATGGTGTTTGATCTCGGTGCTTCATTCTCTTGCACAGACGATGTTTTTCCACGAGAAGCTGTGCAGAGTTCTCTCTTTTTTTCTTTTTTTTTTCTGAGTTCATCTCTGTCCTCGGTTCATTTGAATTAAAAATAATGTGCCGTGAGAGATCCGGACGCCGATTGTTTGGCAGTGTGGCTGTAATCCCAGACTTGTGGTTCTCTCGAATCTGATAATGATCATTTAAAATGGAGAACAGCGGCTCGTTCATGGCCGCTCTTGCACAGGCCCCTGAAAACGACTGGTAGCCATTTTCTGTCGCCCGGCAGTCGTATAAATACATACAGTATCTTGAAGCCAGCCATGTCATGCTTTTGAAGCCGAACCACGACAAGCTCTTAATGTTTCATCACAATCACCGCTTCAAACATAAGAATCCCTTTGATCTAATTACATGTACCCACAGTTGGTACATTTGCAACTAATTTTAGACATGATTTACTGCGTTTCTGTTGCATGAACCGTGGCACTCTACATAATGTAGTTATCAAAGATGTTTTCCCACAGCCTATGAGCAACAGTAAGCCAGAGGTTAAGTACTTTATTAGTTGAAGTTGTTCAATGCATACATCTGTGAAACATACAAGGGTGCATAGCAGGAACATCTAACTTGATGAACACATGGTAATGCAGGCTGCTCTTTCTCCCAGGCCCTTTGTGACCACAGCCTTTATCCTCTGTAACTGAACCAAGTGGCTGCTAGACTTACCAGCCACCTGAGGCCAATCCCTCCCACCCCCCTGATGGTACTTAACATTTTTTTGTTCTGTATGTCATCAGTGTGTCCACGAATAGCTATGCCAAGCCCATTGTAACTTGATGTGGATAAATCATTTCCCACCAAATGTTAACTTGTCAGTTTAACCAGCGTGAGCATCTAACTGCAGTTTGGAGGAAAGTGCTGTTGTGTTGATGTGTGAGGATTTGTTTTGCCACTCTGAGTCACAGGCGACTGTATATGCCATTCCCATGACTTCATGTTTGTTTGGCCGGTCCCAGCCCGCCAACGGACCCTCTGTCTCTCTGTTACCGAGGGACGGATTAGCTATGAGCTAAGTCTGTTTCCTGCTCTGTGGTTGCTTGGGCTGAACTGTCAAGGAAAGACTTTTCATTGTACATTCATTGACCTCCCAGCCAGTGGGTTAATGCTCATTAGACAAACGATGCGAGGGTTTGCGCTATTAAGAGGATTTTCCAGGAATTTCCAGCATTGGATCAGGTTTCGCCCAATATGAGAAATCGAAGCAAAGAACGATGAGCGCTGTTGCTTCTCGGGTTAATGTTACTTTCAGGCCTGCAGTGTGAATCTTAACAGGATAGTGTTCCACCTTAAATCTGTGTGATCCCTTTTAAATACACACTCTGTGGCATTAATACTGGGAAACAACTAGTAGGAGACCCTGAGAGCAAGACGCTGAGCCCTGCCAGCTCCTGCACAGCTGTTTTTTTGTGACCCTGGGTGGGCAAACTAAGAAAAAAAAAATCTTGGTAAAGTGATCACAAAATTATAAACGTGGTAGTCATGATTTATGTCGGCAGTGTCAGTGGTCAGTGGAAGTGGCTTGTTAGGTCTGTCAGGGTGGGCCACAGAGAGCTCAAAGCTCAAATTGAAGGCTGAACCCAAAGTGCTTTTTATATTACCAGCTGACCTCCCTTCAGGCCAGTGCAGTGGGAGTTGATCCAACAGGAAGACCAGCCTGTGGGCTGTGAGGAGGTGCATGCTGCTCATAGAGGAGCGTTTTGTTTTTCCTCCCCTCATAGAAGCAGCACCCTACTGGGGAATTCATTAGGGGCTGACATCATCTCACTCAGTACAGAGTGGAAGACAGAATATGTTTCTGCCTCCGCTCTCCCCTCCCTCCCTCCTTTCTCTTCTTCTCTCGCTCTCTCTCGCTCTCTCTCTCGCTCTCGCTCTCTTCCTTCCTCTCCCTCTTATCTGGCTCTGGTGCGCTGCTGTCTCTCCTTTTGCGCGCCATTTACGCAAAAGGTAAAAGCGCAGATGTGCGCCTCTGCAGCCGAACTCCAAGTGGTCCAGAACCCCAAAAGACATACGTGTGTTTGTCTTCTGAAGGAGCTCGACTGAGGTTATATCCAAGTCCGCCTGTAAATCAGGAAGTGGGAGGACCCGACCGTGAAGCCAGCAGCAGCAGCAGCACTCAGGCAGCCAGTCGCTGGATGAATGGGAGTTTGTCTGGTGCTTGGTAGCGGATGGGGAGAGGCTCTTGTGTGCCCACGACCCGGGATCCTTCAGAGAGAGCACGGAAGACAGGCTCTGCAGCTGAACACACATCGACAGCGGGCTTATACCTTGTGAAGTTTTGCTCACAGCTTGTGTGATTTGGTTCCGTCTCTGTCTCTACAGAGGAAACTGGCCGTGCGCTTTGTTGGATTGGTTCGCTCCGTCGGACGCAGCCCCTCTCTCTCCCTGCGCACCGACACACAAAACCTCCCGGATCCTGTTGGTTACCTCTGACGGATGTTTCCGACAGGAGAATATTCGTGCACAAAATCACACTGTGTCCCGAGGAAGGAAAAAAAGGTGGATCAGGGGATTTTTTTTCTCTCTCTCGCCGCCTCAGTGCTGTTGCAGAAGCTCTCCGTGGCGAGACACATGGTTCCCTTTGTCCAAAAGGCGCAGTAGCTTTGTGGTCGGCTTTGGATTTTTTGTGTTTTTCTTGGAAAGGTTTCTTCTCTCTCCGCATGGCTGTCCTCAATTTGAACGGAGTAGACTTCGCCGCCTCTTGTGTGGATTATATTATTTGAAAAGCAGAATGTGAGACGCGGCCATATTTACCAGACTGAGAAGTAATATCCCGACTTATTTGCCTTCTTGCTAACCTTGCCACATCTAAGGTATGCGCGCCGGCTCTGAGGCGCTTATAATATTCATATTTGTGTGTGATCGTGAGCAGAATGGTCTTAGTGGAATTTTCAGAATGATAACCATTTCCGTGCCACCTCTCTTATGCTGTCATTTATTCTGCAGCTTTCATTGTTTACATGCTGTCAGTGTTGCATTAGTGAGTGAACCTTGATGAGCTTCATGACAAGGTTGCTTATCTAACAATAAAACAACATGCATTTAAATGTTCATTAGCACTTTTTTTAGTTGTATTTGTGTTATTACAATACTTCGCGTCTTCTGCAGCCTTAAATAACAGACAGACGTCGGGATAACAGACATGAGTCGCATACTTAAGCTATCACTGGACGCTTAAGGTTATTATATCACAAGGAAATGGAACCCTGCTACCCGAATTTAGCATAAAAAAAAAAATCCGAGGTGAGGAAATCCACATAGCCAGTTCTTAGACATTCATTTTATTCAGAGAAACCTGTGTCATGTGCAGCTCAGCGGGTATTGTCCTGTTTCTTTCGTCACTTTGTAATACATTAATCTTTCACCTAAATGTCGTGAAATATATTTAATCTGCGACTCAGTATTTTCACCTATATAAGCCTTTTGTTATTCATGTATAAATCCCATCACGGCACCTTTGAGTGATGCCGTTGGTGCTGTGCAGAGGATGGAGCTGTGTTGTCACGGAGCAACAGTGCCACCAAGTGGCGGGAATATGAAGAGCCGCTTGTTTAGTTTCAGACTGGGTTTGATCATGATGCCCTGGTTACCCAAAAAATGATAGAGATAATTTTAACCATGACAGGATACCGACCCTGGATATGTCTTGGCCTAAAATGAATTAAATTTTGATCTTGAAGATTGTTAAAATTGAGAGCACAGATCAAGTACAAATCATAAGATATAGCCTATATTTAAACCACATCATAAATTTTACCTACCCCTTAAAAGGAAAGTTTGGTGACGTAAGTGTAATAATTATTTACCATAACCTGATACTATCCTCTCAGTGAGCAGTCGTTGCTCTGCACTGTCCCCAGACATGCTATCTAGCAGCGGGTTTGGACATTCTGGTGGAAAATGATATAGTACTGTGTTATATTTTTAATTCCAATCTCCTCTTTTCCAGGTCTCCGATGCCAGCTCAGAGAAATTTTTCAGCACAGCTGCAGTTAAAGGTACAGACATTTTTTCGTTTTACCGTGCTGAAATGTCAATACAACGCTGCAGGTGTATTGCTATTCCCCTGGTGGTATTACCATGTTGAAACTGGTGTGCATTGTCCCAGTGTGGCGATTGTCATGTTTATGTACGGTGGTTTAAGATAATGCAACAGCAATAACACATCACACCCACAAAGCTGATTCAATTTACCTAAGGTGCACAGTATGATATATGATATACAGTATATACAGTATGATATATATATATATATAGTTCTCGCCAAGCAGACGTGAAAATCTCTCTGCCAGTGTTTCATGAGATGGAATCATTAAAATGTGCAAACTCAAAAGGTAATTTAGGCTGTTGTCGTTACATATATGTAAGATGTTTTTGGTGACACTTTGTTGCAAATGTGCTGAGATGCACCAGGGCTTGTGCTGCAGCCAGAGGAGGAGGAGGATGTACTAATGCTGCAGGGACTGAAGTAAGTGCAGGAGAGGCATCTGTTTATGGCCTCTGTGTGCCAACACCACATGTGACCTCATTATCAAGTCACTAATTTGCTGTTAAAAGCAGCCCCATTTTCTCTGGCTTAGGGATAATGGAGGTGCCCCGCGTGAATGGACATTCCTCTGTAATGGGGGTGAGTTACCATGCAGGGCAGGAGGGAGGCTAGCAGACAAGGGTTATGATCCCTTCAGGGCTGTGGCAGGAACAGGGACGATTGCTGATGAGAGGTCCCCCCACCCCTCTCTCTCTCTCTCTTCCTCGTAGCCCTGCACTCTCCACCACACAGACCTCCAAACACATTTCCCACATTCTGGCCTTTGATTCCCTCCAGGGCTTGATTTGTGGCGTCCATTGGGAGGGCTCAATGGCCATGCTTGACAGGGAGGTTTCCTTTTGAACGTGCTTCTCTGTGGACTGATTTGGTTCCCTTGAAAGGATTAAGGCCCCCTTTGTGCAGCCTAAATCAACAGAGGGCCCCCCTCTCTTGCCCTCTATGAAAGGACCTGACTGGGGAAACAGTACACAAAATACGCTTTCTCTCTGCTGCATGATAGTCCACTCTCACCCCTATCCCCATTTAAATAGCGCCTCTTTTCTTTCCTTTTACCATCTCTGTCCCCTCCTCCTCTCCTGCCATATGCTAATGCTTGCCGCTATTGCTAAAGGCCAGTAAAAGAATCCAGGTGCAGGGAGAAGCGGGACCACTGGTATTTTAATGGAGAGTGGTGTTGAAATTCAAAGAGTCGGGTGGGTATTTGTTGGAGAGGTTTACCATTACTCCCATGCAATCCAACCCCAGAACAAGCAACAGCGCCAACAGATATGGGGAGAGAGGCTCGTTTATGGGATGAGGAGTGTCAATATTTGCCAAAAGGCATATGCAAAAAGAATCCGTTTGTTTGACTATGTGTGTGCTTTCTTGTTGATACGCATAAAGTGCTCTTTGGGCTGTAGGGTTCAGCCTCTCCCATTGTGGCTGATTGGGACAAAAGTTAGACACATGAAGATACCTTAAGCCAAGGTATGAGAAGGCCATTGTAATTCAGCTGCTGATGTGTAGCTTTGGTAATGACTGACAGTTGGCTTTTATTCTCTGCAGCAAGACTAGAAACAAGCCCAGGGCAATCTCAGGTCTCTTAGAAGATTTAGTGCTGGTTCCTCATCTTTTAATCTCACATCCTTCTCACCTACTCAGTAATTACAGTGTATTTTTTCATGCTCAAGAGCCATGATGTTTTTTTTTCCCTTTCCGCCTGAGGCCTACACTGCATTTTAAAAAGAAAATCCATCTGATGAGAATGTGGCTTTTGTGTTATCAAACGTTGATTTGTTTTCTTCCCCTCTTGTGTCGGCTGCACCTCGGGCCCCGTCAGTGTCAACTCTGCATAGTTGTCTAATGTGGAGCTTGAAGTCACCATCACTCACTGCTGTTTTTCTCCCTGCTTCCTGCTCACTCTGGGTTCAGTTTAGCCAGGAATGGATTCCATTAACTAAGAGTCATTAAATGTTAGCTCTAATTACCGCGCTTGTCAATGTGCCCGCAGGTGTCAGCCAGCTAACCTGATTCATTTGCTCTGCAGGAGAGTAAGCACCAGTCAAAAAAAAAGACGTGGAGTAGTCTATTTGCCACCAGTGAAATAAAGGCTTAGCTGTTTCCAAGGCGCCACAGGTAGAAATTGGTAACCAAGCCTTATTAAGGCTGTGACTGCTGTCCAGGGAGTGGATTGTAGTGCTGGGCTGCGCAGATACTGAGGATGACAAACCGTGTCACCACAAAGGCCCGCAGACAGATCTATCAAATGATTAAAGCTGTGTCCCAGGGCAGTAATATCTTGTCACCCGGGTACATTCCCATCCTTTATGATATTGTCAATCCACAAGCTGTCCCAGGGACTTAGTGCAGTCATTGGAGAGCATAGACTAAGCTCACTGCGCATTGTTTGTTGAGCGAAGATTAAGATAATGCTGGATGACATTTAAAAAGCTCCGCAGTGGCATTTATCAAGAGTAGGCTTGAAAATGTTCTAATCGGTGAACTGTGGAGTCTGGTGTGTGGAATCTACTTAGAATAGAAAAGATGTTTTGGACTAAAACTGCAAAAAACTAGACAATGGATTAAGTAATGCTACAATCTTTAAGCATTTTTAATTACATATTATCAAAGTCACATTCAAACCGCGTTCACGATTTGACATTTTTCAGTTTCAGGGTGTAGCGAATGAGCACTGTAGATTTTCATTTGGTAGATATATTGGAGAAGCTAGTCCCTCATGAGACATCTCCTGCAGCTGTGTCTCAGATGTACAGTGCGGGGGTGAATTGAGGTGCACAGTGTAGTGATTCTCAAACCCCCTGCATAATGCTGATTTCACCATGCTTTACTGGAGTTAATGTGAAAATGAAGCGGTGCTACAGCGAGACCCAGGGCTGGTGCCAGCGTGAAGAGTACCGCCTGTGAAGTGTGTTGGGCTTGAGTGCGTCTGTCACCAGGGGAGAGAATAATGTGCGATGCGGAAGGTGTAATTGGCAGTGCTGATGGCATTGTTAAAAGAAAATAGTGTAAAGAGAAAAGCGGAGGTGAACTTTTCTGGCAGATATCAGAGCTGAAGAGCTCCCCGGATTGTCATAGAGAGCTCCGCTGGCAGCGAA
Source organism: Sander vitreus (assembly GCF_031162955.1). Taxonomy (NCBI): domain Eukaryota; kingdom Metazoa; phylum Chordata; class Actinopteri; order Perciformes; family Percidae; genus Sander; species Sander vitreus. Next base: position 24,552,116 of record NC_135867.1, read on the forward strand.
ATTGCCTGTGAGTGTAATACTTCTGTGTGGGAGGGAGCTGAGAGCTTGTTTTTTTCTCCGCCTCATTCTCTCTATGTTTCCTGAGAGGTGGACTGGTGATGGAGCTGTGTGTACTTCCAGGCTGTTGGACCGCCACCTGCTGTAATTTCAAGTGATATAGAGAGCAACAATCACGGCACAAATCACCCAGGCAGCTCCCTAAATCATTCAGCGGACTGGAAAGAGAAGGTTGGCCTTTCACAGCACCAGTGTTGGATTTCTGCCCCAAGCTCCCTGCACTGCCCCCGTGCTGACCTCGGCCGTCTGTGTGGGTTTGTGTGTCAGGGAATCAGGGCGGCCTGTGGAACTTGACCTTATGCACAGTGGAAAGATGACCTGACTACCATTGGCCTTTCATTCGTCCTGATGAACTGGTGCAGTCAAGGACGGTCTTTTTTTCCCCGCCAGGAGCCGGGAGGCCAGAGAGGTCGCTGCCTCCTCCCTCCAGACACAACTGCTGGAATAAAGCTGTGTTGTTTTGGCTCAAACACAAGCTTTAATTCAAATCAAAAATGCTCTTTTGATATTTAATAACCCTGCATGTTTTTAGAAATAAGACAGGGATCTGAAGGATTTGAGTCTGAATGATGCATCACTGAAGCAGACTCCAGGCGTTCCCCCAGTGGTCTTTGCTTCTGTTGGTTACTCATCCCCTGCTAGGAGCATCTAATGTTTCTCTAAGGGGTAAAGGAAGCTCAATATCCTGTGCTGCACAGAGTGAAGGCCTGACCCCCCCCCCCCCTTCCTGGCTGTAAACACAGAGAGAGAGGCTGTATTTCATGAGCATGAAAGGGGCCGCTCCAGCCATGCCTCATCTGCTGACACAGCCAAACAAAGGTTAACAAATCAAGGATAGCCCTGGCTGATTTACTGCCTCGCTGTGGCAAACAACGGCCCAGCCCCCATGTCTACAGCTCACATTTACTGTCTGCCCGCAGGCAGAGAAATATGGCAACATTTCCAACTGTACATATTTAAAAATCACATTTAAACGTATTGATCCCATTACTCCTGGTCTAAGCTGCAAAGAGTTGGTCTTCTAGACTTCTTTGTTTAGTTTTAGCCTAACAAATAGACTCTACTTAGTGATTCTGTGACAAAGAGATTTGTCAGTCAGGTTTGTTGCCAAGAAAGAGCACAATCAGACCACCGTGTATCCTGATTAATATTTTCTTTTACCACAATTGGTGTTGTCTTTTTCTCCTCCGTCACCTGTTACAGTCATAGCATATGCAATCAGGTCCTATTCTGGAATATGTGGCAGATACCTCGGTCACGTAAATGCTGAATGTGAGACCACGGGTCTAGTTGGTGCCCACTTGGCAGAAGCTTGTTGATTGAGGATCACTTTTAAGGAGATGTTGTGAATGGGTCTGTTGGTGCACACACATACAGCAGTGTGGGTCAGTCTCCTGCCCTCCACTCCAGCAACACAAAGAGGTCATTCAGAGTTTGTTCCCCGAGTTGCGAGGTTAGAGACTAAGTAAATCCATCCATCTTAATGCACTTATTTCAGCACCAGGAGAGCTGGAGGGAGACTGTGTAAACACTCTGATATCCGACATGCCACGCTAAACCCAAAGAGCCTGGAACCCATCAGGCCAAAATTAAAGGTCTACATCTCAAACACAAACATTTAAATGGGCTGCACTCCAGAGATCAAAGTGAAAGGTCTTAGTTTTCCTGCTGGCCCCCTTGTGTCTGCCACACTGAGATATGTGGCGATTTAGCAGCCAGTCAAGGTTGAATGGCGAGCATCTGTATACTGTACATGTCTGTTTCTCTCACGTCTCTATGGAACGCTCTGTGGCATATTTTTTGTTGTTCTAGGTAAAGTAGAAGGATTTATGTAAGCATGCTCAGTTTATTGAATCTGGCTTGGCTACCAAGACAATATTGAGGATTATAATGATAAAGACACAATATTTCTTGTCTTGCTTGTCTTTGCTGATTAAAAAAACCCAGTTTTTACTGTGATGTTTTGGCTTCTACTACATGCAGTTTTTCAAATGAAGGGTTGTGACAAAGCTGCAGGTCCTGTAGACAAACAGATAAATACTAGTTTGTATTTTAGTAAGTATTTTTTGAAAGCAAGCATCATGCATTTTTTTAGGTGTTTTACTGGCACCATGTCCTTGACATATGTTGACGATGGACCAGTGAAAGTGGATGGAGGTGTTGAAAGCACCAGTCTCTTCCCAGGAGAGGTCCTTCACCAGCATCCACTGATCCAAAGTGACAACAGCCACTCTCCTGCCAACTTTGCAGCATTAACAGGGTCAAAACACCAGCCGAACACACACACACACACACACACACACACACACACACACACACACACACACACACACACACACACATACATCAAGACTCAGCCATTCCCAGTGCACTGTTAGTGTGTTCAGGCCAATTATGCCTGTGTCAGTCTTTAGTCCCTGTGGTAGAGGTGACATTGCCAAAGAGGGAGAGAGAGCAGACCACTGTATGAGGCCTCATGGTGGCTTAGAGGTGTATGTGCACATTAGTGTGTGAGCACATGTGTGCATGCATAACAGCAGGAGTGCTGGTCTGGAACCATCTACTCTTCTATCTGCCTTTCCCCTTCTCAAGGTCCCCCCCCCCAGTCATTTCCACCTCGCCGCCTCTCCAAATCTCAGTGTTTTAAAGTAACCGTTGCTGCCTCATTGTAGCAAATACATTTTGGTTCTGGTGAATAACTTGAGGGCCTGTGTCCCAGAAATGCAGCATAGCAGCTTTGCAGACACATGCACTAAAAAGGAGATGGGATTAACACAGCAGATAAAACGTAACTGTTCACTGGGAAACGATTCACCCTAGAGGTGTTGGTGTTGCTTTGAGCAGCATGAAGTAGGATTTGGTCAAAATAATAATAAATACCCCTGATGAGCAAAGTTTATAGCACCACCCATTTTGGATGATATGGAGGATGGAGGATGATATGGCCACCGATGCCAGAAGGCCACCGATGTTTCAATGTTAAGCATTAAATAATTTTTTGGATTCTACAGACACTGCAAGGCGTTGCCATCATGTTTAAGGTTTATGTTTTTCCTGCATCAAATAAATGACCAGTGCTGTAATCTGTGTAATCCTCAACTGTTAGTGTAGGAATCGTGTATAAGGATTCTTAAAATCTGACTTTGTGTCTGCCGTCTTAAAGCTGCAGTGTTTGTTTTGTTTTTTTAAAAAAGGGAAGAGGTTGGGAAAAGGAGTCTGTTTCCTTCTCCACTCCTGCAGTGCCATACAAGGGTCAGTACTGTGGAAATGAAAGTGTAAACACAAAAAGCAGAGACAGAGCATGAGGACTCTGAGCAGGATTGATGATAGCAAGGCTTTAATTGCTCCCACAAGAAAAGAGGTTATTTTTTTTCCCCTCTCACCGTCTCTGAGCCTCATAAATATGCAGGGCAGAAAAAAAGCCCCGATGAGCCGCAGGGCAGATTAGAGAGGACTATAGAGCAGGATCCTGGTTTGTTAGCAGACGTTTTCAGATCCCTTGCATGTGTTTCTGCTCTGCACACACATTGCCTGGCTTTCATTTGTCTCACCCCATTTCCACAGGCTACTAACTACGACTAGGAGTGCTGGGAAGATGTGATGGGGCCGACCTTTAGTGCAACATCGCCCCCTGGTGTTAGGTGTGATCTCAAGCTAGGTTGAGACTTTTAGTATAGCAGGTGGAGAGGACATGGTTAATTTGTGGTGGGTAAAGTCATATCCTGGAAAAGACATTTGAAAACATGTGCATTTGATATAAACAAAGTGTAACATAATGTTCAATTTTATCTCTATTCTTTGGTGCATCATCTCTGGCTTTTGGCCACTGTTCTTAGAAGGCTGCCCAAAACCATCAACGTCCATCGGACTGTCACCATCTGTTACAGATTAAGCTGCTCCTGGAGGGGGCTGTTTGATTTCAGGGTTCCAGCATCCCCTCTTTATTCCACGTGTCAGGTTTTACTGTAAACACTGTTGTACAAAAACCAAAATCTCAGAAGGGATTGCTTTTCAGGCCTTTCAAGCCAAGAGCAAACGTCTGGTTTAGCTCTTAGCTTGCTGAGACGGGGGCTCTGCTGGGCCATTTAGAGGCTCAAAGCTGGGAAGCCGTGTTTGGAAGCTTTTTCCCTAAACCGTACGCTCAGTTAGTGTTCAGTGTGGTGATGTGATGTATGAACCCCCTGGCCATGCCTGACACTAGCGAGCCTGTCTGAGCCCCCGTCTTCGCCGAGTAGGAGGCCGTGGACAGAGGCCGCATTGTTCCCTTAAAGTAACCCAAGCTCAGGGCGGCCGATGCCCAAAGGGGGATATCAAATTGTTCTCTCCCCACCAACAACACAATCCCAGCTTAAGCTCCGAGGCTTGACGAGGGAGCAGAGAGGCAGCTGACTGTTTGGACGACGGTGCAGTTCAAATAAACAGCTCAAATCCCAACCTGCCTCCCCTACACTAACCCGCCAAGTATTGCAGCCCCACAGCCATAGCTCATCACCCTGAAGCCTGCCAACAGCTCTCAGCTAATATGTGGTGTTATTTTGAAAAGCATGTTGATGTGGCTGCACTGAGGTTTCCTGAAAAAGGGGGCTGCGAGCAAAGATAAGAGGGTGAGAATTTAGCCCTGGTTACATCTCCCCGCTTCCCCTTTTGTGAGCGATGGCTAGGTTTACCACCACATCAACAGACCACACAGCATTTCTAGGCTAAAGGGGGGGGGGGGGGGTACAAGTGGATAGGAGAGGAGAGACGGCCATTAACAGCTTCGTTTCTGCCCCGGGTGTCCTGCTAATCCAACTGCAGTGAAACCTGAGCAAGGGGGTAATGAGACAGCACTTGACACGCTCACACTCACATGCACGGAGACGCATCAGCCGCTCCTGTAATGCTGGAGAAGATTTAAGAAGAGAAAAGGCTACATGCAAATTTATACTTCACCAGATTTTAAGACATCTGATCCATGCATTCTTCTTTCCCCTCTGGAATGAGTTTTTCTTTTACCGTTTGAACACTCAGGGTAGGCTGTATTGAATCTGATCCTTGCAAGCAGCCGTGTATGTGTGTAAAACCAGTTGGCCCCATTTGAAAGAAAGTGAAAGAGGCCAAGACTGATGACTCTCTGGGGACAGATTTCTCTTTCCAGCCCTCCACGCCTCTCTCCCCGGTGAAATCATGGTGGTGTCAGCGTGTCAGCTCGAGCTGTCACTCTCCTTATTGCTGCAAGCCAGTTACTCTCATACTCTGCCTCCTGGCTGAAGGGGGGGGACAGGAGCAAGAGAGAAAGAAAGAAAGAGGGCTTTTTCTACACTTGACACTATAATGGGTGAGCAGAGCATCAACACCCATTGATGCAATTGGAGAGTCTCAAAAGGAAAAAGGATAGAGCCAAGGCTGTCTATCACCTCAGAGGAGCCAGCTGTACAATTAACCGATCACCCCCTACCCCCATGGGCTGGTTTGGTACAGTCCGTTGGGCTTAGCTGACAGGCTGACAGGGCTTCATGGAGGACAGGCCAACACTAGAAAACATCCAGGTAGCAGACATACAGTAGAGCTGCAGTACAATGAGCCTCAACCAGAGTCACGTTGGACCTGTTGACTGGTAGAGTTTGTGTGTGTGTGTGTGTGTGTGTGTGTGTGTGTGTGTGTGTGTGTGTGTGAGAGAGAGAGAGAAAAAGAGTGAGAGAAAGTGTTTATGAGTGGGTGTGGGTTTTTATGAGCATATGACTGTAATTGAGATTTAAGCATGTCTGTGAAGTTTGTTGGCTCAATAGGCGATTGTCTATTGTTCCTCTGAGCTGCCACAGTGACTGACAAGAAACACATGTTGCAGTGCCAGCCAGTCTGTTGTGACATGCTTAAGTTGTGCTGAACTTTCAGTATTCTGATATTCTGGTGGTTGTTTTCTGACTCATTTCTTTTTTGCTCTGGGTTAGTGATTTGACACGATAGTTTAATTAACATTGTTCCGACACTGTGCTGAAAAGGTGCCTGTGCATTGCACCCGTTGGGTGACATGATGCCTGTGGTGAGTGTATTTGATACTGCAGGATATGAAGTTGTGTTTAGGCCAGGAGCGCAAGTCAATGTTGGATCATAACAGCATTGTCTTAGAATTCCCATCACATACCAACCTCTAGTCAAAGCTTTTTGCCCGTCGCCTAATTCTGCTTGAATTTCCAAAGCACCCTGTTTTATTGAAGGGATAGGCCGAGATTGGCTAGTCACCTTGGTGAAATTCAACACAAAAATAAGAAAGAGACAGACACAGTTCTATTGTCCAGCCTGGAGCAGAAATGCAAATCAAAGCAGCTGGGCTGTGCAATGGCAACAAAGCATGCTAAGCGCCTTTATTTTCGAGCGGGAGTCAATGATGGTTTATGCCTTGAGTTGTGGTCTGCAATTAGCCTGGAAATCCAGACCCAAATCCGAAAGGATTAAGATCTGGCATTGAGTAATGAAAGTCGCCCAACTCGAGGGACGGCACCAAGCATGCATTTGAAAATCTCACTGCACGCAGTTGGATAACACTACAACCAATCACAACAATACACAGGGTGACGTATCCAGAGCCCCATACGCTTAGCTACCAGCGGAGCTAACTGTTAATTAAACTGTCGTCATCTGTTTAGCTCGCCTCTGGCCCACCTATATCAGATACACCGATGTGATTGGTGCAACTTGGCTACAAGGGCATAGTTAATGAGCATCATTACTGAATGCCAGAGTGACTCGCTGAGCCAATTCAAATTGTGCTCTCGTGAGAACTCTGGATTTCCAGGGTAGTCTGCAATGGCTTTCAGCTGTAAATGTCTGCACATAGAATGATGTGAGGATGAGGGATTTAAAATTATAAACAAGTTGTAGAACAGTTGTTTGGTTGTTTGCACAAGTCTGCACTTCGCAGGATCTGCACTGTACTGCTACTGTACCTCCCAGCATATACATTTAATCAAGTTTTGATCAAACAGATCTTTGTTATTTCACAGCGATGTGCCTTCAGTATGTATGTTTTATTGATTTTTAACAAGATTAATACCCTATTCCCACCCACCCCTCACACACAGGGTTACAGGGTGCACGGTACATCCATTTGCCAAACAACCAAATCATTGTACCAATGATTTCAGTGATTTATTTTTTTACCCAACACCTGTATTGTAGAATTTTTTTTAGGATGTGGGCACTCTACACTCTTTACTTCAGGTAGCAAATACTACCTCTTAAAGGTACCCTGTGTAAGTGAGTTTTTGATCACTGCTAGGGTTATGGAGCGATGTTTTTATGAGGCCTCGGTTACTGCCGGGTTCATGCCATTCTGCTGATCGACATATATTGGCCCATGAGGGCAGTAAAGATGAAGACTGCAAGCTACTGTAGCAAACAGGGATGTAAACAATGATTGATTTGAAATCTATTTCAAAAACATTGTTTCATGAGGAGGGGAATACAGTACAATCGGCATGTTTGTTAGAACTCAAGGATACACACAATGTGTTTTAGTCTGGGGAGAACAATCACTGAAGATGTGCACACTCTAAAACCTGGTGAGCACTTTAGCATACTGGCTGAATCCACAGTGATACTTTGTTATTGGTCAAACGTGCACACTGCTATGATGTTGAACTGTCAGGGGTGAGTGTAGGGGCTGCTGAGAGGCCCACAGTACATGTCAGCAAGCGTCTCACATCCTCAACCAGGGACTTCTGTGCCTCTCTCCAGGGAACAACACACACACAAAGAATGAAGACCTACCATTTCTCACTCCTCACTAGTAGAGCTATCAGGCCCTGTGAGAGGTCCCATCAGCCGGCCTACGTACATGTGACATGTTTGAGGTCAAATGGTTGTGACTCGCTCCACAGCTGCCTTGTCTCTCGGTGTAGTTTTACACCACCAATTGCTGTGGACTGGATGGATCCTCATGACACGCTGCTGTTATTTTAAAGCCTCAGTGAGCCTGGGCACGACAGCCGAACCCGCAGAGGATCTGTCAGCCGCGGGCAACCAGTGCCCCCCTGAGGGATGCCCTGCACAGGCCTGGGCAGGTGGAGTCTGGCCCCTTGGCCGGCTTTGCACCCAACCCATTCTGGTGGTCACCTGTGCCAGCATGCCCGTCGTCGAGTCCCTGACCCAACACTTCTCCCATTACGTTCCCTCCAGCCTGGCCTCATACCCTCAGGGATATATAAAGATGTGTTCTCTAAAGGCGAGCTGGAAATGGGACACCCTGCTGCCACTGATCCCACCGATACATCCTCATGTAAAAGATGGTGATGGTGTTTTTTTTTATTTTTTGGGGGGGAGGCAAGGTGTCCAAACATTGAGGCCTCATGAGCTGTCTAAGGCAGCAGATTCTCCACATGCTGGTAGGGTGAGAGCGAAACCTGTTAGGAGCCATTACAGGAGCAGCTGTAATCGGAGCTACTGTGGGTGGAAGAGTGCCGCCGCTGCAGCTCTCTGTTAGTAAATGGCTTTATTATGACAAGAGAGACGAGACAGAGCACATTGGCTCTACCAGACAGAGTATGAATGGAGCACGGATGGATACTAGCGAAGGTAGGAGACAGGACAGAGCAAGTTTCTTTCCCTTTCTAGTCTTTTCTGTCACTTGTGTTACCCTCCTCCTCCCTTTCTCTCTTGCACTCGGTTGTACTGTAAACATGTGTAATTGTGTGTTCTCGGTGGTCTGGCAGCCGCTCTTCTATGGCCTTGCATCTGTCAGAACATTCAGTGGCTTACTAAGCCCAATTACCCCCAGATTGCTACAATTTCACAGAGGATCACAGTCACATACAGTCTATCTTCGAAGAGAAGTCAGGGGTTTATGTCTGGGTTAAGCGCGCACCACGCTCTCTGACATCACTGCATATACACACACTATTTATATTTAGGTTCGCTCTTGCTTTGACTTCACAACTTGTAATACATTCATTGTTTAAAACATTCATAAACCAAACGAGACAGGCATCAAATATAGATGTTAAAAGGGGCGACTTAACGACTCTCCCCCTGCCTCCCGCCTCCTTATGGCCTTTTGCTCAATCACTGCTTGTTAAAGTGGCGGTTTGAGTTACTGCGATGGGATATCGGCACGCTGTGGTGTTCTCACTGAATCTCACTGATCATGCTCTCGCAGCCAGAATAGTTGGCCTGTTCACCTAACCCCACCTTTATTTCTGTTTAGCTTCCCACTCCCCTTCCCCAGCCACCCCTGGGAGTCTAGCACTAATAAAACAGCTCCAGTCCAAGACCCTCCACACGGCGGGAAGCCCAGGCAGTGTAACCCAACACCCCTCTCTGGGCTCTAGCTTTAGAGAGCTGCTGACTTGACAGAGAGAGTCTGGGAGGGCCAGCAGGGGAGCGTCCATCATTGTCAGGCCCCAGTGCCCTGAGCTCCCATCTGGGGCATGTCCAACATGCATGCCTGCGAGCTGTGAACTCATTGCTGCGAGGTGCTCCGACACTCTGGAGACACGAGAGGGTATCACACAGTGTGGTGTTACTGGTCTCAGAGCAGCTAATGCTGTTAGTCTTCCGAGCTGAAGAAGGGAGGGATAAGGAGCTAATAGACTGGAGATCCTCTGGAGGCTTTGGCTATGAGATCAGGGAGAAAGCCTCCCCAGCTAAGGTTACCGACACATCTTCTCTGTGAACTGATACTAGACCAAAGTGCAAGTCTTAGCTCTTCTACTCAACATTACATTTGTAAACATTTGCCTATAGCTTTTAACCAATTAACCACCTTCTAAGCAAGACTCCAAACTGACAGTCACGTAATACCGCTGCAGAGGTGCATTGTGGGGCAGTGTCTCTGCAGTAGAGGATATAATCCCTTGGTTAATGTGCAGACTTGGGCGACATGGATTGTCTCCATTTCGGGTACCAGAGAGGAGTATTAGAACGTCTTCCAGTCCCACAGACGTGACAGTTGAGCTCAGATGTCGTCTACTAATGCAAACTCCAGGGTATAATCCACTGAACTTCCAGAGAAGAAAGAGACAAACTGGAGAAAGACAGCCTGCCCTGAGTGTGTGGTCATTGCAAGTTTCACACAGGTAGTACTCATTAAAGGGCAGTTGTATTGCACTGCATTACAATGTGTAGTGGTACTTAATGAACTGGCAAGTTGTTTCAAAGACAGACACAAAAAGGAAGGGCAGTGTGTTATGTAGCGAGGACACGATGGATTGAGAGCGAGCTCTGACAGAAACGAGCGGCCTGCTGTTTGTTGGTCTCTTCTGTGTGGGAGGGAGATCTGTTAAAGTTGTCTGCCATTAATGCGACTGCAGGCTTCATTAAGAACAAATAAACAGCCTGGTCCCGCTGGAGTGGTTTAGACATATGCTGTCTAAACCACTCCTGAGGTCAGACCGCTGTCAACACTTGCTGCTCAATTACAACTCTAATTCTGTTGTCAAACTAAATATGGAGATAGAAGTGGAGCGAGTTTGCGGTGTTTTCCTTTCTTTTTTTCAGGGACTAAATGGTTTCCAGACTAAGGCCTGAGGGAAACTGTCTTTTTAAACATTGTGCATAACTGGGGACTGTGAATATTTTTAAGGGGGATTTTATTCTGCCAGCTTTCTGAAAGCTCAGCTCAGCACAGAGATCCTGATTGTAATTAATGTTTACTGAGACATACCAATGCAAGATGGAATTTTTAATGAGGGCCACAAATCCTTGTTCAGCACAGTGTGCACTTTAATTGATTCAATTGAGCAAACAGTCTGTCTCCCTCTGTGTATTTACTGTGTATTGTCTGTTTTCTGAGGAGATGCAGGGTGATGATGATGTGTGCGGAGGGAAGAGGACAAAATGAAGGGCAGAAAATTGTAGCCTCCTGCCAACAACCCCGCCATTGTTTACCTGCTGTTGCAAGTCCATCCTCACCAGCCCACACAGTTTTTAGAAGAATGTCTCTGGACCAAATTAAATAGTTTGTCACAATTCACCGGTATCGTGGTGCGTTTGTTTTCTACAAATGCACTGTGTCGGCTAGACTGTGGTAAAATTGTTGCCTCTGGAAGAGCGATGTGATCTGTGAGAGGTTTGGGCATGATTCTGCTTACTGCCGCACAGCAGGGAACAGAATGGAGAATAGCAGACGCAGATAGAGAAAAAGAGTTGCAGGGGCGACAGTGAGTGAGTGCAGTTTCGAAAGTCTCTGTCAGCTGTGACAGACAGCTCTGGGTTTTGGAGATGTCAGCGCTTCTCCTTAGAAATACTTTTTTTTATTTTTTTTTTTATTCCAGGCTGTAGATCCAGTGCCTACAGGCTACATTTTCCATCCCCGTTCACACCAAGCTAAACGCTGCTAAAGTACATATTTTGGCTTGCCAGTCAAAATAGCAAATAAAAAAATAAAATCCATATGTTTAATATGATATACAAAATGTTCCTGTGTTCTCACCTCTGTTGTTTTCTAGCTACGCTATAACAGCATTGTTGCACTTTGGTCCAAACTGAAACATCTCAAAAACTACTGGATGGATTGCCATGAAATTTGGTACAGACATTCATGATTCCTTAATGATGGATCCTAACGACTGAGGTCATCCCCTGACATTTCCTCTAGCGCCACCATGTGAAGTTGACATTTGTGGTTTTGAGTGAAATGTCTCGACAAATATTAGATGTATTGTCATGATATATGTTATGTTCCCCTCAATATGAACTGTAATAACTCCGTTGATCCCTTATCTTTTTCGTCAAGCAACATCATCAGGTCAGGTTTTTAAGGAATCCACTACTTGTGTGTGACCAAAAACTAATGACATATTGCCTCAGCTGTACTTTGTGTTTAGTGCTAATTAATACATGTTAGCATATTAACATGCTAAATAAGATGGTGAACATGGTCAACAATACACCTGCTAAACATCAGCATGTTAGCATGCTGACATTAGAATTTGGAACAAAGAACCACTGTGAATATGTACAGCCTCACTAGCTGTAGGCTCTTAGTCTGGTTGCTGGTTACAAGAACAAACCCCGGTCCCCAGCACACGATAATGACAGCAGTAACAGCTAGTGTTGCAGCACGGCACTGGGACAGGATAGACCTGCAGTCAGAGGTTACCTGTCGTTGCATCATCTGGTGCCCCTGAGGCCATAATGCAGAGCAGGCTGCTCCCCCCCTCCCTGTTAGCACCTGTTTCCTAGATGCTGTCAGCAGCTACACAGCTGTCACAGCCTCTGACCTGCCTTCTCTTTATGGCCGTCTAGATGTCAGCAGTCAAAGTTGGCTATTGTTCTGCTACTATTTTGGGTGCTGTTGTGTCTTCAGTTTAATAACACTAAGGTCACAGGCACTGATGTGTTGCTACATTAAAGACTGGTAGGTGATTACCTGAAATTGGCGATCATCACAAGGCAGACAACGTATTGACAAAAAACTGTAATTTCCTCATAGAACATATTGCAGTGTTATAACTTTTACTACCTAACTGTATAGAAAGTTATTAAAATTGGCTGTAGCAAAATGCTGTTTAAACATGAATGCATCGATAAAATACACTTTTACTTTTGATACTTAAAGTATATTTTCTAGGTGGTACTTACATGCTTACATACAATTCTGATTGCAAGACATTTTCCATCCATCCGTCCATATTCTGCGGCTTAGCATATTTGATTGATGCTGTATTCTGGTAGTTTGACCAACAGTGGCATGGTCTCAGCTTCAGGCTCAGCCCTCTCTGCATTTTGCCTCTGCTCAGAACACACACACACACACACGTTTTGTGTAATTGGAGCTATGCGACCACGGCCTGGATGAAATCCCATAAATGAGTGTGAAGGTTTAGAATGCCGTCGCGGTGCTATTTCGAGGAGGATGAGATGGAAGGGGTGATGGCAAGGGGCAGAGGCTCGGGATGTCGCAGAGGTCTCAACAGCCATCAATTTGTCAGGATGTCTCCAGGCCCGGGTGTAGGCTGTCATATCCACTCACATGAAAGAGAGAGAGGGAGATTAGCAAAGTGATTTTGGCAAGAGTTGGGCGCTAATGTATTTCTCAATAGGACAGGTGCTGGTCTGCCAGTCAAGCTTTAAAAAGATGATGTTGTTGGCGCTTGTTTGTTAATCATTTATACGGGGCCAGGTTGTATCCAGGGATGACATTGAAATATAGTATGCTAAATAAATCCCCTTAAGTTCCGCAGTAATGACCTAACACCATAATAAACCTCCTAATGTTCTGCATCTCACTTTGCCAGGCCTCCTGTCACTCCCTCTGTAGCTCTTAGCGCAGTACACTCAAAGATCTGAGCCATTTGTCTTGCACATGGCTGTACCAATCCAAGTACCTTGCTGATGAAGGTCCATTAAGCAACTAATACACAGGCCTGTTATCCCTGCAGGCTCAATGTGATATTAGCAGCACATTAAAAAATGCTAACAATAAATCCAGCTGCATGGCGCTAATGAGCTGCGGTCCACTGCAGGACAGTAACAACAAAGGTGAGATGAAAAACCGAGCTTGAAAGAGGCCTGCATACCAATGATCTGTTATATCATGTCTTATGGCAGTTCTTATTCACAATGTCAAGGGATGGAGGAGGTTTTTCATCCACATTTTTTCATACTATGTTACAATTTCATGTTCTCACATTATATTCAGCCAGATCAGAGTTGTAGCCAATCTAATGATTACATGCTGCAGTGTACATTAACCATGGAGGGAGATACAAATCAGGAGAGGTGGTGTGTGTGTGTGTGTGTGTGTGTGTGTGGGTGTGGGTGTGGGTGTGTGTGTGTGTGTGTGTGTGTGTGTGTGTGTGAACAGTTGGAGATGGCTCATGCTGGGATAATGAGTTATCCCCCTAAGCCCCTCGCTGGGTCCCATGACATCCAGCCTTAATGAATGGCTTTCCTACACACACACACACACACACACACACACACACACCTCTTAAATCTGGCCTCTAGCTTTCGCATCCCCGACTAACCGACACAACCACAGGCCTCATTCTCTGTTATTTTTCACCGAGCAACGCACACTAGTTAGAAACCGCAATACTACTGAAACATTGAGAAACAGAAGGGCTCCACATTTTGAGGAACCCAAGCGGGAATTGTGCTATTTGTTTCCAGGGATGAAGAAGACTGACAAATGAACCCTCGTGGGAGGAAAGCTGGCGTATATCCTTCTTTTCTCTTCTTCCCCGCTCCGCCCGGCCCTGGAGTCTTCATTATGACCAGAATAGACACCCTCTTTTTTTAGCGTGTTAGCACATTCTCAAAACAAGCCGTGGACCTCAGGGACTGAGAGGTGCAGCAGGAGCCATGAGAATTGGGAATTTCTCCTCTCCCCATCTGCTGCGGTGAAGTTGTTTGCCAGCAGCAGTCTCTCTTGACCAGTAATAGCGTCTGTAAGTGAAGAAGATTGACATGGCGAGGGAGATGGATTTAAGGGCTGCTGGGCTTTCTTGTTCATTGATGCACATGTGTGTGGAACAGGGATGTGTGCAGATTGCCTTTCAAGAGATATAGTTTCTCTGGAAGGATAAGTTGGCATTGAAAAGAGGCATCTCTTATTTGTGCTTGCCCAAAGACGACTTACAGAGACTATTACCAAAACACTTCAACCTGGAAGTGTGCCTTTTGTCTCATGACAGGCGGGCTGATGTCCCAGTAAGCTGTCCCACACAGAGAGCAGGAGTCAATAGCTGTTATTGCGTATATCGATTGTAATTTTGTACCAGGAATTACCTCCCCTGACCCTTAACTTGCTTGATATTGTATATTGTCATATTCTTTTGTGTTGTATTATCTTGTATGTGGTTGTCTTCCTGCCTCGGGACTACAGGTGAAAATTAGCATTTATGCTATAACCTGGCTCATTTCCAGTCTGTACAGAAATGTTAGATTGTTCATTAATGTGCACTGTCCCGAATAAATAAATAAATAAATAAAAAAAAAAAAAACTAAGACATAACGTGCACCTGCCGTTGCTAATACCTCCCTTTGCCTTTCAATGCTAATGCGTAAAGGTTCTCGTAGAGCCGGCTCCCGGTGGAGTTGGTCTGGAGGGAGTAGTGTGTCAGGGAGATGGCAGCCTGCTGTGACAGGCTGCTGCGGTCTCAGCCCAGGAGAACTGGCTCCCATCTACACCTCTTTGGCAGGATTTAACTGGCTTCCCTAAGGGGGAGGAGGCGCCCTCACTCCTGCCCCTAAACCCCCCTAAGGCCTGGGGAGAGTTAATTACAGTTTACGTATACACCGTCATCCCCCATGAGCCTCTTTGCCTCTGGAGCAGCTGAGCCGACTGCTGATGTCTGAGCACTTTGTTCTGTAGGAGGTCCCTGCAGAGGAATACCCTGGACAGAGCTTATTAGCTATTGTTCTGTGCGACTCCAACATTGTACAGCGGTTATTATTCATTCTCTGGATTAATTCACACTTTGTACATAATGGAGCCCAGCAGGGCTTCTAATGGCAAGTAATGGTTGGTTTTTGGCAATTACTGAAAGTCCATCAAATGAGTCCTCACCAAGCAAGCTAAATGCACACCCGTCCTTCACGCTCTGTGTGAAAGTGAATTAATGAATGCAGGGTTGTTATCCTGCCGTGTTAATATGCTCTAACAGTCATCAGCCGCAAGCCTGTTTGCATGTGGTAAAGATGAATATTGAAATGTCCATGCAAACCTGTTTCCTGTTTGCACAATTCAGCTACAGTTGGTTTCTATACACAATATATCTCAGTTCTGTCAGCCAGTGTTAGGTACATGCAAAAATTTGTTCTTCATTAACAAATCTGACTAGAATACATTAAATTTGTCCAGCAAATTGTAGCTCTGCCATCCAGGCAAAACAACAAAAAAACAGCAACCTTGAAATGAAGGTGATGTAGTTTTGTGTATGATACGAACTGATTTAGCCTGAACAAGAAAAACATCTTTCAGCCGTGTAGTTTGTCCCCAGGGACAGTGTTAAAGGCTGCGTGAAAGGGCTCGGGAATTGGTGCTTGTGCTGGCACAGCTGCAAACCCCGGCAGGGTGTGTCAGTATGAGAAGGAAGAGTAAGAAAAAATGGTGTCAGTTTGTGTGGCTGTTTGTCAGCTCAAAGCACACACACTAAGCATGGCAGGGGAGGTGGCAGTTAGATAGACAATGCTCTACACACACACACACACACACACACACACACACACACACACTCTCTCTCTTTGTGAGGGCTGGAGATGTTCAACTGCAGTGTTTTTACCTGAGGAAAGGAGGTCATTATGGTGTATACACAGAGCCGAGCATCTTTGCTTGGTGTATGTACACTGAAAGCCATGCTCTTGTTGGGTCTCGTGTCAGTGAATGTACATTCCTACTGTTTTTAAAATTTTTGTTGACAAATGGATTGTCAGCTCGGAAACTAAAAATATTTTTTTCTCTCTGTTTTACACAGTTCCAGATTTTGGCATCCATGTGCTCTCCACCAATGACAGCCAGGAGCCTCATGGCCCAGGCCTCCTCAAGGTGTCAGGCCTAGAGCGCAGTCAGGAGAGGAGCCAGGAGGCCTGCAGGGACCCCCAACCCCTTGCATCCAGCACCCGCAGTCAGCCTCTGCCCCCTAAAGCCCTGCCCCAGCCGTCCGTCCCACAGCCCCTGTCCCCTCATCGGACCCAGACAAACTGCCCTACCCAGGCTCCGGCCTCCACAAACCTGCCCCCACGCTCAGAGGCTCTCCCCAGGCCTCAGACGCCCGCAGCCCTGCCTCTCGCCCAGGGCCAAGAGCCGTCGCCGCCCCCCCCTCCCCGGCCCCAGCACCAGCCTGAACTGCTGTCCCACCCCCGGCCTCAGCCAACGGCCAGCCTTCACCCCCACCCGCCATCGCCTGCCCTCCCCACCCATCACCCTCACCAACAGCACCCGAGTCAGGCCGGGCCCCACCGGCCCCCGTCGCGCTGCCACCCCCGGCCCCTTTCTGCCTACAACGGCCTCCACCTCAACGGTCACAGGTAAGGCTAAAAGCAGACACCCTCGCACATCGACACATCAGTTCATTATGAAAAACATTCACATGTCCGCGTGCGCTCTGATAATTATGTACAGTGCAGTACAGACGAAACCTCCATATTCACACACACTTGAAAATACTAGAATATCTCATGAGCTGGAACGCACAATGCCCGATCAGTATGTAAATTGCTATCAGGGAGAGCTTGATGGTTCCGAGCCAAACACAAGCACTGATTATTAACAGCTGAATAAAAGGGTTAAACTGTGCCCAGAGTGCTTGTGATTTATTAGCCACCCACGTCACCGGGGGCTCTGTAGAGATTCCAGCCCTCACTAATTATACCGGCTGTGTGTGCAATAGTTTAGTACAACCTTGAATTGTAATGATGAGAGGTTGTTTGTGCATGAGAACAGGAGGAAAATGGACCTAGAAAAATCTTAAATACTTCAGAGGACTGTCAATTCTTGTTAAGTTTTAAATAATTCCTCAGCAGAATTCCACTTTGTCTGATGAAATATACCATGATCACAGTTATTTTTTATATATTAATAAAAATAACAACAATGAGCTGGTCTGTTCTGTCCCATCTCTGTTGAGAGGCACTAAGGCCTAGGAGGCTCTCTACATTAATTTAAGACTCCAGGATAGCTCCTTCAGAATCCACTCAGTCCCAACAACAGCTCTGCCTTGCAGGCTCTCAGGACTTGGCTTTGCCTCCGTCTTCCTGCGCCAGGCCTGTCAGTCTGCCAGTGCGCAAACAGAGACTGGCACCCGCTGTGAATAATCACAGCCGGGGCCCACAGCAAAGAGCGGGCACTGCAAATGAGCTTTTAGGCTTAGCGCGCGGAGCTGTGGAGACGCAAGCTCTGTGACTGTCCCCAAGGAAAACCCACACACACTACAAAAGACTGTTTGCTTACACAAGCATACACACTCTCTCTCCCTCTCATCCCATTTCCGATGCACATGTTCACTACCTGGCTCTGGAGGAAGTGCCTTTAACAGAAGCTGTTCAAAGACGCGCACTCGGTTCTGCTTGCCAGCAGTGGTTTATTTGCATCCGAGGGTGTTGTGAACGTGGCGTTTTAACAGATCGTGTTTGCCCTGGATTCTGTGAAGCACAAGGGAGAGGCAGGGAGGCGTTTGTAAATGGAGGACAGTTGAGGTGTGAAAACACTGTGCTGGGAATTGAACGTCGGAGCAGATGGAGATGAGGGGATGTGGAGGAACAAGTGTTAATTCTGACTGATCAGGCCTGGCTTAACCTGGCTCCTTCATCTTTCTCTTTTTGTTCTCTCTCTTTACAGCAGCAGCAGGAGCAGCACCCCAGGCACCAAGCCCCACGGGCCCCCTGCTCCCTCTTTACACCTTCCCCACCACCCGCCTCCTCCTGCTGCCGCAGCAGCAGCAGCAGCAGCAGCCTCCACCTTCCCGCTGCCCTTGGCGGCTAACCAGAACACCCCCAACAGCTTCCCCCCTGCCTTGCAGTCCTCGCCGCACCCACACCACCCCAATATGTTCGCTCCTCCAGCGGCCTTGCCTCCACCACCACCACTTACGTCTAGCACCCTGCCAGTCCCCGGACATCCTGCTGCTGGGAGCGCCTACTCAGGTAAAAGAGCTGCTCGGAAACATCCCGCAGAGGATCGCACATTCAGCTGACGAAAAAAGCCGACTCTTATTTTAGCCAGGTGGTGCGTCAGGTTGCCTGCCGGTTGAGACATATGAGAAGGACACGAGGAATGATTTCAGCAGCGTTTGATTGGAAAGCATTTGAGATGCAGAGACAGACAGTATGTTACCCTGTAATTATTTAAAGCAACAAGTAACTGAGTCCAAGATAATCCACATGTACTCCACGCCCGGGGTCGTGTGTGTTTATAGGCGTGTGGACAGTTCAAGTTCACACTCTTTCTGTCACGCCGTGATTGATGGACTCTCCAGTAATATCCACCAGCATGTCAGGCCACATTGCAAAAGCGATTTACAGACCCCGTGCACATTTCCCCCCAGTGCCGTCAAGCTAAATGTCAGGGTCAGTGTGTGAAGAGAAGGGGGGGCTTCACCTTTAGCAGTGTTCCCAGAACTTCCATTTTCACCTTGAATACCGTTCACGTGCAAGAAATCAATTTGGTCAATATGGAACGGAGCGAGCTGGATTTTCTTCTAAAGATACTAATGACATTTTTATGAAGAGAAAATTCCACCCCTACTCCCAGCCCAATAAAGGTTAAAATAAATGCAGAAAATATTTTAGAGAGTCACTGTGGAATAGGAAAGATAAGGTTACTCTGGAGGAGATATAATCTCTCGTGGCACGTTTTGTTGAATTTAGAAGAAAAGCCAGCCAGCGATTACTTGAAATCCATTCTTTCTCCACAGGCTGTGCAGAGGTTATTAGAACAACAGATGTCGTCTCAGTGGGGCCGTAGTGTATCAAATCACGGCATTCGACAGTTCCAGACAGTTTGAATAATCTCGAGCCGCGCTTAAATTTAAAATGACATGCTGATAATCGCAGCCATTTCCTGGTTGTTTAGTTTTTTTCTAACTTTGACACGGCTTCCTTTTCAATGACGTACGTCGCTCTCGCATTGGAGTCCAGGGCTCTCCGGGCGTCTCTGAAGGGCTTTCACTGTAAATAAATGAACATCTTAATCAACCACTACAACGTTCTTACCATATGGACGTCCCTGGGAGAAAACCTTTCACAAAGGTGCGAGTGGCCGTTATTGAGCACGTTCAGAGTCTGTTGCGTCAAAAAGCTTGAGAAACCCTTCCACTCATTAACAAACCCCGTCCTAATCCTCCCTTCCCTCTCGCTTTTCTCCAGAGCAAGACCTTCTGCGCCAGGAGCTCAACACCCGTTTCCTGGCCTCCCAGAACGCCGACCGTGGCGCCTCGCTGGGCCCTCCGCCCTACCTGCGCACAGAGTTCCACCAGCACCAACATCAGCATCAGCACCAGCATCAGCACCAACACACCCACCAGCACACCCACCAGCACACCTTCACGCCCTTCCCCCACGCCATCATGCCCACCCCAGCACCGCCCATGGTGCGTACCCCTGCCAGAAATGTGAGGATAAGTAGAACACACCTGTATGGGTTGGAGAGGGTGGAGTGGGTCAACGAGGTAGCAGAAAATTCACGTCTTCTAAAAAATGAGTTTTACATGTGAAGAAAGCGGACATGGCACTGAAATGTTTTTTTACCATGTGGTTGTGAGAGTGAAGACTTGTCCACAGTTGGACACGTGTGTGCGAGCAGCACCCTGTAGCCCGCGGGTTTCTGTGGCGGCCTCTCAACGATGACCGCGTGTGTCCATCCACGCTACAATCATGCCTTTATTCTCCCAGAAAGCCTTTCTAGTGTTTTCTCTGGCATACTCTAGGACTCCAGACTTGAGTCGCCTATTATTTTCTAAATTGGCAATAACTCGCCCAAAGCATGTTAACTTCAGAGCCAGCTCTCAGAACATAATACACTTAATTCATTCTGAATTTAATGACATCATTTGGTCCCATTTGGGGGTTTTCATTACTGGCAAATGCCTTGCGTTAAGAGCCCCGCTGTTTGTTGGGGTAACCACAGGCAATGGGTGGCTGGACCTAAAACTCATACAAACGCACACATTCGTAACTGCCTGGCCCATAGAGGGTTCGCTTGGCTCTGATGATACTTTAAAGGCAGCAATGCGAGGCCTCTGACAGCTAATGAGGCCATAAAAAGGCTCTTTACGGCTGCAGTGTTTAGTCTCGACGAGGGAACTGTTCGCCCTGAGCCTGCGCTGCACCGCTAATAGGAGACCAAATGAGACACAGAACCCACGCTAGTTTAAAAGGTCTTCAGATGTCACGAAAAGGGGAGGATGAAAACAGTCTGGTTGGGGAAGTGGTTGAACTTTGAATCTCAGTTGACATTTTAGATCTTAAATCATAATTTCAATCTGTAAGCATGTTTATAGTCTTGAAATACACTTTGTGATGCATTTTGCGTTGGCCTGAAATGACCCTTAAAGAGGCCAATGTCAACCCTGCTACAGCAAATATGTGAAGGTTCTCATGTTTTTTCTACATCTTTGTACTTCATTTCTCCTACAGTTTGAAAAATACCCAACAAAAGTTGACCCCTTCTACAGACACAGTGTGAGTTTCCCTACTGCCTGCAGAGCAGTTACTTCCCCATTTTGCCATTCCAGCCCATGCGAGTTTGTGTTATAGCTGTGTGTGTGTGTGTGTGTGTGTGTGTGTGTGTGTGTGTGTGTGTGTGTGTGTGTGTGTGTGTGTGTGTGTGTGTGACTTCCATGCAATCGCTCATCTGCTTCTTAATGGACACTGTAAGCATCCTAGCTGTACAATTTCACCCTTCAGCCCCGGCAAATGTTGTGATTAATGAAATGGTGCTGGACTCTTAGATCTCGGAGCACAAGATTTATTGTGCACGCATGCAACGGTAAAAATTTTGTGCATACAAATTAATACAGAAAGAGACAGTAGCTGGCATTACCGCCAGAGGAATACTATATCTTTGTCTCGCTTACTACTATTCATTTGTATTTGTCTGCTAACAGCAGTGGCTTGCTCATGATTATTACTCCCTAAAGTTATTTTACACGTATTTGAAACATTGGACCCCACTCTCCAACCATGTTTGCTGAAGCGTCCAGACACCTGCTGCGTGTACCTGCGCAAGTGTGCTTTTTCTACTACACACTGAGCTACAAGGAGGATTTTAATATTAGAAAAAATCATGTATTTGACTTTAGGCCTACCCTGGGTCAAACAGATGTTGCAGAATGTTGCTAGTTTGTTTTTAAGTGCTTCATTTTGGATTCTTAGCATTTCCTCGCTGTTATTATGGTAGCAGCAAATACCCCGAAGCCATTTCCTCTCTATAAAACATACTAACGTCTCAAAACACGATGCACATAGAAACACAAGTTGCATTTAAAACCTCACAGCATCTCCTCAAGCGCTTCTAGTAACTTATCCTGGCAACCCAAGTTTGAATAATTCTGCACCATCCATTATGCAACCATAATTAAAGCAATGCAAGCATGCAAGTTCATAAACATGAAAAACATACTCTAATTCCACTAAGGCTAACATGATTGACAAGAACAATTACAGCGAGTGGTTGATTACATGTTTCTCCACAGGATAGTTTACTGGAAGCCTTGAGCACTTGTTTGGTTTCCGTGTGTTTTGCTTGAATTACGACATTCTAGTTTTCACATCAAAGGAGTGTTTTCCCTTATTTAAATCCACTGGGAATGAGCAGGGAATATTTGATAAACACTCAGTTTGTGAAACATGTAGGCAATCATTTGTAACTTTCCCAATCTAAGCAGTCTTGGAAAATGGAAAAAGATTGAATGTTGATGAGGTTCATACGTCACAATAACCTGATCCATCTCCACGGCCTCGTGAAGCTGTTGTCCTGCATTTCCCTGACAAACCCAACCATCCTCACACCGCCTCCTCTTTTTTTTTCTCCCTCAGCTCTTTCACTCCTACCCACCGGCCATGTCTGGCCTTCCTCCCGTCATCCCCCCGACCGGACCCTTCGGCTCGCTGCAGGGCGCCTTTCAGCCCAAGGTAAGTTACACAGGGACACCACCGTACACACACACACACACACACACACACACAGAAAATTAGTTATTTACAGAGATTGTTGTTTTTTCGATGTGTGTCTGGTGCTCTCTAGACCTCTAATCCACTCGATGTGGCCACAAGACCTGGAGGCGTCCCACACACATTCTTGCAGAAGGACCCCAGGGTAAGAGCACACACACTGACAGACAACGCTCACAGTGTAGAGGTAACCTTTAGATCCTCTGTACATGTTGCCTAAGTCTTTGAGTCACCAGATGGAGGTTTTCAACACCAAACGATGTCATCGTACAGAATTCACATGCAGTTAGATTATAGGCAACACAGACTGCCTTCCTCTCAGCTGCCGTATCCGTCTGTATGCAGAGGGGCACACAGGAGTAACCCATATGTGTTAATTACTCCTACAATACCTTCATTTAATAATGGGACATGTTAAAATTTTAATTTGGTTCATAATCAATGCCACACACACACACACACACACTAATTATAAGTGATTTGATTGACAGCAAAATAACTCAAACTCTTTTATTCCCTCTCCCTCCTGTAGCTAACAGATCCATTTCGGCCCGTTCTCAGGGTGAGTGCTCGCTCCCTGCAGCGTCTCAGTCTCCCGCACACTCGCGTACACACACACACACACACACTAATAGCCACAATGCCTTGAAGGGCTTTTGCTAATGCAGTAGATAGTGTCTTTAATTAAATCAGCGGATCAGTGGAGGCAGCAGTGTTAGCGCGAGTCTCGTTTATACCACAACAGAGCTCATTTTGGAGAACGTAGAGATGCATTCAAATCACAGCTATAATTACTATGTATTCCTCTGTCACATGCCCTATCGCCATCACAGACCATACCTTGAAGTAATATGTGATTAACGGTTCCACGTGTACCATATTTAATTTATCAGTATGTCATTTTCAGGTGATCTGACTGTAAATAAATGAGATGGGCATGCTGTGTTCGTGTCATTTGACTATTCACGATGGTTGTACGATGCACATTGACAAAATAGCACTATATCCATTAAATAATCTAATTACCTTGTACAACAGGACCGATGTGATCCATATTTGTTTGCGTTTTCAGGCACTTTCATATTATTAAGCACTACTGTGGATATACCAGAGCTTTTAGAGTTTTTTTTATTTATTTTAGATGTAAAAACCTACACACCACCACAAAATGAACCGTTGAATATGTTAATTGGCCGTAGTATTGCCGTGCTCGTTAAAGACTAATGTTGTGCACCATGTTTTTGTCTTGTACCTACAGAAACCAGGGAAGTGGTGCGCCATGCACGTCCACATCGCCTGGCAGATATACCACCACCAACAGAAAGTAAAGGTGAGGATTCCTCTCTCTATGCTTTACACCAAAGCTAGTGTTAACTGTGCCCCATTTCTATACTAATCTTTACAGTTTTGTACTTGAAATGGTGCAAAGGCCATCAAACTGCAACTTTAGAACGGCCGTGCCAGTTAAACTTAAGAGACGGCTACCGTTTTCAATAAATAGTTGTTTTCTGAGGTGTTCCTGGAGCTCTTTCTCCACAATTAGTTTTTTTTTCCAGCTTTGAGAAGCTCCTCCATTTCTTTCATGCAATGAATTGTAGGAAAATAGACTGAAATCACACTGAAATCGGTTATTTGTTAGTATCCATACCGACAGTTAAACTTTGTTCTGTCACTTTTCCCCCCTCACACTCAAAAGTTGCTAAGAATTAGTGTGCAGTATGGATTTGGAACACAGTTCTAGTGTTTCTCCTCTGGAAAAATCACTATTAGCACTTCTCTTCGTAAAGCGGTGGTAGGCCGTTTTATTTTTTGTTCAGCATATTGTCAGTAAATGGTAATTCTGTGATCAAATTAATGTTAAAGACAAAGGCAAAATGTTGTACCCGTAAGATATTTTGAAAGTAACTCACTGACTATAAATCCCTTTACAAAAGCCTGTTCAAATAATAAAAAAGGTATGTATGGCATCAGCAGTCATAACCATAATCACTTCCAATCATTTGGAAAAGGAGAGCTTTTCTTAGATTCAGTGTAGCCTGGCAACCAGGACTGGGACTCTCATCCCCGAAACACCTCAAACGGTGTCCTCGGATAAGACAACCATCTAGTTGCTCGCTTACAGTAGTTTACTTTAAATAAACAGCGTGTTAAATGGTTTTACATATGTTTCTCTATGTCACTCTGCCGTCTTCCAGCAGCAGATGCAGGTCGACCCTCACAAACTAGACTTTGGCCTCAAGCCCGAGTTCCTGAGTCGACCTCCGGGCCCCAGCCTCTTCGGCGCCATCCATCACCCCAGCGATTTGGCGCGGCCTGCCACGCTCTTCTCCGCCACAGGTGAGTGTGTGTCAGATCTACATTACATCACGTGACATTACGTGTCATTTAGCTGACACTTTTACCCAAAGCAACTTTCAGTCAAGTGCTTTCAACCTCGAAGGTACAAACGGCAAGAAGTAAGCGTAAGTACATTAGCTTTAAATAAACCATATTACAAAGAGCCACGTGAAAGCGCAATTGTTTTTTTCATCATTCGAGGTACAGTCGTTTTTAGCCCAACGGTCGCGACGTTCCTTTCGGCTAAAGTGTTTCTGCACGTGCTCCAGGAAAGTAAGTTTGGTATATCCAGCAATCGTGTGCATCGGGAGAATTAAGTTCATCCACAGGGGCCCCTCAGGGTTCGCAGACGACTCTGGGGTGCGACAAAAATTAAGGATACGAGTATCGATTTTAAGCATAAGCCGTTAAAAACGCACTATCCAGGATAGCGAAAGTGAGCAGCAAGATCTCAGGGGTACAACAGAGCAGAGATGGATCGAAAGGGGGGGCGGCTGACCCCCCACTATAGGGCCTTGCCCCCCCAGCTGCCCCCCTAACTTTGGTGTTCAAAAAACTGTGCTTGTAAAAAAAAACTGGAGAGACCAGGCGGGTCAGAGCAGGAGAAGACCACAGAAGGAGATGCAGAAATAAGTGAAAGAGAAGGGGGAAAGGAAGAATCGACTGTGAGGGATGAAGAGGAGGCTTCAGATTCAGAGAGAGGGACAGAGGCAGGGAGCGATCAGGAGGATGCAGATGAAGATGACAGGGAGGATGGACCATATGGTTTGTTTGTATTCTCCTTCCATATAAATTGCAGTACAGTAGCATAAAATGTCATGTCACTCAGTGAAATGACATGTTTTCAGTTTTTGGCCATTTCCATTTGGTTGTATATGTAATGATTTACATATATACATAGATTATGTTTTACAGTTTCTCTGTCATAGCATTTGTTTGACCTTTTGAGCGGTTTGATCATAATTACTGATAAAATAAGACACATTCTGTTCTATTTGTCTGTATCAGTAAATATGATCAAGCCATTTAATTCACTTTCAGCTAAATTCAATTTTATTTATAGTAACAACAGTGGTGAGGAAAACTTCCTTTTGGGCAGACCCAGGCTCTTTTTTTCTTCTTTTTGGCCCACCACCACCAACCCCCCCTCTTCGGATGACAACTTTATTTTTTATAAAGTGATATATTTTTATATACACAGTATGTTACATTCAGATTTACATTCAGTACATTTACTGTTGTCCTACTGTAACCATTCACCCTGTTTTAGTGAGACCCTGGATCCATATAAGGGCAGAGGGAATTAAAGCACTACGTATGGAGCGTAACACATAACACGTAAAACGCGACAAGGTGACAGAGAGACAACAGAGGGAAGTGAGACGGGACGATATCGGGACCGGACAGTTGACAAATAGCGTGTGCCTATGTGTACGAGTAAAGTGGATAACTGCAGGGGCAACAAAAGAAGAAGGGAAAAGGAAAAGAAAGGACATAATATAAATGCAAAAGGGAGGGCGGGGTATAACAGAATGGAGGAGGGAGGTATACGTCTGGTAACGTACACAGCCGTTTTTGTTGAATTTAGAAATGTTAGAAATGACGACCAGGTGTCTTCAAAGGCTGACATTTGCTTCCCTCTGTGTGCATTGTGTCTTTCCATTGAAATGTATTCTGAGATTAAATTTGTCCAGTGACTGATGTGGCAAGATTTCTTTGATTTCCAGTTTTGGAGGACTACTCTCTTAGCGACAGCTAGAGAAATGAGAAACTGATTTCAGAATTTTTGCGGGATGCGGATTTCGGAGATGTCACCAAGGATCCAGAAAGAGCAAACTGGTTGACAGAGCCACGTGGCGTGCAGGTAGTCGTCTGTGCTACTTAAAGTGCACTGTAAACAGAAACCAGTGTTTGCTAGGCCCATTTTGCAACATTTTACTTTGGGTGATGCGAGTTCTGTGAATGACTTTATATTGTATAAGCTGCAGGTTTGTGTTAGCGGTCACGGAAAATGTATTCTTACAGATTTGTTCCCAGTAATCAGGGTTGGGAGAGAAGGACAGGTCAGCTTCCCACTTGGTCGTCGGGAGTGTCATTGTTGTATTTATTTCGGAAATCATAGCCGGGAGGTCAGTTTTTTGAAGTTATTAATTTTCACAAGTTCTTCTATAAGCTGAGAGGGATGTAACGTGTTGTCTATATGGAAGGAATTGTTCTCTCCCAACCCCATATTTCTGTGTGAGTGTGTTAAATGACATGAAATGGTTGTTCTCGAATAGGTGGTGAAGGTGTGCGATTCCTTTTTGTGCCCGTATGGAGAAGTAAAAAGGTTTGTTCTGTAACATGAACACTTTGTTGTGCCAGAGTGGGGTGAACTTTTTTAATTCTAGTGATGATTTTGTGATTCGGTTCGTTTTCCACCAGGCTGTCAGAGTTGAATAGATGGTAATGCGTTGGCAGAAGTTGGATTTCTTGATTGATTGTGAGAGCAAGGGGTGATCTGCAATTGGGATGTTTGTACATTGGTTTTGTTCCAGTTCCAGCCACGGGTAATTGTGCTTGTGTATATTGATCTGTTTAACCAAGTACTGTAATTGATTTGCCAGGAAGTAGTGATGGAAGTTTGGTGCCTCAAGCCCACCGTGTGATTTTTTTTTAATTTTATTTTTGTGTTGAGAGTGATATTCTGGGTTTTTAGTTTTTCCAATCAAATTGTGTTGTTAATGAATTGAAAGTTTTGAATCATTTGTCTGTAGGAGTGATGGGGATCATAGAAAAAAAGGTAGTTAATCTGGGGTAGGGTTTTCCTTTTGACTGCAGCTATTCTTCCGACGAGCGCGAGTGGGCGTTTCGACCAGCGTTTGTATTCGTCTTTGATATTACCGAGGAGGGGAGTATAGTCGAGGGTGAAAAACTCTGACAGCTTGGGGGAAATCTGAATCCCTAGGTACTTGACGTTGCCCATGTGAAGGTGGAGGGAAGTGTCCTGAGCTCCAAAATTGATTTATTCCAGTTGATAGTGTAATGTGAGACATGGGAAAATCTGTTGACGATATTGAGTTTCTTGAATACCTGTGGGTTCTGTAAATTAAGTAAAAGATCATCTGCATATAAACGAATGATTTTGCATCGTACGTCGGCTACCTGAATTCCTTTGATTACGGCGTTTTGTGGTATTGCCGCTGTGAGAGGTTCGATGAAAATGGCAAAGAGGGAAGGCACCCCGATGCAGTGTGAAACTCTGTGAAGTGATTCCGTTAGTGGTAAAACAGCGTTTTAATCTCCAAAACCAAACCAGTGAAGCGTACTGAATAAAAATGACCAGTTTACCTGATCGAAAATTTTTTTTTGCGATATAATAAATAGGTTGAAAAGTCTGTGGCATGTCTATTTTGTATCAAGCCTGTCTGATCTGGATGAAGGAGTGTGTTTCTGTTCTGGTTGCTAGTGCTTTGGTAATCATTTTCAAATCGGTATTCAATAGTGAGAGAGGTCGGTAGCTAGAGGGGTGAGATGGGTCTTTGGCTGCTGTATTCATGTGTGGTGGAGGAAGTTTTTATTTCTATAATGACTCTGTTGAATAGCGGTGATAATGTGTTCCAAAAGTGTTTGTAAAATTGGGCTGGTAATCCATCTGGTCTGGGAGATTTGTTGCTGGGAATCTTATTGAGGGCTTTGGTAAGTTCATTGACGACAAATGACAAACGTTTATCGCGCTGCGCTCTCTTTCCCATAGGCTTCATGTAATCCATTCTCCATGTCACCCGATTGTTGATAGAATTATTGCGGTGAGCGCAGAACATTATTTTAATTCAAATGATTATCAGGTTATGTGAAGGAAACTTTGATGGAAAATTTCATATTTTTTTTATTTACTTTTTAATGCTCAAAAGCAGCCTGTTAAATATGTACTACACTACTTGGGCGGGCCTTACCTAGAAGTTCCGTGGGTTCCGTAATAACGCCGCAGGGACAACCGCAAATCAACAGAGAATTAACGCGTGTAGCGATACCGCTCTGTTGTAAAGGCTAACGGCGCTCAGTAAGCGCAGCCGAAACGATTTGTCATAAACCAAGTACCAAATGACGCTAAAGACATTAATAACTAAAACAGTGCTGTCGCTACTATTTTAGTGATTTATAAGCAACCCGTTTCTTGCTACTAGAAGGTAATATATCAAGTCGAAGCTAACTCTGACAGCTGTAGGGCAGCTAACGCAAACTTTAGCTTTCTCCGTGAAGCTCCCAGCTAAGCTAACGAGCTAACTAATGTACGAACTTTGTGAGATCGACCCTCGGAGGGCTGAGGCCAAGATGGATGTGAGCTTCAATGCATTGCAGTTATGCATTTTGTGCAAGAAAATACATCTGCGGTTAGGTGGCAGTGAAAACCGCTAAAACACCTGTTGCTCAACACAAGATTAATACATTTCAATGTTTTAGCTTCCTCATTGTTAGCTTGATACTATGCTCAGTTATGTGTGATTTCTTTAATTCCAACATGAAAGAAATTCAGATTTTGCCAGATGCAAGCATTATCATTTATCAAAATTTCAAAATCTGAAACTCGTGCGGCTCATTTACCAAGCCTCGTCAAAATGCGGTAACGATAATTTTTACAAATATTTGTATTGCGCCTTTCGTGCAACAAATAGGTCTACTGTACAATAAGGAAAATGCGTGACGTAAGCAGACGTGGATAGAATGCATAGAAAATAATGGATAGCAGTAGCGCTAAGCCTACAACTGGCGGTCGATCCGTATAGTTTGGGCTGAAAGTGAACGAGGGCAGGCGCGTTCCATTTCGCTCCCCCGGTCCTGCCCCGCCCGCTCTCCCTCTGCTCTCCAAATGGCCTCCGTGCGCTGTGATGCCATACCGAGGGGAAGTGAAGGAAGGCGTGTTGAAAAACTAATTACAAACGCAGCCTATCCCACCTCCAAAAGGAGACGGTAGTCCTGAGACAAGAAATTCCCTGAATCTGTAGAGAGACAAAATATTATTCTCGTCCCCCGACCTCTGACCTGTAAATGACCCATGTTGTCTAAGCTTTCCCTTAGTCTCGTCGTACTGCGTCGGTCGGGCTCTAGTTGAAGGGTTTAGAAAAAGTAAATAAATAAAACCGATTCGAAATTTCCCTACAACAAGCTTTGAGTAGAGATGGTTTTGTCAATGGATGTTTGTGTGATGCCTTCCGTCTCTCTCTCCTCAGGTCCCGCGCACCCGTCGGCTGGTCCTTTCGGTCATCCGCCCCACCATCCTGGAAACTTCCTCGCCCCAGCATCTCACTTGGGTAAGACCGCCCTTCGCTTCTATTCTTCTCCGTCTCCTGAAATGGGAAAATGAAGATGTCGTTATTACAATGTACGCGTGGTAACATGTGGTGTCTTCCTCCAGAACCTTTCGGTAGGCCCGCGTCGTTTGGAGGACTGGGATCCCTCAGTTCGTCGGCCTTCGGGGGACTGGGCAATCCGGCGCTAAGTGAGTTTTAACTTTGGGAACGATGCAGTTTTGGCGCGCGAGTTGTCGAGATACGCATTTAACTTGCGTCCTGCCTGTGTTTTTCCACGTGTTGAATCCCTAACAGCGGCCAACTCGGTGTTCGGCCATAAAGATGGCCCCAACACGCAGCAGCACTTCAACGGCAGCGGCCACCAGGAGCCGTGGAACCGCCTGCACCGCACGCCGCCCTCCTTCCCCACGCCGCCGCCCTGGCTGAAACCCGGAGACTCTGAGAGGAGCGCCTCGGCCGGCTCGCACGAGAGGGACCGAGACTCTGACAAACGGGACTCGGTCGGTAAAGACGACAAAGACAGGTAGGTGTTGCCAAAAGTGACTGCTCTAGTCGAGTCCCATTATCTCTCCCCGAGAACGTATAAAAATTGTTTTATTTTTCTGGTTTCACTTTACTAGTTCATTAAACTACTAGAGCCTATCTATGAAATTAGGCCTCGGTAGAGAAGAAATTGTCTGCCGTTTCCCACACGGGTCATATCAAAAGATTATAATTCAAACTGAATTATATTATTTTAGCTTTAGCATGGCCTAATACGTATTTCGACACATACCTTAATCGTATTACCTTGAAACACAGCAATGCGCAAGTGAGTTTTTATAGTTTTATATCAATCGTAATTTTCCATCTCGCCTTTGGCTCAAAGAGGAACTCCTCCGCTCGCTGACAGGACACCTCGCTAGGCACCTGGTACCCAGTGGGGTCTTCTGCTGGTGTAGCCCATCCGCCTCAAGGTTGTGCGTGTCGTGGCTTCACAAATGCTTTGCTGCATACCTCGGTTATAACGAGTGGTTATTTGAGTCAAAGTTGATTTTCTATCACCTTGAATCACTCGGCCCATTCTCCTCTGACCTCTAGCATCAACAAGGCATTTTCGCCCACAGGACTCCCGCATACTGCATGTTTTTCCTTTTTCAGACCATTCTTTGTAAATCCTAGAAATGGTTGTGTGTGAAAATCCCAGTAACTGAGCAGATTGTGAAATACTCAGTCCAGCCCATTTGGCACCAACAACCATGCAACGCTCAAAGTTGCTTAGATCACCTCTCTTTCCTATTCCGACATTCAGTTTAGAGATTGTCTTGACCAGGACCACACCCCTAAATGCATTGAAGCAGCTGCCATGTGATTGGTTGATTAGATAATTGCATTAACGAGAAATTTAACAGGTGTTCCTAATAATCATTTAGGTGAGCGATGTGTGTGTATATAATATACACACACACTACTATATATATATGACAGACAAGACTTAACAAAACAATATCTAATAAAATATTTACAATCTTCCACGTGTTCAGCTCATTTCAATTAGGAAAATTGATAGTCACTTAAAGTTATTAGTACTGATGGGGGGGGGACTTTCTTTATGCTTCTAGGGACTCTGTGGAAAAGCGCCATCCGAGCCATCCGTCCCCGGTTCCCGTCAACCCCATCGGTCTCCTCGGCCACGCCCGGCCCCCCGAGCACCACAGGAACCACCTGCCCCCCGCTTCTGGAGAGCCTCAGCGGGATAAGGAAAACAAGGCCAAAGACCGGGAGAGGGAGCACCCAGACTCCTGGAAAGACAATGGCACGGATGACCGCAAGCACGGCGACAAGGACGCGCCCATCGTCCGTGACGGCCGAGCGTCAGAGGACAAAGCGTCCAACGGGGGGACGCCGTCACCCTATGTCCGGCAGACCAGCCTTGAGCGTCCCAACGGCGGGCTGAGCAGGGAGGTTCTGGACAAAAAGGTAGAGCTGCCGTACGAGCACCAGAAGAAGAACAGCGAGGTGAAGGTAAAGGAGGAGAGGAAGGAGGAGCAGGATGGAGCCACAGAGAGGGCGAGCGAGCACCCGACGCATGCACCCTCCACACCAAACCTTCACCCTCCCTCCTCGATGCCCATGCCCATGAGCATGGCTGGCGTTCACCCCATCAACAGCATCAGTAGTCTGGAGAGAACTCGAGTGGTGGCACCCTTCATGGGTATCAGCCCTATCCCGGGAGCTGACAGGTTCCCTTACCCTGCCTTCCATTGGGACCCCATGAGGGACCCCTACAGGGGCCTGGACATTCACAGACGGGACCTGTTGCTAAGGAATGACCCCCTGCACCGGCTGGCGGCGCCTCGCCTCTACGAGGCTGAGCGCTCCTACAGGGACCGTGAGCCTCACGACTTTAATCGTGATCACATCCACCCTCTGGCCCTGGAGCAGAGGAGGGAGCATGAGCGCGCCCATCTGGAGGAGCGCGAGCGCCTCAACATGCTCAGGGAGGACTATGAGCATGGGCGGCTCCACCCCGCGATGCACCATCCCGCCCTAGACGGACACCTCCCGCACCCCGCCCAGGGCCTCATGGCCCCTGGACTCCCGGGCATGCACTATTCGAGGGTCAGTCCCTCGGCTGCGGCCCATCAGAACGGTATCCTTAACAAAACGCCGCCTGCCGCCTCTCTGAGCGCCCCGCCCCCTCTCATCCCCACACTGGGCACCAGGCCCGGCTCACCCAGACGGACTACTCCCCTGACCGCAGATATCAGAGACAGAGCGGCTCACAAAGACATCGAGGCGCGGTGAGCTCTGACTCGACGGCCTCGCTAACACTGAACTCGCACCGAGCACTTAGCTTTGGGCAAAGCAAGACTGTAACATAGCTGTGAATAACTTATGTGGGGCAGAGATGTGCCCGCACAATGAATTGTTTTTGTATAAAACTAGAAAGAGACAAATAATCGTGGAACAAAACAAAAAGATTTTTTTTTCCCCGTTTGCTCCAACTTTTTGTGTGCATTCTTTCTCTGGTATAGCAAAGTAAGAATGAACAATTTTGGAATGTACAGGTACTCTAGCACTGACAGACAGCAAAGTGTATACGGTCGCTGTGCTCACCCTGTATGGATTAAAAATCATGGTACAAATATGCAAAAGGGTGTTTGGAAAGCTTTACTTTGAACACACGTAAATAGAAGAGTATTACAGCAGTGCTTCAGAATGTGCTTTTTGCCATTTCCTTTTTGTTTCGTTTTTTTTTCAGTTGACGCAGCCGATTAGCATTGTACCAGAGACCCCGTATTCAACTATGCAACAAATGTCTGGGCTCCCTTTCTGAAAGCTGGCCTTCTCACCACTACCGACTGTGTAACAATTAAGGACAAACGGCTGTATTCTCTCCGCGACTCAGACGCGCGTTGGATCCGTGCAAACAGATACAAGCTTTAACTGATCCGCGCGGGGGTTGTAGGTAGCAATTCGGATTAAACAAAAAAAGTAATGTTTTGAGAATTACTTTTTCAATTGTGGCGACAATCCTAGAAATGCATTTTAAAGATTTTCAATGTTGAGAGCTAGCAGCACAAACTCTTTTTTTCCCACACTTGACCAGTCTGGTTCTGGGGAGAATGCGGCACATTAAACACCGTGACAGCAAAGTAAAGTACATGTTTTGGAAATAGGTTCTGTTGGTCAAACAGTGTATTAAAGTGCTTTCTTGAGTTGTTGTAAAAACTACAAAATCAAAAGACAAAAAAGCAAGTCTAAACTATGGACAGTTTGTTTCTAATGAGCAGAGATCTATTTTAGTAGTCCACTGAAGGTTTAGTTGTGCGCTTCAAACTCTGTGATATCATGTCGTGCAGTGTTTTTCAATCCAACGTAAAAATGTCCACCGGAGCCATAGTGGTTAGTCGATGCGTATTGCAAAAAGATTGTTGAGAGATTTTTTTTTTGCTGTTAACCGTGTACAGGGGAAAAAAGTAAAGTCTTTCTAGATCGTGTACAAAAATGAGGAAAAAAAATGAAGCGACTGAATCTTCAGCATGCTCCTCATTTAAACTTGTGTTATGTAAATTGTGCCATGTTATTAAAAAATGTGTACTAACCCTGTCTGTGGGGCTTTTATTCCTCCACCTACTTAGCTGAGTAGACGGGCTATATATTTCTATTTGACACCAGCTTACACAGTTAATGACTTTCCACATTAGACTCCAGTGGAGGATAAACTACCTTGGGTGTTTGCTACACAAGTTGTGTCATCTGATAGAGTCGCTTCTAATTAAAAAAAAAGTTATCACGATATAGATATATATAGATATATATATATATATATAGATATATATATAGATATATATATATATATATATATATATATATATATATATATATATATATATATATATATATATATATATATTTTGCTGATACTGCCCCTTGGACGCGCATCCTGACTATGCCTGAAGAAACCAAAGTATCATTATTAGTCTCCCTAAGGAGAAATTTGTTTTGGACACAGAGAAATTGCTGCGAGAGTTACGACAGAGACAAACAACAAGCACAGGGTTAAAACAATTAAAAGACAAATGTACAGTAAACATTTGGGCTACTCAAAGAGCTATGCAAATTGCAAATGACCATTTTCTATACTTGTGCAAAGAAGCCATCCTTCCTGCATTCTTCTGTTCTCCCACACGCCTTACAAACACTCATTCCTACTTCCATAAGCATCAATGCATTCAGTCATAAATAAACATTCATTCCTCCATTCATATCCATACATACATTGTCACAGATCTACATTAAAAAGTCATAGTCATTAATGAGCTGACAGAGAGGAACAAATGAGTGCTTATACCTTTTAAATTTGCACAAAGGAACCCTGTACCTATTTCCTGAGTTCAATAGCTCAAACTCTGAGGACAACACGTGAGAGCTATCAGATAGAATGGTCTTAGCCTGCCTGAGTGTTGCCTGATCAAAAAGCTCCTGCAGGTTGAGAGGTGCAGGTGTTCCCATAATTTAGCCTGCCGTCTAACCAGATCGAAAATCTGAGTTTTGGATTTGACGGTCAAATTCCCAAACCGGCTGGTAATACCATACCAAAGAATTGACTCTATTGTTGCTCTATAGAAGATTAACATATTTTTACAGACCCCAAACACTCCAAGTCTGCGCAAAAAGTGAAGACGCTGATGAGTTCTGGCACAGACATTTGTTCCATGTGTGCGCCAGCTCAGGTCATTATCAATATATACTCCTAGATATTTAAAGGACACCTGCTTGATGTCATAACCATGGATGGCCACAGGGCTCTGATCTCCAGCTGTTCTGGGGTCTACCAGCATTTCCACAGTTTTGCTTGTGTTAATATGAAGTTGGTGTGCATCACACCAGTTGACAAACTTGTCCACAGCAACTTGATGGACGCTTATATTGCTTTCTTTAGTAAGCAAACTGAGAAGGACAGTGTCATCTGAAAATGTTACTATATGTTGGTTTGGCTCAGAGCTGATGCAGTCATTGGTGTACAATGTAAACAAAAGAGGTGAACTGACACACCCTTGGGGGGCGCCAGTGCTGCACACTGCTGGATCAGACAGGACGGAGTTAAACTTCACCTGCTGTGGCCTATTTGACAAAAAGGAGTGATACCACCTGATTAAAAAGGGATTAACATTTAACTGAACTAGTTTCCTAAGCATGATATCTGGCTGGATTGAGTTAAAGGCAGAACTAAAATCAACAAAAAGCAGTCTGGCATATGCAACAAGACATTCAAGGTGCTTCAGAGTGAGGTGCATTATTGTTGATATGGCATCACTTGTACAACAATTGTTTTGTGTAAGCAAACATTTGATCCACATCTGTCTATCATAAGCCTCTCCATTGATTTAAAAAAAACACATTGACGATAGGTACAGTTCATCTAAGGATTCACTGTGGCACATGTATGTTTTTTTAGATATAGATTTTATTAATTTTTATCGAAATAGAACAAACATACAAGTGCTCTCTGTGTTCATAAAAATATCAAAACAGGAAGGAAGATAAACCACCATCCAAACCAAAATGACTGCAGGTAGCTCACAACTGTCCTTACCCCAAAAAGTTAAAGAAAAAAAAGAAGAAAAAAAAGAAATAAAAAGGTAGCATAAAAAAAAGAGAAAAAAAAATAATATATATATATATATATATATACACACATATACATACACACACATACATACACACGCATATATACACACACAAATTAAAAAACTAAATAAAAATAAAGTCTTACCGCCACCCCCAACTGTCACAACAGTCACCGTATACACATACTGTGCCTTCTCTCAGTGCCACATGTGTGTTTAACATTAAAACATGATTAATAAAATTATGCCAACAGTTAATATTTTAATAGCTTAGTATTCTATGCACAAAAAGGGTATGCATAAAGGCTTTAGGGCACTCTACGCGTTATTGTAGGCCCGGTTTAAGCTGCAACTTAACTTTATACAATAGGCCATATATCTGAAGTAGGGGTCCCCACTTTAGAATATAGTTTATCAACATATGAAATAAAATAAAAACATGCCTTTACAATATTCAGCACAGTGTTTTTGTTTGAGATCTTACATTACAAATTTACATTATGAGATGCCCCACTGGTCAACAGAGCAGTAGTGCCCTACCGCAAAAGAAAACCAAGAGTAGCCCTGTTTTCCTTACAGAGTCATCTTACAATTAAGGTTTCCTTTTATTGTGTCAGCAAAATCAACAAGTGCAAACTGAGTGAGAAGTCAGTTACGGCTACATTTCTTTTGATGTTGTAAACAACCTAAAACTACTTAAAGCAACATATTAAATGGAAACTCTTGCCCAAAAAAAGCTCCTCAAATGTTTGTAGAGGTAACACAAAAAAAGTCTTTCGCCATAGACTAAGAAATAGCGCTCACTTCTATCATTCGCCTGAAGAGACACATGATGAAAATGTCTCATTTCTCACAGCCCTGCTGCAGCACCGGCAGGTGCCGACTTACTAGAAAGTTGCTCGGTAACGGTTAAAGCCATGGAAATATCATCAGCTACTTGGACAAGTGAGGGCTTGTGCTCGGTTCGATAACGGTACTTTAAACATCAGCAGCCTTCGCTGGTGAATTATGGCACGGAACTTGTGTATTCGTCAGAGACTGCGAGAGTT
This sequence comes from Sander vitreus, assembly GCF_031162955.1. NCBI lineage: Eukaryota > Metazoa > Chordata > Actinopteri > Perciformes > Percidae > Sander > Sander vitreus. Next base: position 24,589,556 of record NC_135867.1, read on the forward strand.
ATTGACATTCCCATTACACTGAATAACCGCAGCATTCGCGCACCCTTCTCTGATTGATGTTTAGCACCGAAGCACCCAGGTCACGCATCAATCAAATGTTGGCTCAATCCGACACTGGTGGGAATTGTGGATTGCCTGCATTTCCTCCTGCCAAGTAAATGCCTCCTGCTCCAGGGACCAACACTAATTTTCCTTTCAGACCGGCATGTATAGAGTTCTGGTGGTTCAGGGTGTTGTACCTCAGGCTGTGGACCAGGAGAGGGAGCCAAACTGCTAGAAATACACATTTGTAACACAAAGGCCCTCAGCTGCTACAAGACAACTGGAGACGACATGACAATCTAACCTTGGTCTGCAAGTAAGAGTTATTTTTATTAAAGCTGCAACGATTAGCCGATCAATCGATTAGTCGATCGGCAGCAATTTAAATAATCTATTTGTTTTTGGGGGGTTTTAAGCAATTCCAGCTTCTCAAATGTGAATATTTTCTGGTAGTCTTACTCTTTATTGATTATAGACAATAAATAAGCTCCCATTATTGTCTGGTTGAAGCTTCTTAAAGGATTTGCTGCATTTCTCTTATTTATATCACTGTAAATTCAATATCTTTGGATTTTTGGACAAAACAAGACATTTGAATGGCTCTGGGAACTTGAATATATTTACAGACCAAACTATTTATCAATTAATCAAGAAAATATTCAGTAGGCTACAGTAAATGGATAATGAGAATAATCATTGGTTGCAGCCCAAATTTCCATTAGCGATTAATCTGCCAATAATTTATATAATTAAAATACATTTAGGCAATAAATAATCAGTAAAGGGTAAATATGCTGATTATAATGTCCCCAGAGTTAAGCTGACATATTCAATTAGCTTGTCATGTCCAACAGTTTAAAACCAGTTTACTATCATAGAAAATAAAGAGCGTCGAGCAGTAAACCTCTATATATGTGCGCCTGCTCTACCAACTGAGCTAACCCGGCCACGCAAGTAGCAAATCTTCACATTTCAGAAGCTGGAACCAGAAACCATCTGTTGACTTTAGATCATTAAGTGATTACTTAAAAAAAAAAAAAAAACTTCTTCCAGTCGGGTCAGCAGTTCAGAAACTACATGTGGGCGTTTCGTTTACCTTAGTCATCTTGTGATCCAAACTCTACAGCTAGTGTGTTCTCCCTTCAGTCAGAGCTGCTGCCTGCTTCTAGCAGCTATTTCTGGAACCGCCTAATCTAAGCACCGACCAGCAAAATCCTAAACTGTCTGAGTAAACTGCTTTTGGATGTTGCTACAAAATAAATCCTTCCTCGCTGGACAGAACCTGGCTTTTCGGCCTCCGCTGCAGGTTGAATGTATTTAAGCTTCTTGCCTTGATGTGCCTCGACTACATCGCAGAGACAGCGGAGGGCTGGAGATATGTTCGTGAACAAACGTTAAGAAATGTCCGTGCACGAAAAATACAGTGGATATTGTTGCACTGAAGGCTGGGTCATGACCGAAAGAACAAGATCCAGGGTACAAGCGGCCAAAATGGGTTTCCTCAGGAGGGTAGCTGGCGTCTCCCTTAGAGATAGGGTGAGAAGCTCAGTTATCCGTGAGGAGCTCGGAGTAGAGCCGCTGCTCCTTTGCGTCGAAAGGAGCCAGTTGAGGTGGTTCGGGCATCTGGTAAGGATGCCCCCTGGGCGCCTCCCTAGGGAGGTGTTCCAGGCACGTCCAGCTGGGAGGAGGCCTCGGGGGAGACCCAGGACTAGGTGGAGGGATTATATCTCTAACCTGGCCTGGGAACGCCTCGGGATCCCCCAGTCGGAGCTGGTTAATGTGGCCCGGGAAAGGGAAGTTTGGGGTCCCCTGCTGGAGCTGCTACCCCCGCGACCCGATACCGGATAAGCGGATGAAGATGGATGGATGGATTGTTGCACTTGAAGCCAACTCAGAGATTCAAATAACTACTGGAAAATTCTGATCATTTTTGTGGAAAAGGTGCACAAATTGAGCATCCAGGCAGTGTATTCACACCAATTGAATTGTCCCAAAGCTACGCAATCAGCCAGAGTGGTTATAATTGCCCTAAACTGCAGCCAGATTTAGTCGTTATCAAGAATCACATGAAGTTACTGCCTGAAAGCAATAGAGAAGCATTAGTCTGCGAGAGAGAGAGAGAGAGAGAGACTATCCACTGTGCTGATAGACAGAGGCTTCTGATTAATGAGGTCTGACAGCACGGTGTCTGATGGGGTTTCAGTGCAAATGGGATCCTGTGAATGCAACTTCTTTATCAAACAACACACTGACTACTGACAACAACAACCACAACAGAGAGGACTGATGAGACAAAAACACAACAAAGCCAGTCAGCTACTCAGTAGTGACGGTTGGTTTTACTCCATGGAATACAGAGCTTTCTCATGGAATGAAAGTTGACACTGATCCAATTAAAAACTTGCAATTAACTTTTTAAACTGATAACTGCACTACAAAACAGATAATCATTTATTAGCAATATCACGGCCAATTACTTTCTTAATTCATTAGTCAATTCTTTAGAGGAACCTATCTGCAATTAGATATGCATTGCTACATTCTGTGAATTCAAAGCATTGCTGCAGAAAAGTGGGTGTTCTCTCTTCAGGGTGCCAATGTTTCTTTTGGACATTTTGGAATCTTGAAAACATTGTTTAAGATTGGGTGTTATTCATTGTTATCGTTTTAGAGAGAACTTGGGTTGTTTTAAGATGCCATTTTGGTGGTTGTGTAGTCTTTTGTATATTACACATTGTATTCATGATTTCTAATGCCAAAATGAGGGTGTACTGTGTCTAGTGTTATCTGTCTTTTGTTGTTTATAACTCATTGTTCTCACTGCCTTTCTTGGCCAGGATACTTTAAATGTTATTGAGGCTTCCTAAGATGTTAACTACGTGGAAAACATAACCGCAAGATTACAATTAAAAACAGACGTATTCCTGACTAAATTATTTCATACTTTTTCAACTGTTATCTAAGACAGTGAAACAATTCCTCTGGACTTCTTTTGTCCTTATTTAGATGTGAACGCTACATGTTTTTGCTGTTGAGTTTGCTTTATAATGTATATTTATTTGTTTTCTGGGTGTTCGTGTCAATATTCATCCCTATACTCTTTTGAGAATGAATGACATTTATCCCTGTGTTGTGTCTCTGAGCTGATGACCGTACTGTACGAATGCACTTGAGAAAAGGGAATACAAATCTTATTGAGGCTCTCTCTTCTCTGCTTCAGACCGTCATCAGATTCCTCTGCCAACCCTTACAGAACTGGCTCGGGTTTGCCTTGGACCAGCTCTTAGTTATGCTGTTATAGTTTTAGACTGCCGGGGGACTTCCTTTGACACACTGAGCTCCTCTCTCCTCTCTCTTTCCATCCGTGTCCCAGAAATGTGTGTTACTAACTTAGCTCTGGGGAGCTTATTCCCCGGAGTCCTTATGTTTTCTCGCCCCGCAGTTTTCCTTGAATTAGGGTGGCACCTAAATCATGGTTGCAGCTCTAGCTGTGGTCCTGCTCTGCACCCTGCTATGCCCTGCTACATCCTGCTGTGCCCTGCTACACCCTGCAGTGCCCTGCTACACCCTGCAGTGCCCCTGCTACACCCTGTAACACCCTGCAGTGCCCTGCTACGCCATGAACTACTACAACTACTATTTCTAGTCATAGTTCCATTATCCTTATTGTTACTATAATTGCCACTGTTCATCACAGCCCCAACCAGCACCATCAGACACCGCCTACCAAGAGCCTGGGTCTGTCCCAGGTTTCTCCCTAAAAGGAAGTTTTCCTCACCACTGTCGCAAATGCTTGCTCTTTGGGGAATTACTGGACATGTTGGGTCTTTGTAAATTATAGAGTGTGGTCTAGACCTACTCCATCTGTAAAGAGTCTTGGAATGACTTGTTATGATTTGATTTTTTTTGGTCTAAGAAATTATGAAAAAACGGCCATCGCATTTTTCCACAGCCCAAGGTAACATCTTCAAATGACTTGTTCTGTCCCGCCAACAGTCCAAACACCAAAAGTATTCATTTTGCAGTCATAGAAGACTAAGAAAACCCGCATATATGCACACTTGGAAAGCTTACCTAAATTATTAATCTTTTATCTGAAAAAGAGCTTTGAATGTACAAATGTAATGTGCTGTATGTGAAAAATAACTGCTCAATAAAAAGACATTTGAGATAAATTATTAATCTTTTTATCAAAAGACCATGACCTGATTAAAACCTGAAAACCTAATCACAACCCTATTTACTTTGACACCTGTACACCCACGTACTACTTCTAATCATGTAAATCGCTTTCTGAACACAAGATGGCATCAGCGTACACGCCTACACTGTAAGGGGAGACAAAAGAACCAACAAAAACAGTTTTGGTGGATGGATGCTGTACAGCGGGTAGTACACAGTGACCTGAGAGGGGAACCAGTTTGGCAGGTTGACTTCCTCTGACCAGCATCACATGCTTGGCATTTACTTAGATTGAAGGGAACACAGTCATCACACACCCTGTCAAACTGGAAGAGCAGCATGGCTAGACCCGACAATCCTTGGGCGTTTCATTCTTGTGTTTGAGTTGAGCTGAGAGGCAAATAAAGCTGCGCTCCTCACTAGTCAGCTGTATGAACCTTGGAGCCTGGAATTCCTCCCATACCTGGTGGCACACCCTCTCTCTCTGCCTCTGAGCTCACATAATATCAGCAAACAAGAACATCTTGACGCCTCAATGCTATTGTAAACAAAGCCTGTCTCTGGGAAATGACTAGTCTCTGGGTTATGCATAACACAGAGGATCACATACCAAAAGAGGAACCCAACTAGCTAGGGCACACCTGCACATATTCACTATCCCTTCCTAATCGATGTACTGTACATGTCCTCCGTCACCATAATCTTATGTTGCACAATGCACTGGCTAATACACCACTGTTTTTCCTGAGAATAAAAAAAGCAATTATGTGGGAATGCTCATAGTCTTTTCTCCCCGCTGAAAACAGTTCTAATCGCATCCAAACAAATGCACTCAGGCGCTCCTAAAAATACTTTCCTGTTTATTAATGGGAAGGCATCCCATTCGCAGTGGTAAAACTCCCTTGGCGTTTCCACTCTCCTGAGAAAAAGACTATAAACACAAGCCTACCGGTACCGCTGTCGGTTCCTCTACTGGGATTAAGCCGATGCTCAGGCCTCGCAAACAAGACTTTGTTCGTTCATCGTTAGTTGAATCGTTTAATGTTAAATTCTGGAAACAGATGAGATCAAAAGAGCAAGAGCTGGCCTCAAATATGAAACGCTGTATTAGTGCACAGTGGATCCAGCCCTCCGCTGAACCCAAGGACATTAGCATAACTCTTTAGACGTATGTATCCGATAATCTTTCATGCCGACAGCTCGCAGTGGTTAGAATGAGACGAGCTGGTCAGGCTACTCAGTTATAGCCTCGTTCTGAGAAGAAGGTGAGAAGTAAGATAGCATATTTGCTTAAACCGCTATGTAAACGTAGTCTGACACCAGGTTCAAGCTGACTGCAGCTGTACGCCCCTTTCCAAAATACAGATTTGTTTTAGTGACTCCAACAGAATCTTTTGATCCTCCCAAGTCACTCTCCATTCCGTACACGTGTTGTGTGATATTTGAGGTAATTGAGAGGATGCCTTAGGCCCACGAGCGATAACTTGCTGCACTGACGGAAAACTGGAGTATCTGAAGATGTCACGATGCGCGCTATAGTAAGAGGCCGGAAATACATTAAAGAAGCCGTGTGTCAAACGTACTTCAATACATAAAGCCGGGAGAGAAAAACACTTAGGCGCTGCCTGTCTGTTAGGCGGGGATAAAAACAGGAATGTTCTCATAGCCGTGACCTTCAAGAGGGTAGCTGTTGTTTTTCACAGCTGATTAAGGCAACAGCCTTTCGGCACTCTGGTGTCCTAAAGACATGTTGCATTTTACTACTCCTACTCGTTATGTATTCTTGCTTCTCAAACAACATAGTCGAGGCGCATCATGCTGACCCAGATATTATTAAACCACAAAACAATTCAACTTAATCCTAAAGTCTTCTTTGTATTTCATCTTCACCAGGAGGACCTTCACACACCCGAGAGCAGGCCCCTGTTGGCCGTGAGATTCAGACAGGCAAACTCTAATTATTGCAGTTCTTCGTCCTGCACCGCAACATTTCAGTCAGCCAACTCACCTGGAACACATTATAATGTGAATACAGAGTATGTACAGAGTAGGGATCGACCGATACTGGTTTTTCGAGGGGCGATATCAATTCCGATAATTAGTAGTTAAGGACACCGATAACCGATATGCTTTTACAGTGAAAATGAAAATCTTTAAGTCTAAATTAAGATTTTTGAATGTTACAAACTCCAACACAAAACTTAGTTTAAATCCTTTAAGAAATGATTTAATAAATTACAAACTTTCAACATAATACACAGTAAGAGATAGTCAGATGGTGTTGTGGGCGGGACATCAAGTCAGACTCAGAGGTGAGTGAAACAGAAGCACTGGGTTCCTACACATTTTCCATTTCAAAATTCCATACTTATATTTCCAGACTATGTGGATGTCACCGTGCAAATAATAACTTAATTATTTAAATTAATTTTTTGAAAATCCAACTGTTAACACATGGCATACCATAGTATTAAGTACAGCCCAACATTTCTGCAGCACCCCTGTGGGTAGGTAGACTACTATAGCTCATACAAATCAATTTAAACCAAACCCAGACGTGTTCAATGCACAGAATTTTATTCAGACAGCAATGAACCGTGCAATTTAACTGTTAGCATTAGGGTTGAAATTAGTCAAACATGACATAACAGAAAACTGTTCACTATGAACTATAGAAACTAAAAATAAAGTCAAATGAGCTGACCACTTTGTTGTAAGAAACTAAAAAAAAGTAAAATTACATATATTAAGATAATGTGTTTTTAAACTTAACACAGAACTTATATTAACATGTAAAGTATTTAATCACAAACGTTCTGTGTCTCTTGTTTGTCTCTCCTTCTGCCATAAGCATATCCTATCACTTAAATACTGAGGCACCACACACACACACACACACACACACACACTTCCAACCTGTAGGGGGACCGAAGCAGGAAAAGTTATTTAGTGTTGCTTCAACAGGGGGCCCAGGACCCCTAGGGGGTCCTCAGAGTCAATGCAAGGGGGAGCCTCCAAATTATTGTTAATTTTTGAAAGTTTTTTTCAAAAGTCTTAACATGAATCCAACATATTTGACCAAATATAACCCACTTCTTACTGGCCTATAGGTAAGGTAGTCACTAAGGCCATCCACAGATACAGGTCATCCTAAGGGTTCACTGTACCACATGTATGTTTAACATTAAAACATGATTTATAAAATCATGCATACAATTATTAGTAGCTTAATATTCTATACAAAAAATGTATGTATAAAGGCTTTAGGTCCCCTTATACGTTATTGTAGGCTCAGTTTATTATGCAAATTCAATCTATACAATATACGTATGTAGTTGAAGACCCTTGCTTTAAGGTCTGCGTAGATGAAAAGTAATGTCGCATGTGTAGCCCAACGAGCTAAAGTCAGATTACTGCTCGTAGACTTCTCTAATCATCCCACTTCATGCATATTTTTTTATCACAGTAACAAAGCTATACGAGAAAGACCAAAGTAAGTATAGCCTGTAGCCTATTTCTGAACGAACTAACATAACAATTTACTCTACGGAACCTGCTATGTTGTTGGTAGTGAACTGAAGAGCTAAGCAAAAAACACCCTTTGCTAAAACAGCATAGGCTTCCCCAAATTGCATTGTGGTACGTCTTTTGCCTCGCTAAAAATGCAAATCTCCCTGGTCTAAGCATTTTGGCTGAACTTTATATTTTAGAGAACAACGTATGGTAGAAAGTCTGGAAACACAAATATTTCTCAATACCCTACCCTCCCTAGTACCCCTAGTACAAAGTAGATATTTGGTGTCTAAGCTCTGACCTTCTCATTTCTCAGGAGCACACACCCCCAAGCCCAGAGTGAGGCACATTAGATCCAGAGCACGATCTATTCAAGTGGACAACAATTGGCCATACCCCTGCTAGGTACCTCAGACCAGTGGTTCTCAATCTTTTCAAGTCGCGACCCCACAGAATAATGAGGTTGGTGTTCATTTAGTATAATCCCTTACAAAAATACATGAAATTAAAAAAATATTATGCAGCAGCAGGCAAGACAAGTGAGTAGATCATTATTAGGGGTCCAAGCCCAAGTCTGCAAGAACCGGCAATAGCAAAGCTATGCCGTTCGCACAGCAGGGCTGTGGAACCCTATTGTTTTTCTACTGATTAATCATCTTCTTCTTCATTATTCTTCTCCGCCTAAAACTCCGACTACACTGGACATTTTAAAACCATGTATCCACGCGTTCCCTGGATCCAACTGAATCACGTGATTCAGTTGGAATCCATTTCCACCTAGACTTTTAATGTGTGAAAAATCGCGATTTATCAAAAACCTACTTTTTCGATCTCCTCCTAGACCGTGCGACTGATTTGCACAAAATTTGGCATCTCCAGATGGGCCGGACAAAAAGTTAATAAAAAATATTTTGATAGGATGAAAATTGCGCATATTACGCACAAACAAATTTGTGTAGCTAACTATGAAAACACCAACTTTGCCATATCTCGGCCAAAATAAATGCTATAAACGCCAAACTTTAGATTCTTGTTTGTCGTGACCCTCTGGAGGTCGCTCACGCATTTTATGAAAATTGGTCACTAGGGGGCGCTACAAGTACAAAAAGTTTATATCTCATGAATTGCTCATCCGATTTTTACAAAATTTGTAAAAATCCATCCATCCATCCATCCATCTTCATCCGCTTATCCGGTATCGGGTCGCGGGGGTAGCAGCTCCAGCAGGGGACCCCAAACTTCCCTTTCCCGGGCCACATTAACCAGCTCCAACTGGGGGATCCCGAGGCGTTCCCAGGCCAGGTTGGAGATATAATCCCTCCACCTAGTCCTGGGTCTCCCCCGAGGCCTCCTCCCAGCTGCAAGGCTTCGGTCGGGATGAGAGCTGACAACAGCCCCGGCCCAGGGACACATCCACAGTCAGCCCCCAGCCAGCTAGCAGCCAGCCACTATCATTACAGCAATCCAAACCCGGTCACCACTTAACTCCGGTGCTAAGGACGCTAACAGCAGTTTACTGAAACCTCGGGAAACAGACCCAGGCACCCGAGTCAGAACAGCGGCCATTCGTAACGTTAAATGTGCGGTATACTCGGCGCAGCCGACCTGGCGCACGCAAATGTGACGTCATGGGAGCGCCATAACTATTCATACTCGCGCGTGGTGGTCGCAACACTAGTTGCAGTCTTCTCCTGAACAGAGGTGGCACTAATGAGGAAAGGCTACCAGGCTACTAGACTTTGCTATTTCTATGGACTAGAAGAAGAAGAAAAAGGTAAACAACGGCAGAACTGGCAGCAGCATTGACGTCAATGCTTTGATTTGATTCGATGACCTACTTCGTCGGATCAAGCCTTTCATTCGCCATAAAAGAACTCATCCTAACCCAGTAAGTTTACAAGAGAGACTCGCAGTCACTCTGAGAGTCCTGGCTTCCTGTGCGCCGCTGACAAAAATGGAGTGGTGCGCACCCTCTGCTCGCACACTCAAAATCCTGGCGCGCCAGCGAGATCTACGTCATTTTGACATCACACGCACCCCCCCCCTTTGCGTTTAGCTGTCTTTACAGTTAGCTAAATTGAATGTTTTACAGACTAAATTTAAGAGGGAAAAGGCACCAAAACAACTAATACTAATAGTAATTTAAAGATGTGGTAGCATTGGATCTGGACGGGAAGGATAACTCTGGGAGTTGGAAGGGGTGTGTCGCGATTCTGCTTTCTCACACCGTGACACAAGTTTGTGGGTCTGAGTGTTGCGAATTTGGTTTCATATCGCATATCGTTACAGCCCTAGCCAGCATGCACAATACCAAGGTCCTGAAAGGCTCACTCTAATAGGATCCAGCTATTATTCACAGGTGGAAAGAGTACTAGACTATGGTATTCAAGTAAAAGACATCACTGCGTTCCATTTTTAAAAAGGGAAGGGGAAGTTATGGTGGTATATGATGCTCTTTAGGCTACAAAATAAATATGGACATGGTAAATGTCAACCAGTGGAGCAACATAAGCCCCTGTGTCCAAACCAACAATAAATTCCTTTCACGGCTCTTTGTAGCCTGTGAATACAATACAACTGACTATAGAGGGTTTTCACGACGCGTCATCAGACTGGAAGTCGCCATGTTGGAGGTACTCCGCATCACAACAAAGCACAGGCACTGAAGTAGATCCCGAACGGCGTCAAGGAAAATTGTTAATTATTGCCGTGTTTTAGGTTGTACCAATAGGTCATACCGAGAAAAACATTTGGAATATTATCGACTTCCAAAAGTTATTAAAAACCAGGGAGAGGAATGCCAGAAGTTATCAGAGGAAAGGAGGCGCTTGTGGTTGGCAAAGCTCAACCAGGATCTACGAGGGAAAACGCTGTCTTGTTTCGGTCTTTGAAATGAAAAAAAAAACGATTGAGAGTCACTTTGAGTATCACAATGATATCATACAGTTAAGGTTAGGTTGATTAAAGACGTTATTGCATTACTTACTTTGGCCTTCACAACACATTGGTCGTTAATGACTTGGTACTGCGTCTCCCTCACCCATCCACACACCATCTGGTTATAAGCCTCCAAACATTTGTAAGATTTAAGGTCTTCCGCTGTGTATGGGCTCGGCGAGAAAACCAGGTAGTTGACTATATCGGGATATGCAACTGAAGGAAGAATCACCGGGTCGCCATGGATCCAAGAAGAGGGAGCCAACTTGTAGGGATCTGCACCGCCAGTAAACTGTAATTTCTCAAAATATCGCGCCTTTTTTGTGGTCCAAGTCCTTCCATGCCTTTGCATCTTGGACGCGTTTTGATGAGCTTTTCTGTTGTTTAGACGTAAAGTATTAAAGTATCCAAAGTGCACAATACTCCAACAGATCCCGTGTCTCTGGATGGAGACCAGTGAAGGATATTAGAAGCACTTTTCCGGTGAACGTTGAGCGTTACTGCGCAGCCTCCAACTGAGAGAGACGACGTAAATGTGACATGAGCAACCTGTCTGAAAGTTGGAAGTCTTCTGGTAGCTGTGCCAAGAGAAATCTCAATCATTCCCAATCTTGCAGAGATGGAGAGCGTAGGTATATGTAAGGAGATAACACGGACACAGGCTAATTATTGCTAACTAAAATGCTAGTTAACATTAGTAATTAAACGTAAACGGTCTCACTGGTCTCCGTCCAGAGCAACGGGATCTGTTGGTCCATACTATATACAGTCTATGGTGAAAATCCTCTATCAATTAGAAACATGCAACTGGCTTCATCAGTGAAGCTTCACTAGATTTAACCAGAAAAGAGACAAAACTCAGACAACTTTAAAAAAAAAAAAAAGTGGCCGACAATAAATAAAAAGTGTAGACAGTGGACACCGCAGCTGGTGCAACAAGCATTATTAAACCACATGAACTAAATAACCTGACACAGGCAGACAACACGTATAATGTAAACTCCACAGCAGTTGCTGCCACAAACACACATATTACAGCAAAGGAGAGACTGCATAGCTCACACACTCTCTCACACACCTCATCTGGAGAACAAGTGTCTGAAGTTCAGTATTCTGCAAGTCCTCAACAATATGGTTGTTCATTCTTAAAGCATAAAATAACCAGTCCACTCAGCCTCTCTGTCCCACTATAACCAGTCCGCTCAGCCTCTCTGTCCCACTATAACCAGTCCACTCAGCCTCTCTGTCCCACTGAAAGGCCTCACCGCCGGAGGATCCACCATGAGCCTTGCTCGCCAGGTGGTGCTAATTAAGGTAGATGCAACCTACCTTAAGCCATTAATATTGGGTTAGAGCCTATCAAACCAACAACTAAAGCCACAAAACTAATTTCAGTCCATGTATTTATAGCACCGACGTACATTTACCAACAGCATGAAAACGTCACAATGCAGGCTACCTGTCAAAAAAAAAAAAAGAAAGAAAACGAGCTCAACCGCTACAATAACTTACTTCTTGTAGAGCCCAATCCTGCAGGCCCTAATTACAGCAGAAAGCATAGCTAGCAGACAGCAATTACGACATTTCCAGCAGTCTGAGTCACAGCAGAAATATACCCAGCAGCAATAATGATAGCACACAAGCAGTGACAAACAGCCAACACATAATGTTAAAGCGCAAGCAGCAAACACTTACCAAGGTGAAGGGAAGTGGAGTCCCCCGAATCTCGACGGAGAAAGTTGGACCTGGGCCTCCACAGCATGGAAAACGTGCATGTTTGTGTCTGTTGTTTCATATACCGCGCGTAACATTTGCGTTGGGTATAGGCCTACGTATGTATGTATGTATGTATAATACTAGCATGGTTTGTTAAGTTAATAATTATTTCTGTAAGTCCGCAACCGTAAAATAAGAAAAAAGTAGCTTTGCTGTTAGACAGTAGACCACATAGTCTGCCTGACTGCAACTCTGTTGCTCTGCTAGTGATGACGTAGGCCCTATCGGATTCACTTTCCTATCAGGACCCTAAACTCTCTGCAGCCAACAAATGCTGGTGCATGGACGCACAAACAAAACATGTTTAATTGCAGATATAGAGAGAAATCATATTATGTGGTTTTAATGCTGGGGCTCAGACAGATTTTTAGTCAAGGACTTTTGTCCAATGAAATCCATCTGAGATGACTTGTGTTGTAAACTAGGACAAGATCATTAGGATGGCCGACATAACCATCTATTCTGAGGATCAGCTGGAGGTCTTATAAAAACCCAGTGTGTCTCAGGCCTAGATCCATCATTAACGTAATATACAGGGCTTGAAAAATGAACAGGAACAATTTAGGTCTTATAGTAGACCGGCAACCAATAAATTGCAAAGCTTATAATAGCCTATTTAATATTTTATTCAAACATCATGGTCATTTTTATATAGCAAGTGTGTATATATAGTTTGCAGTGCAGTATTGGATAACATTATTGTAAGGTGTTCCTGTTATTCGGTCTACCCCCTGTACCTACATGCGAAACCTTCTCAGTATCCCTAAGCAACACCATTTGTGAAACCTCCTAGAAAAAAGAATATAGGAAGGAATTGGGAAACAGGAGATGTCTGAGGCAACGAAATGTCACTATGAAATATTCTATAAATTCTTTTAGACTGAAATTCTTGCACATACGAATCCAGATTGATGAGAATAGCACATCAATTCTTCTTCAATTATTCTTCTTCAGCAAGAGAATGCAATTTCTGAAGAAATAGTTGCGGGATTGCTGGCCGCTGAAAAGCTGCAGCTGCAGCATTGCTGGACTGTCAGAGCTAAACTGCACTGTTGAAATAGTTCTGGTTAAACATGTTTACATCTTTGTAAGTAACACCTGTGTTGTAGGTTGAAGCTAGACAGAAAGAATGAACGATGCTAACACCAAAAGTCATTTCGATGATATGCTCAATGAGCTGAACATTTTGAAGTTTGAATGAAATTTCTATGTTGAACTGTGTCTCATTTAACACCTGTGGCAGCTGGAGGGTGGGGGGGCGGTGTTGCCCCATCCTGTTAAATCACCACCCTGACCTTTGCCCTCTCTGTGGCCATTCAGGGTGATGCTACTGCACACGGATAATACACGCGACCAGCACTAACACGTATGTACACATACATGGGCCGACGCTGAGAGACGCGCATGTTGGTGTATCACTGACATCGCTGTGGTAATAATAGAGATGACCCCAATCATCAGAGGGAGAAAAAGGGAAACTGAGCCCCATTCCCTTGCCAAGACTACATTTTATGGCCGGCCTCCATTGTGCCCTCCTGATGACATGGCATTGGAGGATGATCACCTATAATAGAGTCCAGCCGAGGTGCAGATTAAAAGTACAAATCCAATTGTAAACGACTGAGTTGAGCTGCACTGTGTAACCTCCATCTTGGTCTGTGAGATTTAAACCACAGTGTTTCCCCGGTTCCAATCTCTCAGCTTGACTCAAGGAAGATATGTGATAACAGAGCACAATGTTGGGACAAAAGATAAAAAAGTGTGTGTGTGTGTGTGTGTGTGTGTGTGTGTGTGTGTGAAGCTACACTGGGAGAGGATATTAAACCAGGTGTCCTGCCTTCTTGTATTCCCTCCTCTCTTCTCTTGTCCAGCGGCATATGGAAGAAGGTCGAGAAGCAACTCTGATGACGTTAATTTCCCCCCCACACGCGGTGTGTCTCCTCTGATAAGGAGCTTAAGTGCTTGCTCTCTATTTTGCTCATGCTACACGCAATCTTTCTGCCAGTGAATAAAATGTCACATCTGCTGATGAGCATCACCTCACTGATCCATGAAGTTTACCAGGCAAAGTCCCGCCAGAGAGAGGGGGATCTCGGTATGACATGTATATCTTGGACTGGAGGTAGGCCTATAATCTCAGCATGCATCCGCCGCTTCTCCCCACTTCTCCCCAGAGAGGGAGAAGGTCATCCATCAAAAGTCACATATTAGTCATAGAAATGGGAGCAGCGTGGGGTCTGAATAGTGACCCAAAACGATGCTGAGATGCGAACGGGCGTAGAGGTCGGCCCTTAACAGATGACTCAATATATCGACCAAAAGGGAAGACGGGAGAGGTGGGGAGGGCTGTCGGATGCCAGAGCTCTCCTCCTCCCAGACTGGGAGATGAGGAAGACTGACAAATGAGTGCACAGCAGCTTGGTAAGCCTCCTGAGAAATCTGGGCTGTCTGCAGGCGTAGCAGACAGAGTGGGATGATTGGCTCAGGTTTGGACCCGACTGCCTCTCCGCAGAATAACCTCCGCCGTCTCCAGCCGCAACATGCAGGTTGTTCAAGGCGACATACGGTTGAGTGCCGTGAGTGTTTGCATGGTGACACATTGATGCTGTGCCTCCTTCTCCGATTCCTTTTCATTTCACATGGCACAATGACTGTGCATTTAAAGTTCAGACTGTCAGCTTTAATTTAAGAGTAGTCTCAGACAGACTGGTTGCATTGTCCAAATATAGGACTTCAGAGCTTTTTGGAGTTAACCTGTATCCATCTCTAAATACTGCTGCGACCGAAAACAAGAGGGACCATGTCCAAAAATGGCTATGGCTCCTCAGTGAATTATTCAATGTAGCTGTAAAAGCTTACATTAACATCACAATCTGTGTCATTTTACACCCAAAGTGCTCAGAGCGCCGAGCCGAAATGTTAATGTACTGCTGTGCCAACGGAGTTGATGGAGCTCGCTCTTCATGCATATGCATATTCCACTATCCTACCCAGAATTCCCCCTGCAACCCTCTCCCAACCTGACTGAGGTTTCTAAAAACGGCAGAAAGCTTAACGCCTGTGAGAGCAGACGTCATGCTGGAGGAGAGCGACTTTGATGAGACCTCATGCTTTTTGAGGCCTCTTTTGTTAGCAGGGAGCGAATCACTCTTTACAAGATAAATCATTCCGCTAGCAGCCGGCTTAGACTGTGTACAACCAGATAAGGTTGCCAAGGAAACCCTCCTGGAGAACCAATGAGGTTTTATTTATTTATTTTTTGCAATACCAACCTCCTTGATCCGTGCAAACAATTAATACCTTATCCAGGCAGGAGGGAGGGAGCCGGGGAAGTGGGAGGCAGGCACAAATCCCCAGGTGCTTAGCACAACCCCACTCTCTCCCTTATGTGAATGAGGACATGAGGTATAAAAAAAAAAAATTAAAAAAAAACCATGTCCCAAATGGATATTGGACTGGAAGACACTGAGGGATGATGTATGACTCATTGAACATTAATTCAATGAGAACAGCCCTTTAGTCCATAAATGTAATCTGCACACGTGCACTAGGACACATCTCTAATGTCATTTTAATGAATGTTTTTAAATGCTCGGCCATAAAAGTGCCATTACGTCCCGCCGCATCCATTTGTAGGACGGCTGCAATTGTGCAGGTATAACTGCGGCTGAACACACCCGGCGCAAAAGAGAACCCCCTGATGTGCAGAGCTGCTGGGGGAGCCATTACGAGGGACTTTGCCTAGCCCCAGATCAATGCTCTGGGGCCCTATCTATTACTGACATCCAATTATAGCAATGGACGTCCGCTTAGCACTGCTACTAAGTGCTTTAGTCTTTTTATTGACTACCTGTCAACAGCCTGCAGACAGCGGAGCTGTTGGCTAATAATCAGCTATCGACCTATCCACATGTCGAGATCACCAGCATGTCGGCGAGTGTATAAAGAGTGTGAGGAGTCAAAATAGAAACATATTACATCAGCATGAGCACGATCTGTCCCTCTGTCATTAACTAGGCATTTTACACCATTCAGCATACTTCATTAGAAAGCTTGTTTTGTACAACTTTGATTAGTGCTGGGTTTGCAATGGAAGTCGTTACCCACCACATTAACTAAAAGGGGGGGAAATTGGCTGCAATTGAAAAAAAAGCTACACAAATGGTGACTCAAATGGCCACGATGCTACGGACAATGCAGTGCAGTGGGGGGAGAGGGGGGGTGGCAATGAGTCATTAAGAAGCCTACAGGGCGAGTGGTAAAACGGTGCTGGTAGGCGAGGCAGGTCACGAACCTTTGTGTGTTTACACTAAAGCTGAATGGTGAGCATTGGAGACTGCAGAGGGCGATTGTGCCTGCCCGCTTAATTGATTAATTACAGTCATTAAGTGGTTAGAAAGTCACCTCACCTGGTGTAAGGGGTGGAATTCGTTGGCTGGTTAAAATTAATCACAGTCAAAAAGCTGCAGGAAGCCTAGTCCCCCAGAGAACACACGCCGCTGGAGAGCAGAGAAATTGAGTTTTATTCCCGCTCATGTCAACAAGCTGCTACTGCTTCAGTAAATAAACAATCGTGGCTGCCTATTCTTTCTTCATTTCATGGACTTTTATTATTCAAAAATAACAGCACAAAAAAATACACTCAAAAAGAAAATCTGGTTTTCACACAGTGTGCAAACCTCAAAGGAGATCTTCATACAATATTAGTACGCTAATTTCAGAGCTACAGTTAATGTTGTTAGTAGTTAATCTTCTGAGCACACAGAGGGACAGTAACAGGACCATCTCTCTTAGAGCTCTGTACAGTTTGTCAGCAGGAAATCTAACTAGACTTCTACAGGGGCCCATCCTGACAGCAAACTCCCTTCATGTACCACACACACACACACACACACACACACACACACACACACACACTTAAGAGAAACTGACAGATGTAATTTCTTTGTCTTAGCAGTCACGTCCCCAGATCCCAGAATTCACACAGAACGTTACAGAACACTCACACATTGCCAGAAATTTCCAATCATACTATGGAACATTTAAACTGTGATGAAAAGACCCACACCGCCCCTCCTCTTGTTTTAGATATAGATTTGCCAAGCACAGCACGGCAGAGCATCACATATACATACAAACGCCATCATCTTTATATCATTCAACTGTTGTGATTATATAAGGTTACTTTGACAGGATATTTATACATACAGCCAGAACCAAAAAAAGCACATCAATTTATCTTAAATAAAGTTTAAAAACAATGGTCACCTTATGGAATAAAAAAACCCAAGCTTCGAGACAATGATAAAAGTTGTGTTAAGCTATGGGGGAATTTGTATGCAGTGAGTGGGTGTAAATCCTAGACTTGACCTGATCGAGGCAACAGAAAACAATCAATAGGCTCACTGTGTACTGACTGATTATTATGTTGTTCTAGAGGCCGTGGGCTACGATGGCCATTTGGGATGATGCTACTGCACATAGCACAGCGCACGTTGGAGGATATGCTACGACACAACTCAACTGGGGCAACAAGGCACAATAGAAGTAGCTGTGAGGGCTGTGCAGAGGTGAACTGAGGGGAGGTGGGTAAGGCTACAATAAGGAATAGAATAAGGCGCTGGAGCAAAAAAGAAACACACTCCAAGTATTCATACTGGTTTTCTTTGTAAAGTAGCAGACGAGATTAGATATTGGGCTTCCAACAGTTTTGCAAACAATGGAAGAAAGGGCATTATTTAAGAGTAGAATAACCCACAAACGGCAAGGACTCACCTACAGAAACATCCACTGACTGACTGAAAGGACATTTATATTATCCAGCACTGAGACTGCACAATGAACTCAAACCAAAGGGGTTGTAAAATGAATGCAGAGCAGTACAATTCACTAAGGCTAATACACTAAGGCTTTTCTCATTTGGTCCTCTTTGTGGGCCCTTTCTTCATGTAGGCCGGCTTAACATCCTTCATTAAAAGGTCCAATTAATGCTACAGAAGCCATGAAAGCTTGCACATTGACCACAGAGAGAAGGTTAATCAAGATATTGGCCCCTTGGAATGAGACTAAAAATAAGGAGGATTACATATGCTGGCCATCTGAGAGGGAGGGGGAGTGACGACTGATACTACAGATGATGAATTAAGACTGGGTGCTCTTGTCCTGCTAATATGGGGTGTATGGGTGTGTGTGCGTGTGTGTGTGTTAGGGAGGATGTTCTGGTGGTCACAGGGCTTAGGGGCCAGTCAAACACAATCAAAGCGGATTGCTCAGTGAACCTTGCTGTCCAGCTGCCTCCCTTATTTCCCTATACACTACCTCCTCTAAGATCTCTGGAGGAGCGATGGCGCTTCTTGTTTTTTAAGCTTAGTGAAGAAGCAATAATCCACCCAATCACAAGAGGTTGCGGTCTGACCCTCCCCTCACCACCAGCCAATCCTGTTCAGCCAATTCAAACAGAAAACGGTTCAACAGAAAATGGCTGACCTAAACAGACCTTTTTCAACTCAGTTGAAGGACTAATTCAAATTGGTGAATTTTCTTGTAATAAGTCTGTCTTTCCATTTTCCCAAAGGTCATATACAATACATTTATGGAATTAAAGATGTCAGAAAAACAAGTAGTGACTGGATTTCCTGACCAATGATCATCATGTAGGCATTAAAAGACGATAAATGAACTATACATTTCCAAAACTCCCATTCACAAACATACACTTCTATTCACACACATGCTTACAGCTGCAATTTTATACATACATGCATACAGCTGTAAAGCTGGCCAATTAGGGGCCTGGATCTGTTTTGAACATAGAGTATCTCTACCGCAAGGGCCATCTATATAATAAAAAAACAAAACAAAAAAAAAACATGCATTCACGTTATGTACAATATCATTTGTATATTGACCATTCTGCTTTATATCCACCCCAATTCATTTTTCAGTGAGAAAGTCCAGGAAGTAAAATTCATAAAAGTTTTTTTTGTATTTATATTTGATAAAAAGTTAATGTGCTCTATTGTGTTTCCAGTACAATTCAATTTCTCTTCTCAGCCCCCAAAGCAGAGCCAGGCCTTTATAAGAGGAGTGTACTCCCATTTGTAAATATTGAAGAGCTAAACGTCAGGCGAGTCAGCCCTATCCCAGCTCTTGCTCCATCTTCAGTGGCTTGTGTCCTACTCCCGTCCTCCAATCCATCCCCTCGTTGCACGGCCACTTCTCGAGGACAGGCTAGACAATTGAGCCGTCCTTGTTCTGGGCAGGGATCATGACCGGGATGCCCCCCATGCGGCTGAGGTTGGGGCCAGCCATCCTGGCAGCGGTGGGCGGGGGCAGAGGGGCGTGGCTCGGAGGCCTCTCAAACTCCTCCGACGAGGGAATCTTGTCGTACTGGGGCTTCAGGGCGTACTCATGCAGGTTGGAGGGTGACATGGAGCCCAGCGAGGAGCGCTGGCTGCCCACGGTGAAGCTGCGCGCCATCGAAACACGGCTCTTAGGAGGGGGCACGTCCTCTCTGAGATAAGACAGAGACAGCAGCACATTTAGACAACAAGACTGCAAACTCACTTTTATTAGCTTACCTGAGTGTCAAGTCAGAGATTTGGAATTTTGAAAATGATTTTCTAAGGTGCTATGAAACCATAATGAAGTTTGATGACACAAGTCTGGAATGTCTGGCACTTGCGGCCCACTGTGAGGAAAACAATAAATACTTAAGCGCATGAGTCATTTCAAGAGCGAAACATGATTTGACTCAACAAAAGAGGGACAAATAATTGGAGTTGGCCCGTTTGAATGGTTAGGGCGGTGTCTGCTCACTGCTCAGCCACACTGACCGTGTAATAGCCTGTAGAGATTGAGCTGAGCAACCAAGTACAGCTATGCCCTCTACTCCCTCTGCCACCACATTAACAACTAATAAGCAGCAATAATCCAGTTAAATGCTCAATCAAACGGAGCCTGAGGGGCTCCAGCTTGTTTAGTCTATAGCTGCATGCTGTGGTCTTTCAGCGAATGCGTGTGTCTGTGTTTACGAGACAGGACCAGTGGTCTAATCCGCTTTGTCCTACAGTGCGAGTGTCACATTGTGGTCTTAGACAGATTCAGTCCGCAGCAGAGGGATAGTAAGCCCAGGGGTTGTACAGAGCCTGTGGGCCTGATGGAGAGCTGGATGATGTGTGGAGGGGTTAGAGTAGGTGGCTGGAGGGTGGGGTGAGGGGGGCGAGCCAGCAGCAGACATGACACAGGATCCACAGAGCAAACAAAGCTTTCAAACTGATTACCACAGCTGTTTATTTGAGGAGGGTTAAAAAAAGAAAAACGCTGATAGAGAAAAAAACATTTTCATGGTTGTTGTGGCTGTTGGTGACGTGTGTGTGTGTGTGTGTGTGTGTGTGTGTGTGTGTGTGTGTGTGTGTGTGTGTGTGTGTGTGTGTGTGTGTGTTGACCACAGGGAGCTGAGAGTAATAATTACATGTAACCTCTAGCATTTCTTATGCTAACATTTTTCCAGTATTATACAACCTGAGACATATTTCCCAGTATATAGCAAAACCTACACAGTTTAACAAAATATTCTTCTATCAAAAGGGAGCGCTGGGTATCTGTGAGCCAAGTGTCATTGATGTTTTAGTGAATGTACCTTATCTCATTGCAGATTTCCTTCTCATACTTCTTCTTGTTACGGGCACGGCAACAGCAGAAGAGGATGATGGCAATGATGAGGAGGATCAGGAGTACAGTAATGATGGCTCCTGCGATGATGCCTGCAGTGTTGGGGGCTGCACAACACAAGGAGGAAAAGGGTTGGAAGGTTTGGTAAATGTAATTTGGGTAGCAGTGACTTAAACATAACTAAGTGTCTGCGTCCAACAAAGACCTCAAAATATAGTGCTGGATTATCTGAGGCCAAGTGGTGCTTTGACCATGGCTTTGAGAGCTCATGACCCATAAGTGAGTGACAGGTTTTTTGGGGGTTTTTTTGCATCCTGCACCTTTTTTCAGCTTATCACATTGAAAACAGTTCAACATTTCAGTGCAATTAACAATGTCACTCAAGACATCTTCATACCACTAAAGTGTGCATTAAACATTCTGCGTCCACATAGCCAAAGGGGTCTCTGTGATGCACATTTCGTCATCTGCTAACTGCTGTGTATGCACAGACACTATATCTAATGTAAACAGAACTGTGGCCCGTTTCGGAGTATAAGGGTGAGTTTAAAACGGAAGCTGGGTCAAAGAAGAGTGTCAGGGCAAGAATGATTACATCTGGCACATTCTGCAGTACAGCAGCTTATGAGCACATTAACAAAATAGTGGCCCTGAGATCAATAAACCGTACTCAGTAACAAGACCAAAGAAAGGTAAAAGTATCCTTGTGCCTGTATGATAGATACACCGCGGTACCACAGCTTCTACTACTCAAGACGCTGACTGAATCCTCAAACCTTTTTCATGGCACTCGTAAATCAAATGTACACTATCTTTCTCAATACATTGGAATCTTCAGTAGGACTTTCCACTTCTCAATGCTATGTTTAGTTGTGAGAAAGTGGCAGATCTGTTGAGGAAAGACTGAACACAACTGAGCTTTGTCTGTATGTGTTCTAGCACTGACAAATGTACCACCAGTACAGGTACAGGAAAAGTTGGGTTTTTTTTAATGAAAAGTGAATTTTTCACAAATGTGCAATAACCTAATGGATCCCACATGCACACCTCTTGATAGTATAGGGTAAAAAAAAAAAAAAAAAAGTGTATTAATTTAGCCTGAACTTGTACAGTTACTTAGGTACAGCAGCCCATACGTAGATTACTAGCCACTCTAGTGGCATGGCTTCATGGATTGCAACGACGGTCGGCCTGTTGATCGGCCCACCGCTTAAATCCAGTCTTAAATATCTCAACTAGGGCTACAATGATTAGTCAATTGAAAATTCATCAGCAACTATTTGGATATTGCAGGTTAGTGCATCAACGTGAAGTTGGTTGGGTACTCACGAGGTGTCACGTTGAGATACAGAATACATTCGTCAGAGCCAACACGGTTATTGACAGTGCAGCGGTAGGTGCCAGATGTGCTGGCAGATGCGTTCCTCACGTTAATGGTGCCTCCCACTGGATCTGTAGGGAGGGCAAAGAACACACCAATGAAGAGATGGCAGCGTTAAACAGAAAGAAGACCTGTGTGTGGGACCTAAAAAACTGATTTCCATTTGTCTGGGAGTGCTTGTGAGAGGGTCCATTACCCATCACAGCAGAGCTGGGCAGCAGCTTGCTGTCACTGGTCTTCTCCCAGCTGTATTGCAGGGGTTTGGTGCCCTCGTTAGATAGACACCTCAGCACAATGTCTTTGCCTTCCTGTGCGGGGCCTTCGGTGTAGCACCTGGGCTTGGATGGCTTCACTGTGGAGAGAAAGAACGAAAGAAAAGTGATTGAGAGAGGTGAAAAACAACAGACGCAACCAGGTGGCCTCGGAAACAACACATCCCTCCTGCCTACAACCCTATTATTTTTAAATCTTGTGGCAAGTTGTGTGCATGTGTATCGTGTATTCCTGAAGTTCACCTCCTCCCTTGCTCAAAGCAGCAGTCATCGGTGTAATGAGAGGCGTAATCAGAGTAATTGATACAGCTGCTGTCATTACAGGAGCTGTCGCTCAGGATAATCACAAAAAAGAAGGGAGTCGCCTGCCATCGGACACACACAAACACACATGTGCACGTAGCTTTCAGGGTTAGGATGGATGGAGGCTAAGCTTTCTGTCTTAAAGCCAAACGTGTGCAAACACTCCTCGGGTCAGTCAGAGCGCTGGCAGGAGATGAGATGGGGGATACAAAAACAAACAGAGCTTCAAATTGAAAGCAGGCCAACTCCAATGAAACCCAGACACACAGTCAGCCAGGCATTGGGGGGTGTGGGGGTGTGGGGGGTAAAAAGGGAGGGAGAGAAAAAGAGAAACTATGAGAGGTGATGTTTTTGAGGCCACAATCCAAGTATTGTGCGTTCAGTGAGAGAACGCTGACATCATGGTGTGGTAATAATGGGTTCTGTAAGAACAAAACCCTGGAGCGGGGATCTCCAGATCTGAACCAGGTGTCAGACGAAAGGGGGGGGAGCTTAGCAGGCATAACCGTAAGGATTAACAGTAGACTAACGGTACTGAGTGCTCTGCTAATTTAATAAAACACACAGGGCGTCAGGACGGAGGGGGCAAAACCGAGAGCTGGGGAGAGCAAAAATGACGCGAGCGCTGATGGACAGATGGTGGAGTGATGGGGGCCAAGGCTGTGCAGCTCCTCACTCACCGGCCTGCTCTTTGCTGCTGTTGTGTTGCACCTACACACACATTCACATAACACACAGTAAATGTCAGAGAGCTATGACATTTTGAGCGCATCTTTTTAAAAGGTGAACTCGACACGTCTGAGGGCTGTAACACACAGCTCCTCTTATTAGGACTGCTGTCCGATGAGCAGATTTATTTGTTTGAAAGATGAGGTCAAAGAAGAAGGTGACAGAGGCTGGAAGAGCGCAGAGAGATAAAGGGCAGAGCGATGCGGCTAACCTGGCTCCGTTAAACGAACAATGAATTGAGATTTATGAGTTGCACAAGGCTATCTTGCGGCCAAGATAAGTAGAAAGGGATCGCTAGATTGTGGTATTCATTGGAGTTGAGACGCGCACAACTTTGAGGAGTGACGACTGATAGTTGAACGATAAAGTGAAATATAAGCGACTAGTGGGCACTAAAGTTGGGCAGAAAGAATGAAAGATTGGCTGTTGGGCTTTCAGTGAGATCCTGGATGCGATTAGGAATGCCTGGACTTGTGGCAGACAGAGCTAAATGATTGGCTGTTGAGAGTACAGGTGGGGGGGTGTCACAAACAGTTGTGAGAGTTGCTGACATGCAGTGGCGGACTGCAGGTGGGTACTCTCCTCCTGTTAACTTCAATGTCCTGGTGCAACCTGAGGAGAATACACAACAAGGGATGCTACCTACTGTACAGTAGCTGGACACTGCAGGTTTCAGCACGTGTGCATGCCTGCATATGGCCGTGTGTGTGTGTGCGCGTGTGACAAGCCACAGCAACACCCAGTGTATAAAATTGAGGTGTGTTTATGTTTGTGCACACATATGCATGCACGTCTCCCCTGTTCTCGGGACCATCCACCTTGTGACAAGATCGACCTGAAGGTGGAATGCAGAGCAGGCAGGATGTCCTTCCCTCTCCTTGTCAATGTTTCTTTGCTAAGAACACCCCTGCCCCTGGGGTCAATAGCTAGCAGCCTGTCAGCTTCTGTAGCCTAGAGCTATCCCTCTCTCTCATGCACCCTATAGATAAAGACAACCAGAATGAAAGATGGATTTGCATTGTAGTCACCTAGCTGATGCTCTTATCCACAGCAGGATACGATGGACAAATGAAACCAGACAGACAATCAACACAAAGAGCACAAGAACCACCAGAAATAACATCTCGACAGTAGATACGACAGTAACCCTGGAATGATCATATATGATATACAGTATCTCACAAAAGTGAGTACACCCCTCACATTTTAGTAAATATTTCATTATATCTTTTAATGGGACAACACTGAAGAAATTACACTTTGCTACAATGTAAAGTATTAAGTGTACAGCTTGTATAACAGTGTAAATGTGCTGTCCCCTCAAAATAACTCAACACACAGCCATTAATGTCTAAACCGCTGGCAACAAAAGTGAGTACACCCCTATGTTAAATAGAATGTAAAACTGTATATATGTATATAACTGTTTTTTTTTTTTTTTTTTAATTCTTTAAGATTTTTTGGGCATTTTCGGCCTTTATTTTTGACAGGACAGATGAAGACATGAAAGGGGAGAGAGAGGGGGGGAATGACATGCAGTGAAGGGCCACAGGGCGAAGTCGAACCCGGGCCCGCTGCGTTGAGGAGTAAACCTCTATATATGAGCACCTGCTGTACCAACTGAGCTATCTGGGCGCCCATATAACTGGTATTTGCTTGTGCAGCAAACCTCAGCCTAGATGCTGTTTCTATTTTAGATGGGATTTGTTAACTAGGTGGCTTTGATGAAATGATAAACTTAACAATGACATTAACCGACATTTAAAAATAGGCATGAAAACAACTGATGAATCCTTCCTCGCTGGTGAGGAATGCGAAGGGTGTTCTACGGAAGAGAAGCCGTCACCGGAAATGTACAAGCATACGTATGACTCAGCAATGACTTAAGCGGTGATTCGTTGTTTAAGTTGCTTCTTGTCAGATATGTATGTAAAAGTAGCCTTCCAAAGACTTAATCAGTGGCTCGTGCGTCAGCTGTAGTCACAGTTAATGGTCAGATTATCTGTGGCTGGCCATTCATTTCTTTTATCACTTTATAACTGCTTAGTGGTGCCACAACATAGCTACTGAGGAGCCTGCTTGTTTTCCCAAGCGCTCATGTCTTTCTGGTGCAGTGCAGTCATTTTTGTACACATGATATCATGTCAACAAGCCATTTTCTGGAGTTTGCCTTAACTTTAGAAAGGAGAAACCGTTCCGATAACAGGGCTCCGAAAACAGCACAATATGCAGCTTCTCCCACAACGCACTAGTGCAGTGCACGTGGGTTGTTTTTCCCATATGCAAATACCAGGCTGGGTTTCGGGAGGCGATTCCCTTTCGACATCATTTAGTCAGTTGACCGACCAGCAAGGCCACTCTGTGTGAGTGTGTGTTTGCCTCGGGAGTGAATCATCTGACTTGTGCAACTCTGACGTGTCACCCATCTCACCCTGTGCAATAAAAAGCCAGCTGAGTGCAACGCCATTGCTGAGGTTTGACCACATTTTTAAAGACAGGATTACATTGTGCACTTTGGAAGTTATGTCATATTGTTTAATTGCCTTTGCCTGTACTATTTAGGGTGTGTAAGGTTTCAAAATGAATAATGTGTAATGATTTGATATTATTGTAGTTTTCACAGTTAATAGTCTAAGAATATAGCTAATAGTGTAAATATCTGCATCATTTGCATACGAACATTAAAACAATTTAAAATGGGAGCTGTGATTGACGAAAAAAAGCAATAAAATAATTTTGTTCGCCAAGACTAATACTAAATAGAAATATAGATACAAGCTGTAAATCATGACCGCAATATTAAGTGGAAAAAATCATTTTAGACATAATCAGAGCGTCGAAGATGAATACAGAATTGTATCACAAAGGGGGCAATGCTCCACAGCCTCCGGGAAGGTCATGCACTCGATTTTGGAAGGGATTACATCAAAACAGCCAAGGAGGGCAAAGGCCGTGTGATTTGGTGCATGTGTAGAGAGAGAGAATGTACCCTGTGAGGGGAAAAAACAAACACACCAGAGTGTGTTCAGTTCGGTTCCACTCACCCATGACGATCAGCAGCATCTTCCTGCTGCGGATGCCGGGAGCCTTCTTCACCTTACACTGGTAGGTGCCCGAGTCGGACGACTTCAGCCCCGTCAGGTTGATGGAGGCGTCGCCATTCTTGGGGTCGGCCGAGTTGAAGTGGACTCGACCCTTCATTGGGTCATAGTAGTCCTCGTAGGACCTGTCGCCAGAGTACAGGATCACCTGGATGTGAAAAGGGAGTGAAGGAAAGAGAGGTTGAGTTAGCCTAAAGCTACATAGAGCGATGCAATTATCCGTTTATGAAAATAAAAGTCCTTCTAGAAAACCAATAAAACAAAAGGCCTTGAAATGACAGTTGTGGGCTTTCTGAAAGCTAAGGCCTTGCTCACTGAACCAAACTAAATATATGGAAGATAGAAAGCAGCCTCCGTTTTATCTCGGCAATGCCCTTCAGCCTGGCAGCCTGCGCTGTTCTGCCCTTTCTGTGCTCAACAAGAATGAAGGTGGAACAAACAAAGCGACTACTGTGGAGCCAAATCAACACCTGCTGTGTCAACAAAGAGCAGTAGCCCCCCAATTCTGTTGCCAGACCCAGACCCAGACACACACACACACACACACACACACACACACACACACACAGGAAATGCCTAGAAATAAAGGCCAGGTGGAGCCAACAAGAAACCTCATAGCTAGTAGCTGCGGTGATGGAGGAGGGGAAAGAACAAAAACACAAGGAAAACAACGAGGAGGGTTAAAAAAAGAAAAGAAAAGCAAACAACAATGAAAAGAGTTTTCATTCTCTTTCATAGACACTGGCATATTCTTCCACATTTCCATGGAGACAGTCATCGGCAGGCTTTTCTGTGCCACGATCAACACCAGGCATACGCACAGCAATACCTCTGGGTAGAGAGGAGGAGAGAGGAAAAAAACTAAAGATGGCAGGAGGAGAGGAAGAATAATGAACCCATCAGAGGAGGCAGAGCACTTAAAGGAAGCACGAGACGAGCAAAACAAAAAAGGTACAAAGAGTCAGGGATGTTCTGGTGTGTCTACAGCAAGTTGCCTTTCTGCTACATTTCCAATGTATCCAATGTTTCCAATGGAAGGCTAGTTCCTGGAGCGTGCTTGCAATGGCCGCCACGTTCATCTTGTACATATTTGACATGTAAACCGGTAATGTAGTTAGAATTCCACCTGGCTCTCAGGGGAGGGAAACCTAGCCTTCTAACTTCACTGAGGATCAGAACATCAGCAGTAATAACAGCAATATGCGAGATGAGAGCACGGAGGAAATTAAATTGCCCCAAGCTCAGCCAGACAAGAACGCTCACTTGTGCTCAACCACTTAACAGGCACACAGATGGGACTGTTTACACACATGCACACCTCTAACAAAAAAAAAAAAATAATCTGAACTGCGCAATAACCTTGAGAATCATGATCCAATGAAAAAAAAAAAATAAAATAAATCCCATAAAGAGCCTGGGGAATGGAAATGAAAAGGGCAAATGACTAGACAAGCTGGCGGGGGCTGGAGAGG
The DNA here is from genome assembly GCF_031162955.1 of Sander vitreus. Taxonomy (NCBI): domain Eukaryota; kingdom Metazoa; phylum Chordata; class Actinopteri; order Perciformes; family Percidae; genus Sander; species Sander vitreus. The sequence goes on from NC_135867.1 coordinate 24,617,937, forward strand.
ACAGAAGAGCACCACTGTCTGTGTGCTGCGTTTCATAACAGGTAGGATATTCAGTGATACAATCGCCACCTGGCCCCGCCAATCTCAGTGGACCGATCATGCTGCAGAGGTAGCAGTCCTCTATTGGCCGGGCTTAGGTTTCATCTGACACAGAAAGATGAGGTCATTGTCATGTGATGCTCAGGAAGGGAAGAGGAAGAGCTGCAGATCATTTGAGAGGCAAAGCAGAGAGCTGCAACACCTGTGTACTCTAAACAACCTGCGGAGCTCAGGGAGTGCAGCATCGAGTCTTTGCGCTCCCACAGAGGCGTTTAACTTGAATGAGTCGGGAGTGCTGCTGCCACATGCTTTCACAGCAACAGCTCTGCTCCAAACTGCTTCACAAGGTTAAAGCAGAATCCCCACCTGAAAACGGATCCAGTGTCCTTCAACATGGAGGCTATAGAGGGTAGGCTCCTCCTACTTTGTCAACATGCACAAATTCCTGCCGCAATAAGTACAGCAAACAAAAGACCCTGCCGCTGCGCCCAAGGACAAATAAGACAGTTTGTATGATACAAGATAAGGCTATGCAATTTTTAATGTTTTTCTTCTGAGCACATATATCTCCTGTTCACACTATTCAGATTTACTTTTCATGTTTGTTTTCCTCGTTGTTCTCACAGTGGTGGTGAGCACTCAGGGCACACCCTCCTTGCAGCTAATCTGTAGCCAGGCAATGAGAGCCAAATGCTAATGACTGTTTCTGTAGGCATGCCTGGCATCTCTCATTCAAGCCCAACAAAGCAACATGCATTAGCTATGGTTCACCACCCAGACCCTGATGATATGTGGGATATGTCAGATGAAGGAGGCCATCATTCCCCAGCAGATTCTGGATTGAATAGATAATGCTGTAGCATTACTTCTGATTGCATCAATGCAAAGAAAACTGGAATAATATGGTTCAAGAATATGAACTAAGTGCTCAGGCAGGCACACCACACAACCCATCTCCCTGCTTGCTAAAACAGCGCTTTGAGTTCCCAGCTGTATGACCCTGTGGACCAATCCTGTTGACTAGTTCTCTCTAGCACTTGTTGTAAGTATCTGATAGTGGCTGTTCCTTTAAGCGCAGCCTGGATTTGCTCATGTGCATGTGAGCAGAGGTTCACCATGGTCTTTGAGTATCTGGGAGCCTCTGGCTATAAAGTTTAGCCTTCATTCTCATCTCCTTTGCCTGACCTAGTAGCGTTGGTCCTCTCAGATCGGCCTAATCCCATTTAATACTGTCACATATATTAAAGCAGCCCCTTGGGATTAATACGACGCTAATTACAAAGAGTTTACTCTTGAGCATGACTTCATATTGGTTAAAGGCTATGAATGTGAGCGTGTGTATATATAGCGAGCAAAATCTGATAGGTCAAGGGGAACAAATATGTTCAGAGAGAGTCTGGCCTGTTTTTAAAATGAATGGGTTTGCAGATTGACCTCATCAAAATGGCACATAAAGTAAATAAACTGTGGAACCAGATGCAATTTGGGAACATTCGATAGATTTCTACAGCTGCAATCGCACATGAAGAGGAAGAGGCCCTACCGGGGAACCACCCACACTGAATTCTGTCCTCCCTTGTAGCATTATTGAGACACTGAAAAATGTAAGAATTTAAAAAGCTCTGTAATCAATATTTCATCATAAGAACCATTGATATATTGAGAATAAACTGCTAACTCCACCTCCCTTTTCTTCACTAGTCCAGTTAATGATTCAGAGTAAAGTAGGTCAAATAACAGAACGGGGGTAATTGGTGTCTCCGTAATGGCACAAGACCAGAAGCAGGAGTACAGAGGTCTACCTGGGTGAGAGGAGGACCTGTTGGGCCAGTGGACAGAAGACAGTGGGTGGATGACAGAAACAGAGAAGCCTAATGATGAGCCTGTAACCAATGCCTAACATTCGGGCCAAAAAAAGGGAGTGAAGGAGAAGGCTTTGTGACAGGTGGGAGAGTAGAGAGCCATGGGAGAGACTCCCACCACTGGAGCGATCTGTACCAAGAATTGGTCTCTATGGCTGTGAAAGCCCTGAGGGCGTGTATAGATCCTGTTGAGTAGTGTAGTCCTGCCTTTCCATGGCTGAGGGCCATGCTGGAAAGGAAAGACACTGCCTGGGATAAAGAGAGCTCCCATCGCTCCCACAACGCGTCTGTGAGAACACTACGGACAACAAATGCTCAATACAAGTACATGTGGCTCCAATTACATTTGTCTTGTATAATACTTCCTATGTTTCACTGCAACAACTCAAGGAAATGCACACCTAGCATAGAGCCTGTATTGCATTTCAACACACAGACACACCACAAGTGAACAGTTAAGTGCAAAACCACACACACTGCAAACAAATGACGAGGGACTTTTAAAGTCTTTAAAAGCTTTGAAAAAAAAAAAAATAGTAACACTGATTTCTGTTTTTTAAGGCATTATTGAGGAGTTTGTGAAAGAATTTCTAAAGCGGCATACAGAAGGCCAGGTTTGGAAAAGATGCCATCAACTACCTAGCAAAAAGGCAAGAACAACGCTTAGCTTCACTGAACATATAAATAAAATGGATATGCTAAATAAAAGTCGATCAGAGAACAAATGCCAAATGTACTTTCATATGCCGTCTTCAAAATAAAACTGTATTTCTAATGTTTGTGGGGAACATCTAAAAACGTACCACTTTGTCCTCTTTCTGGTTGTCAGAGGACAACAAGCTCCATTCAATATCCAGCGGTCCAGAATCTTCCGGGGCCAGAGTGAACTGGCAGTCCAGCTTCACACTCTGCCCGCTGGCCTTCTCTATGGATGTTGGCGCCGTAGACGTGATCTCTAGACCAGAGGCCAAACCTGGACAGAGACACAGAAAGAGAGGGAATTAATGCACTGCAACAGGCATAATAATAAAACATTAAATGCAATTTAATACCGGTTTCACTATCATACCGGTAAAAGAATGACGGAAACCCAGTAGGGATAATAAATCCAACAATTATTTATTAAGGACATTCATTTAATGACATTTATATCACATTTTTGTTAGCAGACACAAGTTGTTTAGGACGGTACAATTCCTAAAAAATATAATTAATCAATTAATGTGACCTTAATCCAGATGAGCGGCAGAAAATTGATGGATGTCTCAACCAACTAAAAAGTTTATTTCGGATTTGGCTGAAATCAACACTTGCCCATTGTCAGATGATGAACGTCCTAGCTAATGTAGAGCAGTAGTGACGGAGCTTGCTACAGGTCTGATGATGCTGACTGAAACGCCAAAAAAAAACAACTACTGAACAGACTTCTACAGCACAGTACACTATCACAACAATCCCACTTTCAGTTTATGTGTGAAACATCTGCCAACAGCCTGCATCAGACATTAAACATTTTACAATTGACACATTACATTTTAAATTAACTTTTTAATAACTTGAAACCGAAGGCCTTTTTGGAGGAAACTGAATGAAATGCTTTTCAAGGCGGGAAGATACCCCGAATACAGAGCTAGAGACTCATCGACCCGGGGCAGCTGGGAAGCCGTGAGCATCAGTGAATAGGGCTTTAGTAGGTGGTGGAACACACGTTGGTACACCTGGGCGAGCTCAGACGACCTCAGGCAGTGCATACTCTTAGGATTTGTACTAGCCTTGGACTGTGAGGATTATTAAGTCTGCAGGCACTCAAACGTTTCTCAATAAATCGTTTTTCATCTCATTGAGGAGTGATAAGGGTTATAGATTGATTATGTTTAGACAACTTTTCCACTCATATTCGTTAATGCAGCTCAGGACAATATGAGGTGACAATATGAATATTAAAATCACTTTGACTCTGTGAGACAATGATGTGTGCTATAACTTTTACGTTACGGCACACATTGGTCCTGCTTGGTCCCGGGTAATTGGTCCTGCTTAATTTGTAAGTGCAAAGTTTTGGCCAGAATGATCTTACCAGACAGCACATTTCACGCAATCTGATCATGTTTTCCTCTCTAGCCTTGGCAGCAATACATAGCCTTTGCTTTAACTGTTTTGAAGCGTATTCATTATTCACAAGTTTGTCCACCATAAGGCCATTAATAGTAATGTTAGCTGCAGTGAGCTTCAGGAAAGAGAGAGATACCTGTGATAATACTGACACACCACCAGATCACACAATCACAGCCAGGTTCAGTTTTTTACTTCTTTATTTTTGGTGAATGACAATGTTCCTTTTTATTTTTTTTCCATTGTGCAAAACAACTGACAGAAGACCACAGATGAGTTGATGAAAATTGTTTGTAGTGACTTGCTGTACAGAAACCCTTTCAGTCAGCAGTCAAATGTTTGGATTCAGGGAATGTGTCACTCGTGAAATAAATATGGCTCTGTCTTTTGAGAAGTAACTCTTAAAATATGCATAGTGTAAATCACACAGTGAAAAAAAGAGACACTAATAGAGCAGAACACAGCTTAGCTAAAGGAAGGGTGATAATAAAAAAAGAAACTGTAGCCTATCATCAAACTGGAGCAGACTCTTAAGCATTTATTCTTAGAACGAATAAACATAATTTCCTGGTGACATCAACTGGGTTAAGATTCTCCATTCAATAAGAGATTTAAGCCGCAGCATGGAACACAGTCCATAGAGAATGGAGTTGTCACATGCTGCCTCGACATATTAAAATCCTTCTGACAGCCTGCCACCTTCCAGTCAACTGGGGGGGGGAAAGGGGGGGCTTAAAAAAAAAATAAAAAATGAAATCACCACAGTATGTTGCGGTTAAAAAGCGTGTGTGAAAATTTCACATCCCACAAATTACACCAAATGTGTAACTGAAATTTTCTGCTGATAATAAAAGAATTTTTCTCCATCTAAAAAAAATAAAAACCATAGCGTTTTCCTTAGCTACATCTGCATCTCATTTCACTGCTTTTACACCAACTGGCAGATGGAGCTGACTCAAAGATAATTGGTTAAAAAGGAGCCAAACACGGTAACTGTGAACACTTTGTTGCCCTATTTTCTCTTCCTGGAAAGGTTTCTCTTTTGATTACAAGGTTTCCATAAAAGACAAACAAGCAAGAGTACATGCATCTACACAACCACAAAGGGATATAAAAGTGCATGCTGTACTGTGGTGCAGATCATTTGTACTAAGGCCATAATCCCCCTTGTAAACTCTGTATACAAACAAATCTACAAACGGTAGAGGCGAGGTTGAGGTGACAGGATATATGTGTAAAGAACCACCATTTGGACTCCTGTTTCCCTGTCCCTTCCACATGCCCTGGTACATCCAACATCCCATTAAACACAAAGCAGAGACTTTGCTGGGGCTTGCGGCCTGACAGATAGGGTTACATATGCAACTTAAATCATGAAAATGGAAATATTCCTTTTGATTGGGATATTGAGACTTAGAGGATGCTGCCAGCTGATTATGTGAGGGAAGTTTCTAGACCCTGATCCTCCGTGTTAGAAGGGTGTGGGCTACAGGTGTAGGTCCCTGCCGCATCCCATGTCCATCAGCTCTGTTTCAGCCTCCAACCTCACTTCCCTTTGTGCTGTGGCAGACAACTGAATGAAAATACACCGCAGAGGCTTACACACACATATAGAGAGTGACAGTCTGCGTCACACACACTATTGTTGAAGCCCAGAGCCTGTAAGCACTTGATATGGTTGCAAAGCACAAGCATAGTTTTATTCCCTATCCGTCGGTGCTGCAGCTGGTCGTTTCAGCCCACAGATTTTGACAGACGGCCTTGATGGGAGCGATCTATCGCCTTCAGCAGAAGCAAGAGAAACAGGGAGCAATATAGAGAGAACGGAGATATGTGTCTATCACTGTCAAAACGGATACACAGCTTGGCATCTGCGTGATGGAAAGCTGTGTCAATTCATCAAGCGCTTAAAGAAGCCTGGGCATTTCACAAAGTTGCTTAGAAAGGGGAGAAAACTGCATTCTGTGAGAAAAAGAACGTGTTCAGCTGGAAGAGTTGATCAGAGAGACTGGTGGCTTCTCTGACGGGTAATGAGGGACACTGTCTGATGTATCCGTTAAATCAATGACAGACCTCTGAGGACTCAGACAGCATTTGTTTAAATTACAGTTCAGCCAGAGGCCTCATCCATTCAGCACCACACAAATGGGAAAAAGTGCCATTTCAGGATATCATCCTTTCCACTGGCAAACAGATTTGTTTGCTTATAAACCTGCCTGTGTGGTGGCTCCAGTGATAGCAGTGCCAAGGCAAATGATTGAACACCATGAGTGTAATCTAAGGCAGGGGTCTTCAACAGGGGGTCCGGAACCCCTAGGTGGTCCTCAGAGTCAATGCATGGGGGCCTCCAAATTATTGTTCATTTTTGAAAGTTTTTTCAAAAGTCTTAACATTAATCCAACATATTTGACCAAGTTTTTTGGGGGGGCTTTTTCCCCTTTATTTCAGAGTGAGAGACAGTGGATAGACAGAAAAGGTGGGAGAGAGATGGGGGATGACACGCAGCAAAGGGCTGCAGGTTGGATTTGAACCCTGGCCGCTGCAAAGGACTCAGCCTACATGGGGTGCACGCTCTTACTGGGTGAGCTAGAGGTCGCCCCATATTTGACCAAATATAACCCACTTCTTGATGGCCTATAGGTAAGGTAGTCACTAAGGCCATCCACAGATACAGTCAATCCTAAGGATTCACTGTGCCACCTGTATGTTTAACATTAAAACATGATTTATAAAATCATGCATACAATTATTAGTAGCTTAATGTTCTATACAAAAAAAAAAGGCTTTAGGTCCCCCTAAACGGTATTGTAGGCCCAGTTTATTATGCAAATTCAATGTATACAATATACGTATGTAGTGGAGGGTCCCTGCTCCATCTCCATTTTAGTTAGGGGTCCTTGGCTTGAAAAACGTTGAAGACCCTTGATCTAAAGGTTCATTCCACATTTAATCAACAGACAGAAATCTATAAACCTGTTTAATCCATCTACTGCACGTATAAGGTCGTGGTGAACGTAAATTAAATAATTAGGTTAGTTTATTTAAAGTCACAGCAACTCTGCAATTATAGCAAAGCAAGCGGATGTTCAAGGCCCGAAAAATCTAAAGCTATTTTTACTATGAGTGACGGATAAAGAAACCCATGTTTTCTGCTAAAGTCTGAACAGTTTGGGTTAATTCTCAAGAGAGATTGTGTGTTTGTTTTTCCCCCTCACTGGTTGGAAGGCTTAGCAACATTTGAATCAAAATGCGATGAGAACTATGTGTCTGTTTTCTTCTGTTTCCAGCACTGTTACACCTGATCAAATCACACCCATACAGTCCTGAAACCATGAAACTCAACAAATAAAAACTAGGCACGTTTCTTTTTTTGATTGTTGCTTATTAAGGCATGAATATTCAAGGTTGTAGAGAAATATGTAAAGATTAATTACAAGTTAGTCGAGCCCAAACATATAACCATCAACAAAGCCTTCTAGTAACATCATCAAACATGTCCCAGCCCTTAAATTATGTATGATCCTCATCCTTCACAATAAAAGGCATTTGTGAGGGGGAAAAAAGTGCCACATTTTTACACTTGATGTATAAGCAACCAGATGGCATCCTTTCCATGAAATACAAATCACTATAATGGCGATAGAAGTAAAAATAATCATTTTAATATAAAAAGCAGGGCCTCTAAACAGGGCAGAGTGAAAGGAAAGGAGTCCTGATGAAGATTATGTGACCAGGTAAGCCCAGCACATCAGTGGCTGCTATCTAAACAACAACAACAACAACGTTGCATTAGGAATAAACGGGAAATAACCAAGAAAGAGTAAACTGACAAAGATTGATTCACACAAAACCCTAAAGCTATTTTCATTTTGAAGCCCCTGAAAACGTGGTTTCCAATCTTCAGTATTTCTTTACAGCATTGGATATTTTTCCTTAGTGTGCAACCGTCAAAGTTAAACATCCTTAGGTAATAATACTGAAGTTTAAAAACACCAAAACTAAGCTAATCTGCATCATCAGGACTGTGCGGGTGTGGTTTGATTGGCAGTGGTATGGTAACATGAGCAAACAAACCACAACAATGGATTAAAATGTTGCTGAAACCTGATTGGTGAATGCAAGTACATGACATCACCCCCCCCAACTCCTGCCCACTTTAATAAGTGAAAACACCACAGAGAAAATACAAAATACAGGAAATCTCTCACAGAAAATAACCCAAACTGTTCACACTTTAGGAAATGTGGGTTTATGTAGAGAATGAGAAATTGGTTTTCAGGCCTTTAAAATCCAAAATTACCATGATATTTATCAAAAAATAATAGCCCTAATTAAAAACTAACCTAGATATGGCAATTTCAATGAGTGATTAAGGATTTCAACATAACTGGCTGAAAAAAAAATCATCCCCTGCCACTATGTTCTCATAGTGGAGTAACCCAAATAACCCTGTCACCTGTAAAAAGCAGCTCACAGTGTTAATCAGTAACTATCAGCTATCAACACATACTGTACATACAGTGTATGAACTCTGGAGCATGTGACTCAAAGCAGAAATTATCTTACTGAGCTCAAAGTCTCTGCCACGGTAGGCGAGTGCTCCATATAATTACTGGCTTATAAAGGGTGACTGATGGCACCAGGGCTAAAGGAAACTGGCCTTCTTCCTCCAAGGTAATATAATCGGCTGATAAGACAGACCATCATTACAGTCCAAGGAAAACAATGACAAATAGACTGTTGGTTCATGCAGTCAAGCGTATACACCACACGCAACTTCCTTGAGCTCAATGACTACATTTACATCCACATAATATTCCAGTTTTTGCCCTTATTCTGAAAAAGACAATATTCCGACTAAGCTGTTTACATGGCTAATGAAAGGTAATATTCCTGTTTACATGCAGCCGTGCAAAATAGGAGTTTTTCAAAGTTTTCCAGCGGTGGCGGACTTGTTGAACCATGCGGACACAGCGTCCCTCTTTCATTTTTCAACCAGCTTCTTGAAAAAAATCGGCGCTGCGATGTTTGTACATATCCAAAAACCTGCCATAATGTTTAAAAGTCGGCTTCTTTTCTTTTGTCCATGCAACTCTACTGCAGCCCTGCAAACTGTCGGCTGGTTGGTTTGTGTACAACAACCATAGCAACACACAGAGCTGACTGCGAGCCGTAAAACAGGCAAGAGGCAGTAAACTGTGGTAAAAACCCTGATTGAGACGCAGATTCCGAATGCGCTGTATACATGTACATGTCCCACAAATGCTTCTAAAACCTGAATAATACCAACATATCCCACGTCTTAATCGGAAAATGCGAAATTGTGTGTGTGTGTGTCTGCGTCGTAGGGGAACCGAGCAGTGGGGGAGGGCACGCTGGCTAATTAAAAAGTCTTAATAACTATTCATGGCTGCCTGTGTCTCTGTGAGCGTCTCTTTCCCTCCAGTCTCCACCACACTGTCTGACACAGCACATCCCAGCGTGGCTACTGGGAGACCGGGAATGAACAAGAGGAATTTAGGGTGTCAGCATGCTCCACCCAATACCCCTACTGCCATTCACTCATTAACCCTCCCACCCACCCACCTCTCCATCCCTCCCTGCATGCCTGTCCTCCTCTCCACACCCATGATTGTGGAGTGCTGGTCCCCTAGGCCTCCAATTCTCTCAGGTTCTGCTGATTGTAAACCCCACCACCCACCCCCTCCACCTTTGTTGGCATACAATGGGGAGCCAATCCTGTCTCCTGGCAACCAATCCCTCCGAGAAGGTTGCCGTGGCGCTTAAGAGACGGCATGAGAGAGAGAGAGAGAGAGAGAGAAAGGCTAGATAGACAGAGAGGGAGAAAGAGGTTAAGTAGGTGGAGACAAAAGGGAGAGTTATGAAAAGGAAAGTTAATGTTACTTCGTCATTAAATCGCATTTGTGGAAGTTAAAAAGAACTCCAGCTCAAACAGGTCGCGGTGAAGCATCTTTCTAAACATCCACATGGTTTCATACACCAAGGCACGTTGTAAACACAGGCATATTTTTTGCTTGAAATTATTTTGCTGATTAAAATGATGAGCTTAATAACCATTTAGCCAAACAAAGTAAAAATCTGTTAACTGTGGGGAATTGCACATTAAACAGTTGAAACATTAACTTGTCAGTGCTCTCTGGTGTACCTAATGATGTCACCGTTACCAAATTATTTCAAACCTAGGCTGGCACTAAGCTGTGCTGCAATTTCTCGTTACTTACCAGCCGACATATACACAAGGGATGAGCAATTTAAGTAATTTCCATATTTGAGTACTCAAATTAAATTAGTACTAGCAACATGGCTCTAAACGTAGGAATAGGGTCCAAATTGAGTTTTTGACAAAGTTACTTTTAGTCACACTTATTCACGTTATGTCATTTCATTCGAATGAAAAAGATAGGTTGAAGGACTGCAGACGTCCAAATCGAGGACTTGAGTCCTCATGGCCATCCCTAATTTACACTGATACCAATATACCGTATCTGCGGTAAGCTAATATCAGCTTGGCCAATTCATCGGTCTACTGTAGCTCTAGTTTGTAGCCAGGAGGATTAGTTTCGCAGTGACATTACATGAATACCATTTACGTTTTGTCAGAGGTCTTCTAGGCAGACATGATGTTACGCTGTAAGTGTAAGGACAATAAACCCTGAAACCAGGAGATAATTTAACAAGCTAACCTCTCCTGACCCTTGTGCTAGCCAGCTAAAGACCCTCAGAGCCTTGGCAGGGGTCACAGTGGATCGTAAGCCTCTTTCTCCACCCTTTGACTTCACTGAGCATCCTTGGAAGTAAAGTCTGAAAAGCCAAGTCTTACCATGGGGAGATAAAGGCAGCAGCTATTTCAGGCTCACAACGCAACAACAGCAACAAGAAAAAGCCTGAGGTGAATGACGTTTACATTCTTTAAGGTTTGCTCAATGCAGTTACACTTGCATTCGGTCTGATGCAAGTCTGCAGTGAACACATTGATTTAGTATTTCAGTCAAATTTGAAGTATTTCAGCCAAATAGCTACTAATAAAGAAATGTACGAGTGTGTGCGCACGGTATGGCTCTAAAGTAGCAAGATATCACAGTATGATTTTACATCTTTTTCTCATAAACACAGCAAGTGGAAATATGTTCAGTTTCCTTGCTTTTAGAGATAATATAAAAACACACCGTAAACAATCTTGAAAGTAGTATTATTTTTCAACCAAGTGAGAAGAAAGCCTAACTCTCACTTATAAGAACAAACAACCACACAAAAAAATAGTGACAGAGCTTTTGAAAAGTGTGGCACATTTTCCTGGATGGGCAATGATGGTGGGATGAACATTAGTGATTCATTATAATAAGCAGTCTGGGGGGGGGGGCACTCTGGAATGAGCAAATTAAACAGCACAGACCCCCATCATCAAACACTCAAGCTAATCCCCTGTGACCATGCCGAAGAACATCAATTATTTCGGGCACAGCAAAGGATAACTTCATACTTTGGTTGCTGCTCAGAAAGCAGACTCTGGGTGCTCGCCCCAGTGCCCCCGCAGGAACTATTCAATTTGAAGCAATGTGGTATACCCCGAAAGCGAGCTTGGCCGTGGTTTATATAGTGTTGCAGAGGGCTGGGACTGTTGAACCATACTGATTGTGCTGTAATGCAGCCTGAAAGCTCCACTTGCCACACAGAGGTGCCATCAATTCCCAGTGCAGATGACCTAAAGGCTGTTTTGACATAATTTAACATTAAATGATGAATGGGTGACGAATGACAGGCACTTAACTCGACAGCCTGAGCATTTGACAGCTCTTATACGAGCCTATGGGGGGGGGTTCTCTCTCTCTCTCTGTGAGTATACATTTCATGTACATTCAAATTAGTTTTGTAATCTCACCACATTGTCTCAATTAAAGCAATTGAGGGAAGAAAAAGAATTACAGGAAGTAAAGAGGAAATTTATAATGGTGGCTTGTTCCTTAATGGTCTGTTAATCAAAAAGGTAGAGTCTTCATCACAGAGACTCTGTCTCATGGCCCTGGGATTTGTACTTCTTATTTATAGAATTAGGATTTTACAAGGTGCAGGAGAGTGGATTAAAGCAGATGCTGCTTGTCTAACCTCTGTGCCACCATTAATTGTTCTAAAGCTAAACACAAGCCACTAAAGGCAGCCCTGGCCAAAAATGGCATGCATCCCTTCCCCCATCCCTGTGAGTGGAGGCAAATTTATCTAAAGAACCCTGAAGAGTCAGATAAGACCCCCCGGTGTCTCGGAGACCTGCCGAAACACACACACACACACACACACGCGCACACACACGCACACACACGCACACACACATGTATCCCTCAAGATTGGTTTAAAACCCAGGGACAAAGTGAGATGGTGACAATGTGGGGGCTGGCTGTGCCGTGAAGCCGATAGGCAAGACGCCAGTCCGAGGAGCAGCACACAGATAGCCGGCTGATAACACCCTCGCGGAAACAACAGCAAATGTGCCAATATAGTCATGTGAGGAGGAAATGAAAACAGAAAAGAGGCAAAAGGACAAGAAGGTGCCAAACATGACGTGTTTCAGAGATACATAGGGTTTGCCTTGTTATAACAAAAAGATTATGTAGTTGTGACACAGAGGAGATACAAACATAAAACAGCTGGAGTGTTTTCTCCAGTCAGAGATGCCAGAGTAAGTATAAAATCATGCCCTCATCACTTTGCAAGGGGGGGGACACACAAAGCAATTCCCTGCAAGCAATTAGTGTACACGTGAAAGCAGTTTGCATGCCTTGAAAATGCTGTAAAACAGAAATATGCCTCACAAATACACACATTTGTGTATTTGTTGCCACTTAATCCCCATCACAGGAAGAAAGGGTCAGTGGATCAAGTAGAGGTTCATATATTCCATTATATATATCCATTCATATGCTCCATTAATCAGCCGCTGATTAATGGAGAAAGACTATGCCAAAGTAAAAACAGAGGGTGAGACAGCAGTCAGGTATTTGTTGGCCCAACAGCTATCATCATTAGATTGCATCCAAATATGTTTAACTATTAGACATCTAACTTTTTACATACACATCAGACAATCCAATCTAGCCGACGTGCCACAATATCCTGGTCGACACTGCGCACAATTAGGGATGTAACGATTACCGGTATAACGGTAAACCACGGTAAAAATGTTGAAGATAACAATTACCGTTTTCATTTAAAATATCATTATTGTCCCGGTGGATTACCACGGTGTGGAAACCGCGTGTTCCCAGCTTCATCCGAGTCTCCTGAAGTCGCCGCGCAGGCACACTGCGTGGCCTACAGTGTTTCTCTTGAAGTTGGAATCATGGGGTAAGGAGGAGATGACAGCGCTCAGGATATTTGTCAGCCTTGTAAAAAAGGCCATAGTAAGACTTGTTCTCTCTCCTGAGATGATTGACCAATCGGTGACGAGAGTCATCGCTTTGACCTCCTGCCAATCACCTGCGCTCAGACAGGAGAAGGGGACAGAACAACGGCTGTAAATGGACTTTTCTTTATCATTCCTTTCCCGTTTTCGGACTTGAAGTCATGTGTGTAGCCCAGAACGTAAGTTAAAACTATTCTGTAGCTTGCTAAACGGTGATGGGTTTTACTGCCTCGTCAGAGAGAGAGAGAGAGAGAGAGAGAGAGAGAGAGAGAGAGAGAGAGAGAGAGAGAGAGAGCGAGAGAGCGAGAGCGAGAGCGAGAGCGAGAGAGAGAGCGAGAGAGAGCGAGAGAGAGAGAGAGAGAGAGAGAGAGAATCTTGCTGTTGCTGTGTTTCTTATTGCACAGCTGATAGATGTGCAGATTGTTTAATATTACTTGTGCAGCCACATATTGTTTCTTGTTATATGCTGGTGGCTATAACATTTAGTTTTGGTAAATAATGTTCATAGTAAGTCAGATGCTTATTAATGTGCATTATTATTTGCTTATATTTCAGAACCACATCCAACACATGTAACGTCAAATACAACTTCATAGTTAACTACATGTTGGAGTTGTAAATCAGACATCTGTGGTTCAAGTTCTTACCGGACCCCCTACAGCGGGCCGGTGTTTCAGTAGTCAGTTTTCAATAGTTTTTACAAGCCTATAGCCTATATTTTTGTAATATAATAAACACTGTTACACTTTTTGAAACTATTTCAGCTTGTGTAGGCCTATCAGTGCTTTCTGAACATATTGAACACACTTTTAAAAATACCGCGATAATACCGAAAACCGTAATAATTTTGGTCACTATAACCGTGAGGTTACATTTTCATACCGTTACATCCCTACTCACGATAAGTTTTGATTCACATAATCTGCACAGAGGATCAGACGCTGCAATCACATGTTGCTGATGTGATGCAATGCATTCTGACCACTTCCTAGGTGGTCTGGCAAATCAAAGTCATTTAGTACAGGGCCTTTTGCTATTTTTTCTTTTTTTTTTCTTCTAGTTATAACAGGATCCCACAGGAGGCATGTAATGTCGAGCAGAAAGAGTAGAAAGCGGGTAAATAATAGGGTATACAATATTCGAATAGTGCAGTGACCTTAAATAGGTGAGGTGTCACACTAGGTGTTTTTTTTTTTAAATATTTTTGATGAAATACAAAACAAATGAGGACTGGGTAAGGCTGTTGAAAGACATCATGTCTATCACAGACGTGTATTCGTGTTCCAAGCTTCCAGCAGCTTACTATGAAACAAAAAAATGAAAGCCAAATGTCTCAGTGGGGTGTAGTCACAGGGTCTCTCTCTCTCTCTCTCTCTCTCTCTCTCTCTCTCTCTCTCGACACAGGAGTTTCTCCTCACTGAGGGGGAGGCAGCCATGCTGCTGCCTGTCCTATCCCCCCTATCGTCCAAAACAAATAAAGTGTCTGATACAGACCAGGCCCCTGCCGGCGCCCCAGCCCCAGCCTTTGTCCGGGCCCCAAGGCACAATGCCAACACTGATCAGGAGGCAGCGCCGCTGATCACACACTGAGACACAATTGGCGCAGAGTGCAGCTACTTCATTCAGACTGACGATGGACTCTCACAGAGTGGTTTCAACTGAGGGACAGGACATGTTGGAGAGTCGATCCAGATCATATGGGTTTTAGAGAAACATACAAACTCAAATTCACATGTGCAATGCAGAAGACAAGCTAAATGTGCGAGTTTACAGACGCAAACAACGGTTTCTCACGACTGTGCTTAATCATGTCAGAGAGGTGAACACATAAGAAGTCATCTTAAAGCAATAGAGCGTGAATATCATGCTAGAACATTCCCCTTGAAAATTAGGGATTAGAAGCTCTTTCTGGAGCTCCTAACAAGTTCATTAGTGTAAACTCAGAAACTCCTCAGGAGGGGAAACAACTTCACATTTCTGGAATTTCCAGAGCTCAGCAATTTTTTCAGCTCAGTCTGAGGTGGGCTGAATGTTTCCCTGCACCATGTTCACTGAAATAGTGGCTGTGAGAATGAAAAAGGGCGGGTTTAGTCAGATTTGCCTTTCTCAGGCATAACAAACGACTTTCTCATCATAGCATCTGAAACTAATCACTGACACCAACAACTCTCTCGTCCAGTCAACTGAGGACTCTTTTTCACTCAACTTTAAAAAAGAAAGAAAACAAATGTCACCTAGGTAGTAAATCTAGTCATATATGCATACAATGTTTGTAAAGTAAACACCTACGGAGAGGTAAAGACTCTCATGGCTCACTGCCAAACCACTAAAAGGATTAACGTGTGGGGCCAGACTGCAGACAGAGGCAAGTATAAAGGTATCAAGAATTCCAACAAAAAACGCCTCGCAGTGAATTCCTGGGTTCCTGCCTTGTTCCTTTAGATAGACTGCAGCATATTTTAAAAAGCCTGCCCACTATTTGAAATAACTTCGAACTGATTCATCAAAATCTACATCATCCTTAGAACAGGGGTCGTCAACATTTTTTAAGCCAAGGACCCCTTAACTGAAAGAGAGACGGAGCAGGGACCCCCTACTACATATGTTGTAAAAAATGAAGTTGCATGATAAACTTGGCCTACAATAACATGTAGGGTAGCCTAAAGCCTTTATACATACCTTTTTAGTGTAAACAATACTAAGCTATTAAAATAATAATTGTTGGCATGATTTTTGTGTTTTATTATCAAACATACATGTGGCACAGTGAATCCTTAGGATGAACTGTATCTGTGGGTGACTATCTTAGTGATTTCCTTACCTATAGGCCAGTAAGCCTAGCATCAGTGGTTGTTTTTTTCCACAAATAGGCTGATTTATATTTGCTAATAATTTGTTGGATTCATAAGACATTTTCGTTTTTGGAAAAAAAATATAATTTGGTGGCCCCCCTGCAGTAACTCTGAGGACCCCCTGTTGAAGTTCTCTGCCTTTAAAAGATAAAAAATAAATAAATAAATAAATAAATAAATAATGAAAAAGTAACCAATTTCAGCTGACATATTTTGCTTGAATCTGAGTTAGTGTTCTGGTTAAACATTGCTACGAAATGAGGCAGTAACCGCTGTTACAGCTGATTTTCTCATGTTTTGTGTAGGATGCAGAAGGCCAAGTCCTGCAGATTAAAATATTACCTCCGCCTATGGTAGATTTACACAGTACCCTATTTTCAATGTAGTGCAGAGGCATGTGTGGCTGTCAGCTAGATTGGTTGGGAGGCAGTCAATGAGTCTGCCTCCCTCACGCCGTTTCCTCTAGGCTCTGGTCTAAAATTAGGTTCCCTGCCTGAAGGACATTGCATGATGCTGGTCTCCTGGACTTTGGAGAAAATACACAGGAGACAGGACTATATGTGCTCTATGCCCAGAGTGTGCCGCCAAGAAGGACCAAACACGGGTTATTTGAGTAAAAAGATATCCGATTGCCACTGAAAGCTCCCCGAGGACCAAAATGACGTATTGACTGAGTACTGAGTAATAACTGCTAAAACATCAATTCCTTTTCAAATGCATTTATAACATCCCTTCTCGCTAAACCCTCTCATCCTGTCCAAAGCACTCCCGTCCAGGCAGAATGAGGTCTTTGTGAAAGTGTAACAACACAGACAGTCCCTTCCTGTCCTCTGTGTGGGGGAGACACTACAGCAGGACATCAAGATAAGACTGCTGTTAAAAAGATAACAAGATGGATAATCCTTTTTCTTTCCTCTTTTTCTCGCTGCGCACACAGGCAGTGAAACATGCCCGATTTTTCAATGCTCTTGTCTCTTCTTCACTCCGAGGTTCTTGAAGGCAGGTGTTGTAATGCACCTGAGTGTTGAGCCCTGTAGGAAGCTGCAGGCCAAGACTGTCAGTGGTTGTTACAGCTTAACCGGCAGTGCTGGGTTTATTCGTGCCTCCAGCTCACACTCTCAGCATAGACATGAGGGGAAAGCTCCAAACAACCATAACGTGGTCTACATACCACGTTAAATGACAAGATGCGATTGGGAATGTTAAAAATAACTCCGCTGCACTAGGTTAGCTTTCCTGCACAAGGAGGAAATTCTACAATTTCGGTTATGACATAGGAGGACAGTATTTATTCTCCAGGTTGTGTTCTTTCACTGTGCATGAGATGGGGCTGTCAGACACAAAAAACAGAGCCGAGTCCAGACAGTAGAAATACATGCAGTAACCATTTAAAGACGCAGAGCTCAGATTCATAAGGGGAATCAAGATTCTAGGAGTTTTGACTATAGCCTTCGTGGGCTAATTAGATCTCAACAACCTAAGCATCTGTTAAAAATAAATACAAATAAAATAAACCTCAGAGAGCTGATCACTGCAAACTGGATACAAATTCCTTTAGAAAACATTAAGCACAGTGTACATCAACATATGTTACATCCACATTAAATTGGACTCCAGAGCATGAAATTGCTTCTGAATCGAAGAGCAGAAGCCAAGTTAAAAGCAATTGCACATACAACATCTTCCCTCATCTATTTCTAATGAAGGCAACAAGAAACAAATTAACATGAGCTTTATGTCAACAGGTTGTATTGCGATGTTTGTAATATTGTCATTTAGTTTAATAAGAGAGCAATTAAGTCATTAACGTTGTAACCTCAGGGCGCCCCAACCCTTATGGCCTTACCACAGCGGTCCAGGTAACAGCAACAGTAAGGCTGATATCAATGAAATAAGATTGCGATACTGCATGGTTTCCCTGTGAATCCCTCTCAATCTGAATCCAGCACAACAATGGCACTATTGACAATGACTATATTGGCCTTACGCAGCCAGCTCATTTTGTTCCACTTCAAGTTTTATATCTTAATGTCTGGTTGCTATTGCTGGCTATACAAAAAAAAAATAATTAAAATATGGTCCTGATCCTGTTCACACAGCCTACCATACATTTCTCAATGTTGAGATCATACGGAATATGATATACCAACATGAGTTAAAACTTTTCTTTTTTTTTGTCCATAGCGCTCTGCGGCGTGTAGGTCTGAGCCCATCTCCACCACATTCCCCTGCGAGGTAGTCAGCTGTGTGTCTGCCAGGCATACTCTGTATGTAGGAGGGCGATTTAACCCGCCAGTCCTGTCACATAGCTCTCCTTTCTCCAGTAGAGAGCCTCAAGCTGAAAAAAAACGAGCAGCTTAAAACGCAACCTGCTTTAGCAGCTATAGTGTAAAGTTAGCACTAGCATAATAACTAGCAGTTAAGAAATATTTAGGGCTGTCAATCAATTAAAAAATGTAATCTAATTAATTACATACTCTGTGATTAATTAATCGAAATTAATCGCATACATAATTAACGATGCCTGAACCGATACTTTTTAAGAAAGTAAAAAAAGAAAAGAAAAAAAGAAAAGGGTACTAAACAACAGTTGGTGACATTAAAGAACGGCTTGTTTATTGCTAAGGCCATATGGTCAAAATGAAATGATTTAATAATAATGTATAACAATAACTTTCACTAGTAAATTGCTGTTGAACGACAAAAACAACCACCAGATGGGAAAAGGACATTTACAATAACTTCAAGCACCATGAGGCTGTAGTTTACCAGTTTCATTGAACGCACCGTATGTGTTGTTTCATCCCGGTGTTGAATCCTCTACAGTGAAACAGTCAAACTTTACACCGTTTAGCGTTAGCTGTTAGCATTTTAACCGTGTTTAATCCAGCTACTAGCTAGCGGTAGGCTAACGTTAGCTGCTGTCGAGTATAGTGTTAACTAGCGTCACGTGCAGCGGTGTTTGTGTTGCCTGTATCGTCTTCAGAGCATCAGAGAGAAGCGCAGACATATCAGTGGCACCAGATTTCGGTAGCAGGGTTGGCAGGAAGAAGATTTTTACAAGTAAATGTTCCAATTAATGATCCAGGCAGAACATTCTCGTCTCCCTCCTTCATTTTACAGTCCAATGGTGCTAGAACGGCTCCGGGTCAAATGTCAATATGGAATAGATTAATCTGCGTTATTTTTTTTAACGCGTTATTTTTTCTCAGATTAATTAATCGAAATGAATGCGTTATTTTGACAGCCCTAGAAATATTGTATAGCCTATTTTTCTTTTATCTTTGCTTAACTGTTTAACTTAGTGTTAATCGGCCAAACATTTTATTGTTGGTTAACGGTTAATCATTAACATCCCAAATTTGTAGTAATAAGATTGCAACACAATAAGTCCATGTCATGGTAAACCGGAGCGTGTACCTAACCAAATGAGCCTTCTGTTGATGATGTAATTGATTGATGTAATAACAAAACACAAATTCCAACACATTCTGACCAGTCACCCTGACTATTATACCCGCTGATCGCAGAGCTGTGCTCCAATTAGCACCACAACATAAATAGCGGCCGGTGTTTGTCAGACTTCTGTAAAAGACGGTCTCTAATTTTCCTGCACGCTGTTCGTTACATTATCAAACTGGTCAGACATTCCCATTGGTATATACAGGACGATCTAAAAAGTGTATCAAAAATGGGGTTGGATTTCATGGAAATCTTAAGGATTATAATGTATTCAATAAAACTGTGTGGATATTCAACAGTCACCATAATCCTTGGAGAGGGAATGGAAATGCTATCTGAAGCAAACAAGAAAAGCAAGTTTTTAAGTTTTTAACTAGCACCTTTGTTGTCAGTAAAATCATTACATTAGTCAAGGTCAAATATTCCATTAATAAATGACTGAGAGGATGAATGCCTTATCCAAACAATATCATGTTTGATTTAACATATATGGCAAAAAGTAAAAAAATAAAATAAAGGGCATTCACAAATAGCCTGGCACCTTAAAAAGATCAGCAAGGTTGTCTGGCGGTTGCGTGTTTAGTGGAAGTAGTAAAGTGCTTTTGCCTAATACCTGCCATACAAGCCAACTCCCTGATGGCTTTAATGACATCTAAAAAAGGTTTGACCCCAGAGTAGTCTGGACATGCAGGCAAATATTGCTTATATGGCATCCTGGACCAGGCTGACAAGTATATAATCTCAGTGAAAGTCTGAGGCACAGCACAATGGAGACTGTTCACCTTACGGGACGTGGCTTTCACATGAAAATAAAAGATTCCCTGTTGATACGGGTTGAAAATGTTGAATCCTGATGGGGGAAAGCACTGCATGACCCGACCTGACAACGTAGGAAGCGTGCTGTGGTGATGTTTTGGGTTTGTATTGATAGCAGCTCGCGATTTCTTGTCCAACTTGATACACACATCCCACAGGGTCTTACATTAATATCTGTTCACTTAGATCCAGGTCAAGGGCAGCCAGCTCATTTTTCCCCACACTGTATCGTACAGCAGATAGATTAGCAGGGACTTTTCATGTCCAAACTAAATTCACATATCTTTTTGACAAGGTCTTTTAAGCTCTTGGCTACAGTACCACCCAACACGCTAATGGCTGATTAATAACCGTTAAAGATAGATGTTGTAGTTTAGATAAAATGCTAAGTGACAATGAGTACGTTTACATGCACACCAATATTCCACTATTATTCTGAATATGACAATATTCCCAATTTGATACAGGTCATAAAACAGCATATTCCGGTTGGATATTCCAAATAAGGCCTTTTTCCGAATATAGCATTTTCCAGTTAAGACATGGGATATTCCGGTATTATTCAGGTTTTAGAGGCATTCTTTAGACATGTATACTGCACATTTGGAATACGTCTCAATCAGGGTTTTTACTGCAGGCTTATGGTCAGCTCCGTGCGTTGCTATGGTTGCTGTACAAAAACCAACCAGCTACTTTTATCAAAGACTTGGATATGCACAAACTAAGCGATACAGAAACAGCTTTGTCCCAGTGGCTATACGTATATTAAATAAGTAGTAGCAATACAGGTCCGCTGCCTTATTTATTTTTATTAACCCATATATTTATTTATTTATTTTTTCTTTGTGTCTGCGAAACTATTGATTTATTGTATTTCATTAGTAATG
The DNA here is from genome assembly GCF_031162955.1 of Sander vitreus. Classification (NCBI taxonomy): domain Eukaryota; kingdom Metazoa; phylum Chordata; class Actinopteri; order Perciformes; family Percidae; genus Sander; species Sander vitreus. Next base: position 24,639,382 of record NC_135867.1, read on the forward strand.
AGCAATGATGTCTCCTTTGTCACGTTATATCCTACAGTCTGCTGCTGATTGTATGTGCATGTGTATGTGTATGTGTGTGTGACCCACTGAACACCCACTGTAAGCCAAATCTACCTTCGGGTATTAATAAAGCTGCCTTGACCTTGCTACTGCGACCGTTTCAAGAAGCTGGTTGAAGGAATGAAAGAGGGACGCTGTGTTCGCACGGTCCAATAAGTCCGCCACCACTGGAAAACTTTGAAAGAATCGTGTTTTGCACGGCTGCATGTAAACGGAAATATTAGAGGAATATTCACTTTCATCAGCCATGTAAACAGCTTAGTTGGAATATCGTCTTTTTCGGAATAAGGGCAAAATCCGGAGTATTATGTGCATGTAAACGTAGTCATTGTAGGCAGTAAGATTTTTCTATACGTCCACAGGTCATTCATCTACAACTCTAGCTGTAGAGTTGTGTTACAGCTCTAGCTGTTGCTGATAAATCACCCCTTTACTACTATCACTTAGATGTGCCGTCACAGAGGAATTAAATATAGAGCAGATGTTTACCTAGGTGTGAAAAGAACTGGGTGCTGCGGGTGGCAGTGAGACTGGAGATGGGGTGAGGGTTTACTCTTCTCCTTCCAATTATCAACAACTCAGAGAAAGCCAGCCAGCCAGCCACACAGCTCTGTGTGTGCCCATGAATTATACATGGGCTCCATTAAGACACTAACAGCTGGTTCCTCAGGAACTTACCGCCAACAACTGCAGCCTGGTTGCCCCTGTGTGCCGGCTTATTAAAACAGCAGCACTTGTGATTAAGGTTGTGCAGTAACGTGCGTTCATTCGGACCGTCATAAACCAGCCAGTCACAGAGCTATTTTCAGTTCAATCTCATCTCTCTGGAGGGCGACTGGGCCAGCTGCCGATTTCCTCACATGGCGGCGAGATGCACTACGGTAATTAAATGTCTGTTGTGGCTTGCTGACCTTGCTGCGGTTCAGGCGCTGAGCCTTTTCTATACCCAACTGTAATTGCCGGGCCATCATACCTATAGATCTAACAACGACCCAGGAGTAATAACTTTAGAGAAAAGACCATTTTAATGAATGTTAATGGGAGAGATGGGAGGTGGCAGACACACAATCGTTTTGGACACCTGGTTGTAAAACCATAGTAAGTAAATGGAAGCCATCTGAATGTAGTGAATACCTGTTCAAATGTATATACTGCAATACACATTTGCACTCCACTCAAATTAATTTCTCCCAACTTGCCTCAACATAAAAGAACACCGACTTTTTTGGCTGACTTGACTAGTTTGAAAATGAGAACACTGCATTAACCCTTATGAAACAAAGACCATTTAATTATGAAACTTCAAATGCATTCTCTCATTGTTTATTATTATTTTTTCAAGTTAGCCCAAAATGGGAGAGGTATATTTTCTAATCACTTTACGGCAATGGCCAATGGGGAAAGCTTTCATCTCATCTAATCTTATATAATGCTTTTTCATAAAAACAAGTGTTTCCTTGCATTCATATTTTCAAAAGGAGATTAATGATATTTTGCAAAAATGCTACAGCTTGTATACAATAGCTTTCCTCTCTTTACATCTTCCTACACCTGCAAACATATCCATAGCAGCTTATACTATCCAACACTGAAATGTATTCACATCAGCGAAACGGTGAGGTTCCCTTGATGCTATATAAAGAATGGACAGATGTAACAGATACAGTTGCATAACCTGTCTGGGTTAACCTATATTTAATATTTGACCCCCTTGCAGATTCCAAATTCTAAGTTGATTATGAAGCAACAAATGTTACAAGAAATGGGATTTTCTGGGTCTAATTCTATGTCGCCTTGTATCAATACTCCTTTAACGTTCCTAACAAGATTCGGCTGGCATCATAACATTTCACTACAACTGCTTTAATATAATTCCAAAATCTATAATGCACGCAATCATACCCCTTTAAAATTGTTCAGACTAGGATTTTGTGCATGGCAACATAACAAATCCCTTGTTTTCTATGGACAGGAGTTATTAGCATAACTATATAATTTGACATGATGATTAAACATCAGACTAAGACAGACAAAGCCTGACTTGAATATCAATACCACAGGGAGCAAAATCGAGCGGGACTGAATCAAGAAAGAGGCTTTCCTTAGACACAAACACTTATTTGCTTTTTTCACTATACCGGCAGTCTAAAATGTGTAATGTTTTTCAATGAGATAGAGGTGCTAGAAATGGCTCATTCAACAGCTGCTTTGCCCCTCCTCCTCACAAAATTCCCCCCACCTTCTGCTTATGTCCCTTATTTCCTGAGCCATAATATTTTTCAAGATTAGACACACAATTAACTCTAATGTTCTTAGCTGCGAGAGTGGGGGATTACTGCTGGGGGACAAAATATAATCATCTCCCCACAACTCAGCTCTGTGTTAGACAATGCCTGAACATTAGCTGATAATAATGTGACACGCACAACACAATATGCAATGCTTATCACCAAAAATGATGCATGCAATAAAGTCAGAAGTGGCAACAATAGATTTGTTTTCAGAATAAATTGTCAGGTCTGTTTTACATGATAAAGTGAGTTATTCCCCATGTGTAGCCTTCAACTAAGCCCTTTCTTAACATTGCACAAAGGATAATCTAACAGAGGTTCAAGCATGTGTAGAGCTGAGCTGACACCTGCCTAGCAGGTAAGCAGGAGCAGACTGCACACCAGCACCTGCAGATGCAGCACCCTGGGGACCTGCCTGCCACACTGTGTATCCTCACACTGAGATGGCTCGCTCAGATGCCGTCAGAATATTATGCAAAAACAACCACAATACATAGTCATAAGAGGAAGAACCAGAAGTAGAGTAATGCTTCACAGACCTGGATACTGGCTATGGAATGTTTTATAATTACATACATCCGTTTAAATGGATAAGTCTCTCCATTCAAGAAGCAAAATGCATTGTGTGCCATTGTCTACAGTCTGAGATAGGGCTGGGCAATATATCGATATTATATCGATATATGAGGCTAGATTTCGTCATAAATTTTGGATATCGTAATATGACAATTAATCTTTGCATTTCATTCATTACAGTAAAGTGATGTCATTTTCTGAACTTACCAGACTGTCCTGTTCTATAACTGTGTTTGCCTTTATCCACCAAGTCATTATTTCCACATTACTAATGATAATTTATCAAAAATGTCATTGTTTGAATATTTTGTGAAAGCAGCAATAGTCAGCCCTACAATATTGTCGCAATATCAATGTATTTGGTCAAAACTATTCTGTTCTATACATTTGATTTTCTCCATATCACCCAGCTCTAGTCTGAGCCGTTAAATCCAGTAAGAGACATCTACCATTTGAAAACAATGACAATTACAATGAAGAAATAAATGCCAAACATTTCTTTTTTAATAGTGCTTAGCCTCGTTTACAAAACAGCTGTGTCTTAACCATAGCACCCACATTATTTTGAAGGTTTAGTGAATTCCAGTATAATTTTTTTCCAAATATTATACAGCACTTTGCAACAAAAAAAACCTTCAAATCTCCTTCACTGCCTGGTGTGCAGCATCTTCTCTGCTTCTATGCCGTTTATCTACAGAAAAATGTATTCTGGCGATGTTCATTTGAGATACGAGTTACATTAAAACCTTTATTATCATCACGGTGAAAAGCTTATTTGTCACAGGGCCCATTATTCCTCATTAGGAGCAGAGGGTGTTGTGGGTGCTGCAGTGCTGGCCATCAAGTGGCTATGTGATGAATGAGCTTTGGCCGTGTGTGTCGCCCTATCAGCGTGACACAGTGATGATGACCGATGGACTCAAGAGAGCAGGGACAATCAGCACTGCAGCGACCTTGTTTGAACAGATAGGTTACATGAATAGCAGAAGAAATGTATCTTGCTTAGTACCATCTCTGTCCGACGCTTACTTTGAGAATGATTTCGTACATAGCCGATGTCTAATCCATTCCTTACACATAGAGATGTTCCGATACCACCAGTATCGGTATCGGCTCCGATACTGCCTAAAACGCTGGTATCGGGAAGTACTAGAGTTTATGTACCGATCCGATACCACGTAATAAAGCGAAAAAAATAAGAAAATCTACGTTGAAGTAGTTTATTTATGTTCTTTTTCCGTTATAACTGACTGTCAAACTGGATAATAAAAGAACGTTCTGTGGCATTCATGGTTTGTGTTTGTTCATGTTTCACAAAGAGTTTAACCTGAGCCAGACCAACAAAGATAGAAATCATATCACATCCATACAGAGATAGTAGTATACAGCTGTTAAAACATAATAAAATATATGACACACTGGTGTCAGATTGGTACTCGGTATCGGCCGATACGCAAGTTCAGGTATCGGAATCGGTATCGGGAAGCAAAAAATGGTATCGGGCCATCTCTACTTACACGTCTGCTCCTTCTGCTCTCCAAACTCTTTAGATACCAGGTACCACTCTAACTAGAGCCACATGCTCACCACTTTGGTATGTTAATAAATCCAAACCTTGACAGGGCTGCCATGCCTAGTTGCGCATGCTAAGCAATAATTGTACAATCACTATTTGAGGGAATACCGTAATACAGTATAGTGGCTGGTCAATTGATCACTAAAATGTTGCTCTCTCACCACATATTGATGCTTGCTTACCAAGCCATGCATTCATGACAAATAGTTTTGCCAATACATGTTGTAGTGACAACGAGGGCTGACATTTTTAAAACTGCTGCAGAAAATTGTTATTTAAAAAACACAAAATTATCATTTAAGTTAGTTATCAAATAAGAAATCCAAACTGCTGTTTTCAGCTTCCCAAATGAGAGAATTTGCTGCATTTCTCTGCTTTCACATTATTGTAATACATTTGGGTTATAGACAGCTCGTTGGACAAATCAAGCAAATTGACCAAGCATGCAAGCTGACTAGGGCTGAAATGATTCCTCGAATAACTCGAATAATTCGATTACAAAAAATCCTCGATGCAAAATGATTTGCCTCAAAGCTTCGTTAAATCAATGTTACCAACGTTGTATTGCTGACGGACGGTGTTTCCACACGGATCATTATTATTGTCGCACACCAGACGCTGCTAAGTCTGCGGGCGGCACATGCCAGAGCATAAATAGTGAGGGGCTAAGAGAAGAGACAGGCTGGAGAAAACGACAACTCTGAACAGTGTGTCTACTGAAAAACCGAACTAGATTATCACAATAATAACACAACGTCGATGCTTCAGCATCTCAACAGAAAACATTTCTCATCCATTCCACGAAGCGGACCCGACAAAAGTAAATCACGGAGTTGTATGGGCGATGAAACTACACCAACTACCAAAACCAAAGACAAAAAAATACGTAGCGGTGACCACAATTTGATCTAAAGAGCCGACTTGTTGACCATCCCTTCGAAAAAACAGCTGATTGTCGGGCACCATTTTCTCTCACTCTCTCTCTTCATGGAGAAACAGCTGATCAGCGATCTACTAGCATAAGTGTAACAGAGCTCAATCTATTTTAATTTATACATTATATATAAATTAAAATAGATTGAGTATAATTCATATTTGCATATACATATAGGCCTATATACAGATCAGTCTCAGGATGAATCTTGTAGTTCTGAAAGTTAAGTTGCACACAATGTTTATGTATGTTTAATGTAGGCCTATGCCTTAGTGTGAGGTTGATGTCATTTCAGAAAATGTTGTCTTTAAAAAAACATATAAAGTACGTATAAAAGTATTTCTTATCCGATTACTTGATTAATCGATGGAATAATTGGTAGAATACTCGATTACTAAAATAATCGATAGCTGCAGCCCTAAAGCTGACCAATATATTGTGGTCCCCTAGGTCCCCCAGACACACTTGGCATGACCTTTATGAACTAATCAGCTACTAATTTGTGTCATTAAGGCAAAACTGCCCCAGAGCTCAGTTATTGTAAAAATTAAGGACATCATTTGCATGCCTCTAGGGACCTGGTATGTCAGTAAGCCAATACTGTGGCCAAAGTGTTATCGAAGTTAGAAGACATACAAACTTGAAATATCTGTCAATGTAACATTGACTTTATGACCAAGGGGTTCACATTTAATCTTGCCAATATATCTTCCCACAAGAATGCGTTGGCAGCAGCCCAGAAGGCAGTTTGAGTCCCTACCTGTGAAAAAGAACGAGCTCTGAATACAGAGTGGCTGCACAGCCATTAATAGGACTCAGAAACAAGCACCACTATTAATCACTCATTTTCAAGCAGGCAGCAATTTCTTCATTCAGTAATTCAGACATGAAATGGAAGGGGGAAAAGTGGGAAGAGGTAGGGTAATGTGGCGAGGTAAAGGCGGGTTCAGCGTTTCACACTCTCATATACGTAGGTGAACAATAGTTGGCACAGGGCTTGTGCAGCGCTGGCATGCTAAAATATTAACGCTTGTGGCTGTGAATATTCATGCGCGGTCGTCCCCATCATCGAGATTGTGGAGGACAAAGCAGTGTCCCTGGAGTGTAATCTGATTCTACATGTTCCTGCTTCATTTCCAAGGACAGTGGGCTCTGGGCGGAGTGGGCGGCTGCTTGCTTGAAGGTGAAGCTGTGGCCGCAACATGTTTCAGCCAACAGGAGGCAAGTAGTGGCGTTGAACTGCTGGGTCATGACAAGTGAATGTGACCTCCAGCCATTACTGTCTGCCTGGGGCCAACGAAAATGGCCCAGGATGTGGTGTACATGCCTCCACCCATTTTTTAATGGTTGGAGGTATTTCTTCACAGGCCTCAACACATTATCAATACACAACGTAGCTGTAAGAGTGACAATAGTTGTTTGCCTAACAAGATTTACTGATCAAACCGTTTCGTATGGATTCTTTTTGTATCAATATATTGAATACATCTTCAACAGCTATTGTGCAAAAAAAATAAGGACATTTTTTTCTGATGAAAAAAAGGCCAAAAAAACAGAACTAACACATCCATGCAAGTGAGGGGGAGGGTAGTTTTCTAGAGCAACCAGTGCGCGCGCGCACACACACACACACACACACACACACTCCCTGGATCTGAGTGTCTGTTTTCAAAAGGTAACCAAGCAACCAGTTCCTGGCCAGGGCCTTTGATTGTAGGCTTATCAGGTAACTGTGTTCTGTGCCTGCTCACAGTGTTCACTAGGTCAGTGACCCAAACAGCCAGGAGTGGATGGGGCACCAGGACAGGTCCTGCAGCACTTTAGCAGGGAAAATGACCTGCTCAATGATGGTTGATGTTCAGGTCCTATGTGAGGACTCGTATAGAGTACGGACAAGTCAAGAGGTGTCTATTAATAAAAGGGAAGAAGTGGACAGACATGCCATGCAAGGCTAACCAGTGTCTAATGGTCGACAAACACGTTTCTTGGACAAGCTCTTTGATGATAGATGTAAGAAACAGATTAGTTGGCACCAGGGTCACTAGAGCAGTGAGCATGTTGCCTCCTTTTAAAAACTGGGGTGGTGGACTCTTTTCATTCAAATAAACTTTAAATACGTTGAAAATGTGAGAAGCACAACTACTGCTGTGTGTCAGCCTGTCAGACTGCATGGTGCAGTGTTTTGGTGTGTGTAAAAGCATCTGGTGTAATTGTTCAGAGTAACAGCCAACCCCACAGCAGTTGGTCTCTGATAACATTGTCATTTAAAAAAAAAAAGCATTGCCTCAAAGAATAAAAAAAAAGGGGGGTCCCCATCAAAGAAGCATTTTCACAACCCCAGAAAGTATTTTCCTTTTCCTTGCCTTGCATCAAGTGTGAAGGCTGGATGAAATCTGTCTGCACTTTGAAACACTGACTTCACTTTGAATCACTTTCAAGGATTCTTCTTACAATTGTATTTCTTTTGTCAACATTGTATATTCCACGTGGTTTTTGTGGGCAAATAGAGCAAAGAAAATGGAGCAGAAAGACCCTATTTGTTATCTTGCCATTTGAGAGAGGATAGCATATTATTGTGTATTACTAAGCCACGTTAAAAGAATGCCACGAGTCTGGCAGATACTGTTCTTGTCCGCTGAAGTGGAACAGCGGCCAAATGACGAGGCCATGATGCCATTAAGATGGTAATGAGCCCAAACCAGTGTACAAAACAATGTAAATCATGAGACAAAAGAAGGCTAAACAACACACTATATACAAACCTTATATTAGACTCAATGCCCCAGCTTTTACATAGAGTAAGAGAGATGTGCTGGATGATCCTAAACAAAACACTTCTTTATTGCAAACGGTTTCTCACTAATCAGCAGACTGGAATGTCATTGCCCTGACCATGGCTCTGTGGCTTCCCATCAAAATCTCAAAACATTTCAATAACTGCCATGGTATGTCGCTGATTGAAGCCAACAGAGGATCCTTTCGAATTAGAGGAACAGTTTTGCATTATTGTTTGGAGTGGGAGGAGTGATCTGCTAGTTACAGTACAAATTCCAAAGAAGATACACTCCTACGCATACAATCGAGTCGTGCATTTGCTACAACTTACAAAACAACTGTGGTAAATAAATACTCATATACATTTAAGATAAATAACTATTCAAATTATTATCATATAGTTTTGATCAATAAATAACTTGGCAATGTTTTCAACATTTATTTCCCTGATGACACACTAACAGAGCAAACCACCAAGTTTTTACTTTGAATTCCATTTCTCATTCAGACCCGTCAACTGCATTATTACGGACTAATGCTTCCAGTGATACCCACACTAGAGTTAAAATGCATCACTTGGCTTAATGTCCTTTTTGGGGGTTCCCAGCTAAATTAAGGACATCTCAGTTTCACCCTTAATTCACTGACTATAAGTTAGCACAAGCAAGGAAGGTTTAAAAGTAACCACTTTGATCAAAGGTTCCACAGCCCCAACTGTTATCTACCCACCTACAGTAACAAAACAACAAAGACATTTAGGTAAGGACCTAACTTTCCTCAAACGAGGGTCTTTTACATCGAAAGGTTTAAATAAGTAGGCTAAATGACACCAACATACACAAAGCTGTCAACAGGAGCAAACATATGGTTAAAGTTATATGTGATAACCTAGGATTTCGGACTGGGGAAGGGGGGGGGGGGGGTTCAGCACTGCTGGCAGATGGCAGACAAGAAGGCCGCACTTTGAAGTCCCGTAGCTACAGGTTTAAGAGCGGATCAAGCTATTGTGTTAAACCACCACGACAAAGCAAAAGATATCACACGGAAACACCAGAGGGAAATAGGCTATATATACACCCACAGTTTTGGCATCGAGAAACATCCATAAAAATTATCTTCCACCTAATTTCTGTGGAAACCTTAAACACAATGCTTTAAATTTAAATATTCATTCAAAATAAAAATTAAAAAATAACCTCAAAACAGCCAATTAGCTAGCTAGTAGTCGAGGGTTTATCTGATAAAAATGTAAACCAAACCACTACCACTTTTTTGGACATTGAGATAAAATGTGTAGGCCAGATAAAGATTAAAAAATAACGTTACAAAACTTTAATTATCTGTTGACGTTTACAAATAACTTGAAGTAGATGTAGTTAAACGGACGCTTGTTCTGGTGTGCGAGCTAACTAAACTGACCTTGGGTCAGAGTTACTGGAAGCACATTCTTTTAACTGTTAGCTACGTGGATTCAGATGTGGTTAGGTTAACCGCTGAGCCAGTTAAATGGTAACCATACTAACTATTAATTATTCATTAATATTTTAACGTATTACAACGTAACCTAAAGTTTTCAGCATGTTTAACTCATCGAAGCAGGCAAGTTTCCGTGTTAACGTCAACAGTTAACGTTACTGTAACGCCGCACGGCTGACCACAGACTGTATTTCGTTTTAGAATCAAAGAAGCTCACCGACTGTTGGTGTCGGAAAACTTACCTGCAAGGAGGCTCAACAGTACACAGCAAAACCGGCCTGACGAAAGCTCCATTCCTGTCCCAGCTATTCCACGACTTCTTCAGTAAAACTTGGTTGGAGAACTTATGCTGAGTTCGAGTGAAAAGCGGCAGTCCAGCTCGACCGAGGCATCCAAACTCCACTCCTCCTTCTCCTCTTCTCTCTGCAGGTGCACAGCGGAGCGCGCCGCAGGCTATCACGTGACTGGCGGGTTTTCCCTAACGAGATCCATTGTTGCCCTCTGTCGGTATGAACAAGGAGCTTCCCAGGATTCGTGGTGCCTATGAGCGTCTCTCGTCCAATAGTATGTTCCTGCAGTACCGGAGACTGCAATGTCAGGACCGCATTTCTAGGACCAAATTCTACTTTCTGTCAATGTACTTATAGTTTTAAATATTAATTCCACCCAAATACTATTCTGTCCAAGTACACATAGTTTTAATGGTTTATTCCACCCAAATACTACCTTTGAATGAATGAATGAATGCCTTTATTGTCACTGCATTTAAGTACAATGAAACTGTAGAGCCACTCTAGTAAGGTGCATCATCATTGTACATCATACAGGGGTTAAATTGGGATTTGTTATGTGGGGGGGCTCTCCCTAGGGGGGGGGGGGTCCGGAGGTATGCCCCCCCCCGCGAAGTTTTCTTGAAAAATAAACCATTAAATGGCACTTTCTGGAGAGTTTTGTGCAAAGAAATGGAGAAATGGAGTTTTACATGATAGGTGCAAAACTGCAAGGTTAAGAGCTTATACTTTGCATTGTTGTAGTATCAACAGGTATTAGGGCATTTAGCATTTACACTACTGTTAATCAGTCATCACTTGATTACACATTGTATTGTATTGTATTGTATTGTTCCGACAAAACAGACGTGCCATTTCAAAAATCTTTCAGTTATTGTCAGAAATATCATGTTTTCAAAAGCATCACTTTCATCAAATTGTGTATATATATATATATATATATAAACTCATCTCACAACATTCATTGCAAACACACACACACACACACACACACACACACACACACACACACACACACATACCGAATACATCTCACCCATCATTCATAGCAAACACTCATCTTTCCTGCAAGCACATCCTAACCATAACATAAAAACACAACTTGCCCACTCTCACACTAAGTGGATAATAAATATTCTAATGTGGATAGAATATTAGTGAATACTAGTGAAGTGCTGAGTAACACTGCAAATTGAATCATTAAAAAAGTTTAGCTTCATTTAAGACTGTTATTGCTTTGGGAAAGAAGCTTTTCCTAAATCTACTAGTCCTTGTTTTTAGACATCTGTAACATCTATTGTCCACATTCCTATAGTTTTAAAGGTTTATTCCACCCAAATACTACTTTCTCGTCCGTCTCATATGGGGTCCACTGTATAACTTTCAGGGTGGTTTTCCCTCCCACCCTAAAAACCGCAGGACAACAGCAAAAGGGTAAGTACGTTTCTCACCTATTTCCCAGCCATTTATTTCCCAAACTGTCATGATCTGAGCAACTTGAGAGTAGTTCTGCAAAGACTGAAGCATCTAACTAAGGCTTATTTTGTGTTCTTTTTTCAAGAGCACGAGGGGAGAGATGATGCTATATTTCAAAACAGTTCAGATTCACATTATGTTACTGTCCATTAGTTCTGCATAAAATTGAAATTTGTCACTGGCATATAAGACAATACATGACAATTAAGCAACTTGGGAGGACCAGGTTCAATTGTAAATCATTTTTAGAGATTGTTTTACAACTTGTGTTTAAAAAATATGAGTATAAATGGATAATCATTTTCTATGTAGGCCTATGCACTTTTTTTTCCTCAAGATTATTTTTTGGGCTTTTCCGCCTTCATTTTTGACAGGACAGCTAGGTGAGAAAGGGGAGAGAGAGGGGGAAGACATGCAGGAAATCATCACAGGTCAGATTCAAACCCTGGACCTCTGCGTCGAGGCATAAACCTCTCAGTATATGTGCGCCTGCTCTACCCACAAACCAACCCGGCCACAGCCTATGCACTTTTAATTTATTAAATAATATATTGGTCTTGAAAATCAATGGAAAACCTATTTATCAAGCTAGATTTTTAAAACTGTAGACCATATAAATCCAGTTTACACATAATCCATTGTAGTGATGCTTGTTGTGGATTTAAACTAATCCCGGGTAGTACTGTTCATTTGCTGCCAGGACAGAGAACAGTGAAAACACCTTAGAGGGCTGTTTCCCAGACAAACACTACACATATTGTTATTCAAACATAGCCCATCTGTTAGCTCCCCTCTAATTTGTTCCAATAAATAATATTTCACAACACTATGGATGATAAAACACCTTTATACATTGTAGTTGACCAATCCTTTGAAGGAACTGTCTTAGCCGTTAGGCATCCATTGTACCTTAAACTTAACACTGAATCTCTCAAGAGGGCCTATTTATAGATGAAACTACATTATAGCTTAAATACCACAGACAAAGTATTGGTGGTACTGGTGATATCAAACCATGAAGATAGTTTATTTGACAAGATCTCTGCCACAACACAAACAGGTGTGATACAATTCTGATCTGCTGATCAAAGCAGTTTTAGATTTTGCTGATAAAATGGTTTGGGTCAATTGACCCTCTGAGCTACAGTAAACATTACCACTAAACACACCATAGAACCACAACGTCCCTGGTTTGATTCCCTTCGTCTCATGTTATACTTAGGTCTCTTTTGTCAGCTAGCAAATGCCAAAAGAAAAACCGAAAAAACAAAAACCCCACCAATGTTACACTTTAAAGTGGCCATATTATGCTCATTTTCGGGTTCATATTTGTATTTTCATGTTGTACCAGAATAGATTTACATGGTTTAATTTTCAAAAAACACCATATTTTTGTTCTACTGCACATTGCCGCAGCGCCTCCTTTCACACACTGTCAGGTTTCTGTTTGAGCTACAGAGTGAGACCTCTTAACTTCTGTAACAGCTCTGTTGTCAGTCGCACATGCGCAGTAGCTAGGTAAGGATTACATGAGCTAGCTCCAACTTCGGCCTGTACAAGGCAGGATTAGCCGGGAGACTTCTTCTAAACGAGGGCGCACTTCCAACTTTGCGTGGAATACCTGCAGAACAGGGACATGCAAGTAGTTCTATACAATTTATTTTGTAGATTAGGGTGAATTTGTGTGTTGCAGCAGTGTTTTGAAATTGAGAACGAGCTAGCATGCTAACAGTTAGCCCTCTCGTCTCGGCTAGTGACGTTGAAAGCAGTGCAGATTTTGAACAGCTCACCCGGACATTGAAGGCAGGACACATTCAGAAACCGTATCTCACTCAGAACAGCATGGATGGATTATTTTTCAAGTTTGTATGCGTGTGGAAGCACCAGAGACACAAAATAACACCCCAAATCCCAGAAAGTGATTTTTTCGTAATATGGGCACTTTAACCCCATTAAACAAAATAATACACAAAGCAACATGGTGCTTGAAAATTGTGTTTAATAAAACTCCATAATTTTGAGTCTATACATCGGACAATTCTGCACTATGAATAAATAAAACATTTTATCACAAAGGACAAAGTAGGTGGCATACATGAACGTCTCCCATTGTAAAAATACAGTACTTCAAAATGTGTATTGCAATTTCAATATCTAATTTAATACAAGTGATTTATAAGTATAACAAATAGTCTAAAGTGCAAAAAAAGAGTTTTGTCAAAAACAACAAGTAATCTATAAAAAATTCATGTTTAAAAAACAACATTATTCATTAGTCATTTTAAAGTTGTCTTCAGGTTTAATGAACAATAAGCACCATGATTCCTAAATGTAACAATGTGCCACATCTTGTGTTGTGTCCCAGTACCCACGCCCTCTCCCGTAGCCAGGAGCGACCCACAGATTAGGCCTTAAAGTGTGGGCCGCTCTGCTGCGAGGCCTGAAGCTGTAGTGAGGCCGTGGATGGATGAAAGCTTTCCCTGGTAGAATCTTCTTAGGATGCCACGTAGCCTTAAAAAGGAAACAAATAAATACAATCTGCCATCAACTGCAATACAAACAACCCTAGCCCTTGACTCCATGAAGCATTTGACTCCCAATTATTGGAAGAAAAAAAGAAAAGAAATCATCAGACATTGAAGATAAGACTTTCATCTGAACACAATATAAACCACTGGGCGCCAGAGTACCTTTCCATTCTTCTCTAAACCTGCATAGGTTATTTAGTCATGGGAATTGTAAAATGTATTGTGCAATACCTGGTAAGCACAGTGGCTGTTGGGGATAGTGAAGGGGGAAGTGCGCGTGCTCTCCTCATCAGAGGAAGAACCCGAGTGGTAGTCTGACGTCACCCTCTCCAAAGCACTAGTCACTTTTGCAACATCCTTGTCCTCCTCTTCTGCGTTAGAGAAACTGGCCACTGAGAAGCAAGGATTTTGCTCTCCGACCCTAAAAATGGGAATAGAGGGAAATCACATCAACAGTTTCATGAGAGTAAACACACGTAGCAGGGAATCTGTTTACAACTTCAAATAGTTGGGCTGGAAGAAGATTAAGTTGATTTTTTTTTGTACTATATTTGATTTTTGTTATGCAACAAAAATGATCCTGAGAAGTACAGGATTGGAGCAACACAAAAAGTATATAATGTGGCAATTAGCGGGGGATTATTCTGTTCTCATACCATGGTCTGGGTGAATACTCAATTCTGATTGGCTGCAACGTGTCCATAAAAAAAGAAGTGTTATAGGACACCTACTAAAAGGAGTTCTGGTGAAACTGACAGTTTACCGTTCTAAATGAATGCGCTACATTAAAAGAAAAAGTGAATCTGTTATTTCCAACACTGTAGTCCTTCAGTGCCTCGTCCTCTGAACACCACAGGATGGCGCTAACACACAAGCTGTCGGAAGTAAGTTACACTGCCCCTCTGAACTGACTTTGTTTCACAGCGAATAATGTTAGCTCACATCCCGTTCGCTGTTCAGGTCGCTACTTCAGGCTGCGGCTGACCGTAACGTTACACATCGTGGATCATTTGTTCGTGAAAATAGTTCTATTGTTTTGGGGACAATGACATGGCTGGATAGCTAGCTTGTCTTGTTGGTAAACATACTGTCAC
The DNA here is from genome assembly GCF_031162955.1 of Sander vitreus. Taxonomy (NCBI): domain Eukaryota; kingdom Metazoa; phylum Chordata; class Actinopteri; order Perciformes; family Percidae; genus Sander; species Sander vitreus. The sequence goes on from NC_135867.1 coordinate 24,654,458, forward strand.
ATTATATTTACCGATTGCCAACCGTACACAATGTTATTGACTTTGAATCTTGCTAGCACAGCGTTAGCTTTCGGGCTCGTAGCTGTCTGGGCTGAAGGGTTCTACGAGCCGAGCGGACTATAAATATCTGCCGTTGCTAAGGGTGGCAAGTCGTATCTAAGGCCCGTAATATTTACTGAAGCAGTGAACCTAGTTTGCATTGCATACAGGCCTGATGGGATGGGAAGGATTGTTCCAGGTATTAGTCAAACCCTCAGGTGTAACCAGTGAAACAGAGTTACTGTTTAGAAAAACTTTAGATTTTGATTGTAAAACGCATTCAAATATAAAATAATGGTTTTAAAAACATGTTATTTAGCAAGTGAACATTCGCTGCACATCGGACGGTTCACGTCTTGCTGCATCCATTAATACCTGACAATGGACATCAATGGCTGCAGATACTAGGGGTGGCACGATTCTCCAAATCCTCCATTACATTACATTTTTGATTCTAAGGTCACGGTTCCATTCAATTCTCGATTTTTTTAAAGCACAGGTTGCTATGCCATTTTATAATAATAATAATAATATAATATCTGATCTTTATTCGCAATGTACCGCACTACATTGTGAAATTTAAAACATTTATTAACAACATAATGTAACAATAACTTATATATCTATAACCTGTCATCTAGTTTCTCTTTTGTAACTGCAGTCTTCTTCACAGAAGATGACATTCAAGTTCACAACAAAACAAACAAAAAACAATAAAAACAGACATGTCTAGGCCTGCACGATATTGGAAAAAAACTTACATTGCAATATTTTTTCCCCCTGCGATATGAAAAAAAGACTAATTTTTACAAGAGGACATAAATAGCCCTATTTAGAAATACTAAATCATTCTCAACTACTGGGGTGATTTTGTAGGAGTGCATCTACAAAGAAAATAAAAATGAAAAAGGAAATGTTCTTATGTGAACCAGTCTTTGTTGAACTTTAATGCTTTACAAAAACCAAAGCAAGTAAGGCTGTGATTACTCTTCTGAAGTGATTTTGGAGAGGGAAATTAGGAAGAAATACACTGGTTTACTGACATGACACCATTGTATTCATATAATATCAATCCAGGCTAAAGTGAATATTAATAATGCATGCATGTTGCTTCCTCTAAATGTCAGGTTGTGGTCGACTAGCGGGGCTGCTTTGGTTGTTTGATGAATTGATTAAAATTGATCATGATTGTTGGTTAGCTGTGCATGCAGAGCCTGCATGTCACACTCTTCAACAAACTGTATCCAAGAGCACTTAGATCAGTGTAAATGACGTTATATCAGAAACAGACTGCTGTTGTAGATTAGTGTTACGTTTCCAGCGTCGCAGCTCAGAACCATGTTAGTTGGGACAGAAGCCTCGTTTCTTTAGGCTAACTATGTTAGCTTTAGCATGGCTGGTAGCAGCTCTCTGCGGTGAAAAATGGCCAGGAGACGTCGCGATTACGTTGCATTAATCAGGTGATTTAGTTTGTCTTTGCAGCGAACATAAAACACTGACTACTGTAGCTTCACTACATGGAAAAGCATGTGCATCACTGTGTCAGCGGCCGCTTACGGTACTTTTCTATACATGGGAGAGCCTCACTTCCCATAACACCCCCCCCTTGGACTAACGTTACGTCACATGACCACCTGTCTTAAAGGGGAAGGGTCAGCCGGTAACAATCATGGAAAAGGAGAACGGTGAGAGTTTACTTTTTTATTAAGCAGCAAAGAAGTTGTAGCGTCAACGTCGCAATGTGACTATCGCGCATGCGCACATCGCGATGTAGACGATGAAACTAAATATCGTGCAGCCCTAGCCATGTCCATAGTCTTCTCTGAACAATTAAGTGTCAAACTATTTCTGAACAGTTGAACACATACCACACAGATTAACTGCCACGTTAGTCGTGCTGCCGGTGGAAGAATATGGTACACGCACATAGCACAGCTTGCAAACTGTGGCTTTTTTGTCGACAACGCGAACGTTGTCAACATAACTCACTCGAAATCCAAAATACTTCCACACCGGCGACTTCAGTGAAAGAGGAGGCGGTTCAAGTTCTGTCGATGGGTCTCCTGCTGCAGTTGCCATGCTCTCTTTTGACTGGCTGTAGCCAAGTCAGAGGAGGTTGACTGACTCGCAGCACTTTAACACTAGTGCTGACGAACTGACCGAAGAGCCGTTAATTAACCCGAGTAGTGTCACTGAACCGGGACAATGAACTGACTCACTCCTGTTTTTTTACCTCACTCGTGCCAGCAGCGCTTTGCTCAGGCTGAGTGCGATCGATGAATGCTCCGTTGTGTGTAGCTGGTCTTCTTCTGCTACTGTGTGTAGCTGGTCTTCTTCTGCTACTGTGTGTGTAGTAATCTAGCTCATTAGCGCCTCCACTGGAATGGTGGTAGAATCAATCAGGAAATGGACTACCTCGAGAAGGTTTTTTTTCTGCTTGGCAAGCCGACCGGATGTGACATGGGGGCGTGGCAGCATCGATGATTCAATTTTTTTCCCCCCGAAATTCGAGATTGTGACCCAATTTCAATTTAAAATCGTGACACCCTTAGCAGATACTATTCAAATTTCAACAATTATTCTAACAATATACCGGTTGCTTTTCTTAGCTTTCTACCACTACACTTCAAATGAGTCCTTCAAACTTTTAAACTATTAAAGTGCTCCAGTTTTGAATGCCAAAACCATTGTTATCGTTTTTGTTGAACTAAGAACTTCTGAAATGTTTCCACTATCCACAGCAAATTCACTCAAAGTCTCACCTGCAACAGACCGACCCAGGGTCAACCCACAATGTGAGTTCAGGGGGCAGTTCCAGGTCACTATACTGAATCCCGCTCTCTTGGCAGGCCCGAAGGAGCTCAGGATCCTGCCTTTGGGACCTGTTCACTCGGATGCACCTGCAGAGCACACAAACCGGATTGAAAACAGTCGTAAAACGTTGTGTTGCATAGCAATAGTGGCTAATAAAAATGGGAAAAGGACAGAGAGCAGCACCTGTATGCTTCTCCTTTGATGGGGTTTTCAGGGTACCAGTGCCCCTTGAACTTCTCCTGCAGTGCAACAGCCAACCTCTCAACAAACAGATCGATCTTGTGCGATTCCAACTTCTCCCCCGTTTTCAAAAGCCTCTTCAGGAGGAATACCACAGCTGCAATTTCTCTCCTCATATTTCACATATGTTTTATAATTGTTCTTACAGCCTCTGTAAGTAAATTAACTTTAGTCAGATGGGCAGCAGTAACCAAGTGACACAAAGTATGACAAGCACTACTATAGTAAAATGTTAGTTGATTTAAAAGGAACACGCTGACTTATTGAGACTTTAGCTTATTCACCTTATCCCCCAGAGTTAGATAAGTCCATACATACCCTTCTCATCTCCGTCCGTGTTGTAACTCTGTCTGATGCCCCTACTACTAGCCTAGCTTAGCACAGATCCTGGAGGTAACTGGCTCCATCTAGCCTACTGCTCCCAATAAGTGACAAAATAACGCCAACATGTTCCTATTTACATGTTGTGATTTGTATAGTCACAGCGTGTACAAATAACAAGGTCACATGAGACACAGCCATCTTCTAACCGTATATATACACTGGGAACTATATTCTCAGAAAGGCGAAGCACTGCTACTTGGGCGGAGTGATTTGCTCGCACCTAAGTGAACTCCAGGCAAACTCTCTGCTAAGAATAAGCTAAAGTCCCAATAAGTCGGCGTGTTTCTTTAAGTGTCAAACATTAACAAATTGCTTTGTGAGGTCAGAGTCAGTAGCTAGTTGTCTTGTTTAGTTCCAGATGCAACCATTTTCTTTTCCCATTGTGTGTCTCTGATGATAAGTAGCACTGACATTATTACACATTTGAATACCTCTGAAACTCCCTGACTCAAGGTTTAACTGCACTTAAGACTCTTAGTGGTTTGGCCATAGAAATTATTTCTATGGATTTGCCTATCCACTACAATCTGTTACCTTGGAAACGAATGTTGTTTTCGACATTATTTTTGTTTAAAAGGATTGAATGAATAAAGAAATGACACTAATACACTTTAGTGATCTGAACCTGTTGACTTTAGTTAAGTTAACGGTCTAGCCATTATAGCGGTCTCAGAAAGGCGGGCTGTGACGCACACTTTCCGGTTATCCACACATCACCACCCCATAACATGAGCTCGAGATTATCAGCCATGCATGGGCTAACGTGCTAGCTAACGTCAGTTAGGCTAACTGTACTAGCTAACATCATGTTGTCTAGCTATATCGCGCCGAAATGCATTTGAAACCAGCCTCATGCTGAGTGCACAAAAGTCACATAAGGCTATTAGCATTAGCTTTATAATGCACTAGCTAAGTTAACGCTTACAGCCTTATGTGGCTAACTAACACAGCAACCCTTTATCGTGGTAAAAGTTAACGTTAGAACTTGTCATTAAAAAGGTGATACATTTACATAACATCACATTGAGAGACACTTTATGGTGAGACAAGAGGATGTGTGCATCTTGACTTACCGTTCCTTGTGCTCTCCTCCAGCGTGTGAGTAAAAAAAAAAAAAGGAGAATGGGAAGTTGGTCAACACAAGAATCCTTGAGGTCTGCTATTAACCCCGCCTTTTACATAAATACAACTCCCGCCCACCGATCATTCTTATTGGTTCCAAACAGACAAATATTGCGCATTTATTGGTCGAGCATAAGCTCGTCGTGGCGTGAGTCATACTCATTGCTGTTATGACTCACAGCGTCAAGCATGTTTTTAGTTTGTTGAAGATGTACAATTATGTATGTATATATATATATATATATATATATATATATATATATATATATATATATATATAAATATATATAAATAAATATAATATAAATAAAAAAATAAAAAACTTTTGCACATCACTTATGTTTTGACTGTAGCAGTACTTTGTTTTATTGTTTATTCCCTTTTTAATATGTTGAGTGTTTACTGTATGCACCTTATACACCTAGGCACATTCCTTGCAAGTGCAAACTTGCTTGGCAATACATCTGATTCTGATATACCACTTTTAACAAACTCCTTTCTGGTTTAACTGCTGGTTACAATGGGACCGATTTACCTAAGATCCAACATGTCCACAACCAACAATATATCAGCAGCGGATGTGCGTAAACCCCTGATGAGAGTGAATATGAGGAAAGAGCTGCTGGGCCTGATGACATCCCTGGCCATGTAGAACATGTGCCAACTAGCTAGCTGATGTCATCACTGACATTTTTAACATATCGCTGTCACAGGAGAGTGTTCCCACCTGCTTCAAGACAGCCCCCATCCTCCTTGTACCCTAAAGGTCTGCAGTGTCTAGTCTAAACGACTACTGCCCTGTGGCACTCACCCACCGTAAAAGAGTGAACTAGTTGCATGAATTATTTATTATTTTCACAACTCTTTCTGGATTGTGCTGCCAACGTAACGATAATAGTTGAGGGTACAAAAATAACTTGTCCCTCCAACTAATTCCCAAGTTTTTATAACAACTACTATCACGTTTTCATTACTATGCTAAGCCTTTACAACTAATTCTAAAGTTTTTATAACAACTAGCCTAATATCAACTGGCAACTTGCAATTATAATAGTCAGAACAAGGCAATGTTTCAAGTCCCTTTGACAAAATGGACTTGAAACATTGTGTTGGACCCTCACCAGTTTGCATACAGAGCCAACAGATCCACATAGGATGCCATCTCCACTCCCCGCCACTCAGCCATCACACACACACACACACACATATATATATATATATATATATATATATATATATATATATATATATATATATATATATATATAACAACACCAACATCAGAATATATCAGTGGTATTGGTGAGGGGAGGGGCCTGCACAGAGTCCAACAGATGTTAAAAGACAACACCCACCACAGCTACAGTCTGTTCACCCTGCTGGGCTATGGGATCCTTAAAAGTTAAACACATAGCAGGGTGCATAGTTACCCGGAAATAACTCTCATTACAACTAGGCTCACGTATAAACACATTTAGTCCACAAGGGGGCACCCAACCTCCATCTACCACACAATACACCGTAAACAGTCTATAGTTATAATTGTGCAGTCCATCTGTAAATATAAACCCAATAAGTCAACAACTAGGTCATAATCAGGTTAAATGATGGTGGATTTAGCACGTATTCTGTGCCTGCAGTCATGTTTTGCGTTGCCCGTTTACAATATTATCAATCATAGTATCAGTTTGATTCTTAAATGTGCATCACAATAATCAGAAAGGGTTTTATTGCCAAGTAGGTTTGCAGATACAAGGAATTTGTCTTGGAGATTTGGTGCACAACAATAAACAGTGCAAAATTCAAGAGACATTATATAAAATAGAAACATTTACAACAGAAAATGTAAAAAATATATATAGGAAATGCTGGAAGAGCTGTACAGTTTTGTCCAGGAATGTGTAGAATATTGACTGGGGTTGTGCAAATGTTCACAGTATAAAGTACAAAGAATATGTGCATGTGAGGAGATAGTAAAGGTGTGCGTTAATGTAACGCATGACTGTATATACTGTAAGGCCAACATTTCACTTTATACAGTTTACAATGCCAGTAAATCCATGATGTCAGCACACCTGGTACTAATCAGCCAATCATAAATGAACTGAAATATGGGTGGCTACATTATTCAAGCTTTTGACAAAGATATGTTGAAATGCTTCAGTATTTTTGAACATAAATTGTTGCAGTTGATTCGGAGGAGTTGCTGCTGTTCTCCTTTTACATTTTTTTTTGTCAATCGGCCATGTGGAGAAGTAGTCATTTAGTGGCTGGTACATTCCTTTATAATAATGTGAATATCAATCATACCATCGTTCTTATCCCCGCAGCCGAGGCCACAATCGGGAAAACTCCAGCATATCACAGTATGTAGTAAAAATAATTTTATTGAAATATTTTACAAAAAGATACAAAGTGTCACTTAAGCACAAATCACACAGCATGTGTAAGGTCCATGAACACACACAATAAATACTCATCACACAACACAAATGCAGCCTTGCTCAACATTAGAAAACAAATGAAGGAAGAGCAAGGGAAGTGTAACAGGTATGCTTACATCTCCAGTAAAAGATCATGAGCCAACCAAATCCAGGCAGGCAGTCTGGATTTTCTGCTGTGCAGAGGCATAGGCCCAGGCATGTTTCCACAGTATACAAAAAGACACAGCATTCATAATTAAAACATAAATAAAAAAACATACAACTGAAGATTGAGTGACTTACATTAAGGACCAGTAACCTGAATACACTCAAGCACAAGCATACGGTTATCCAAAGAAATCAAGACATGAGCTTAAAATGGAGCTAAAACCTTTAACTTGAAACCCTAAAAGGGGTCGAATTCATTGAATCTCTTACAAAGAGAGCAAAAGAGATGGTGACAATTCTGAGTTTTTTTAAACATTAATCTGAATATAACCTTGTCTTTCCCCAGCTTTATTATACTCGAGTAACTCAGACTCCTCTGAGGAAAACTCAGATAACCAATATTCTTTTAGATATTTCCTATTTAATAAGGCTTCGGATTTATTTGTTTCTTTCTTGCATAGGGTTCCTGAACATGACTGTTAATACCATCCCCTATGTCTCCTTTTGTTCAATAGTCAGGGACCTCCAGAGGCACAGTTAATCTAACTATCCTGTTTGTATTGCTGTAACATCAACTTAGCTCTCACACATCAGTACAGGAGAGTTAACACTGCACATTAAAGAAAAAGGAAAACTGTAAATAAAACAAATCATATAACATACGCTGTGTGTCCTTGAAAACAATTCATTTCCACATCAACACCGTTAGAGAAAAAAAATCTATGGTTCATTATTACACACACTGAACCAAACATAAGAGTAAACCACAAAAGCAACATAGATTTTAAATCAGTTTGGTATTGCATCTTCCTCTGCTAATGGAAAATAGTCAAATGCTTTTACTTCACATGTGATACAGAACAAATACTGACTTTGGTTTGGCAGCTGGATTCTTTTTTTCCCCCAATAGTTAAACCTTTCTTCTTCCGATAGCCCTCATTCAGTGTATAGCCATACCTACGACTTGTGCTTTACAGCTATATAACAGACAGCTCTGTGCTAAAAATCAAGTAAATCTCACCAGCAATAATAGTAACTAGAAATCCAAAAGTTGAACTAAAAACAAAATACCTATCACTTTAAGCCACAGGTATATTAACTGATATTTCCACTTGCTGCTTGCCAACCAGCTGTTACAAAGTATTGGTTTATGGACACTTCCAAAATAGTTATCACCCACACAAATGAAACCCTGCAAAGCTAGTATAGCCTGTTTTTAACGTTCACACTTTGATTGGTCTTTGTTGCAGAGATGCTATAGGGTACTTAAGGGTGTTGTCTTGCACTTTTTGTCCTTTTTTTACTGTTGAATTGGTCTGATCACCACAGTTTTCATAAACTATCAAGTCATATTAGGGCACTTTGAAGGCAAGTCAAAAACGGGTGTTTCATACCATTATATTGCCAGTGTGCAGCTGCAAGAAAAAGCTAAAACCTCATTCATGCTTTACATTAAAGCAGTAATCTAAAGCAGTAACTAGACACTACTGCTGGCAGTGGCTGGTGCTATAAATACGACAGACATCATCCAGCTAATCTGCATCAAGTATTCTGCACTAAGCCAGGTTATAAAATACTGTACTTCACCACTTTCTACAGAGAACCATCAGATGACATACAGAGGAGTATTAAGCAGTGCTAAAACCAATATTTGAATATCCACGTCTGACATGGGAAGGTAAAAAAAAAAAAAAAAAACTTCAAAATGTATCTACAGAAAATGAAAACAACTGAAACAGAAATGTTCAACAGCAAACTAAACAAAATAAAACAAAAACCGCAACCATTTCTGTAAAAGTATGCCATCAAAGTGTTGTTCAGTCTATATTAAGGTAAATCTTAAGAGATGTTCTATATGGATCATGCCCAATATGAACACGTCCTCACCGTGTACCGGGGCCAGGAAACTCTGAGCCCCATTCCACTTGGTATTAACATGCATCCTGGCTACATGAGATGGGTGGGATTCAGGCCGCATGCCAGACCAGCAATCAGTTTTGTACTGCAAACCACCATTAATCCTTGCATCATCACTGCAACCACGAGAACAGAGGCCATGTCAACCCAGCCCTAAATGCTGCTCTAAAGCAGATCTAAGAACTCAACGTCACATTAGTGTCGTAAAAGTCACTCAATATACATAAAGGCTCTTTGAAGTGTTTGTCTAGCTTCCTGGACAGCTGCAGAGACAGAACAGAAGCTCCACCTCACTCCACAGGGCCGCTGCTGCTGCTGCTGCTGCTGCTGCTGGCCTTGACCCCAGCCCTGCTAATGTGCAGCCAGGGCAGTTTGGCACAGTTCTTAAAGAGCTGCTCGATGGCGATGTGACGCACGTGCAGCTCCGATGCCAACGAGTCTTTTTCCTGCACTGCCCCAGTCAGCTCCTCGAAGACCTCTGTGGAGAGAGAGAGAGAGAGAGAGAGAGAGAGAGAGAGAGAGAGAGAGAGAGAGAGAGCGATGCAAAAAATGGGAATCCGTGGCAAACAAGTGAGACAAAGAAAGTTAAGTAATACTGATTACTGAAGGAGCAGAGAGCAAAGACAACATGACCAAAAAATGACCTTCAGTCAAGGATGTCAGTGTGTCAGCTGAGGAACACTAATTTAAAACAGGTTTATGGACATGGAAACATTTTTAATAGAAAATAATTCTTTACATCATACAAATCTTGGGCATTGCTCCTAAATAATATAGGAGCAATAACCTCCCCATCTGTTTTGAGTACAGTCATGAAAATATGTGGAACTGACTGCTGACTGTGTAGGCCACCCACTAAACTTCACTTCATCGGAGGACATCTCACATCAGCTCATGTCATTTCGCTCTTGACATTGGCCAGAGAGACAACCTGGCTCATTTAATCACTAACAACAGAACTCTCTATGACACTGCTACATTTGCCTCGCCATGGTCTAGTGGGTACTTGACCATACGGAGGTCAAATTTAAACTTGCTTGAGAAGAGACGTGTGTTACTGTGTGTAGCAAACAATAGGTCTAACTGATAAAGACTGGAGTGGACAGACAGTCAGGGAATGCCTGAGCAAACACAACAAAGGGCCCCATTCAACACAGCTGGTCACATGGAAGGAGATAATGTGTTGACTCTAGAAGCCTTCCAGTCTATATTAGCCCCTGCTTTATTGAGTCTGTGTATGCTGCAAGTCATAACACTTTCTACTAATACAGCTATTTTCCAGAGGGCAACAATAATCTAATATGGGGATTTATTACAGATAATCATTGCAGATAAGATGACAAAAAAAGACAAAAAGAAAATTTTGATGATTAAAATGCTTGAACTTTATGCCAAGGGTTGTTTTCCCTTCAATCTGCTGTATTGCACAACTTAAAACAGAATGCCAGAAAAAAAAACACATACTTTGAATCTGCATCAGTAGCTGGGAGTTCAGCTGATGGAGTTCGTCCACACTCATTTTAGTCACTAAAAGAAAAACAAACCGTTTTGATTAGACAGTGTAAGGACTACATGCATCTGACTGAGCTCAGTCACTGGATATGTCTTCAGACACATTTATAATAAAAGTTGTTAAATGAGTGATGACCTTCTCGCCATCCGTCATTTTAAAAGGTCAATATAGCTGATCTCACAGCACAGCTGCTGTCATTAATAACCTGTATTTTGACTTATTTTGTGCGACGCTGCCGTGATTGTAAAGTAATTTTTTTCTGCATCTGTAGCTCGGCAGCTTGGCAATGACTGCTGAGAGTGATTATTAAAAATTACGTTTAAAGTTAATAGCCAATACCGGCATACTGTATACAGGAATATCTAAGCGCAAGATATATAAGATATGCAAACAAATATGTGCAAACTGTATACATGTAAAATACCTTAATTTAAAAGCACAGCATTTTAAATAGGGACCAGTGGAAGACTCTCTCACATTTCTGCAGTCTGAAGTCACAAGCAGCTTTAGTAGTGACAAGACTTGAGAAAGCCAAGGGCATACTTTATCTCGAGGTTATAGGAAAATTAACTCTGGAGTGATCGTCTCAGCAAAGAGACAGACCTAGTAAGAATGTATTTTCTATTGAAGGACAAACTAGCTTGGCAGCTCTTTGTGCCATACCTGTCACAGTGAAAGTTGTAGAATACATATGTTGTATCTCTTTAGTGAGTTGGATGAGTAAGACTAGTAGGTTGAGGAATGGGAAGGGTATGGGGAAATGAAGGTCTCTTGTGTTTATTTTATGTTTCTTTTTGCTCCGTTTGTTTAAATTATGTATTTTGTACCAAATGTTTTATATATACTTCCACTTTTCTACAAAAATGAGCACTGATTTGACTATGGTACTGTCTGTACAATAATCTTTGGCTCAATAAAATACATTCAGATAAAAAAAGAATCAATTTTCTATTCCTGTCTTACGGATTTGTCTGCTGCTTTTGAACTAATACATGTTCAGAGGCTTTAGAAATCACACTGAACATTTAAGTTAAGAGAAGAGAGTCAGAGAGAAGAAAGGCACAGAGAACACATTTCTGTAGACATACTGTCGACACTATTCTTCCTTCAAAAGAAGAAAAACTAAAAAAAATCAAACCTTCCACTGCTGCTTCAATTACACACAGATAAAACTGAAGTTACTACTTAAATGTGCTCACATTCCTCTCTGCTGTGGCCCAGGTGCCTGTGCTGTCTCTGACCTCCTCCTGACAATTGGTTCCTGCTGTGTAGACCTTTCCAGCTATCGGATTGTGACTCCTGCAGCAGCCCCAGCTCTTCCACTGTGTGGCACTCCAACATCCTCATGGTGTAATCAGGCAGCCCTGTTGCCTTGCCCCTGTCCCAGCAGGGCGTGTAGCGGGGCACCTGGGCATCCGACTGGGGCAGCAGCTTGCGGTCACTCTGCTGGCTGTAACAAAGAAGCTTGGCCCCTCGTCTGCTGGGGCCGTTGGAGGAGACAGAGTCTTTGTTCTGGGCATACTGGATGATGCGGTTCAATTTCTGGCTGAAGGCCAGCTTCATGCCCTCGTAGGCACTTTGGGAGACTTTGGAACGTGACAGCTTCTGGTTGGCGATGAGGTGGCATTTCTCAAAGCAGTCTCTGTGGCCGCGCAAGGACTTTGAGTGCAACAAGGTAGCAGAGGAGACACCTGCATTCATACAGAAAGAAAGCAATGAGCCAATAGGTACAATACAACTGAAGGCTACAGCCACACAAACCGTTTGGCAATGTTATGAGTGTTACAGTGAACTCCAAGATGCAGGGTCCTTTATCCATAAAAAGATTGATTATAAAATAGTTGACAAGAAATAAAGCAGTGATCTCAACAAGTGAACAACAACAGTACTGACCTATTGCCACAGCAAAAGTAAACCAGTATGAAAGCAAGCTAAACTAGCAGATTGACCTATCGCAATCTCTCTGTGAAAGCTGCTTAGTGTGCAGTGGATTAGCCAGGAGAGCGTTGAGATAGCAGGGATAACAGATTAACACAGTCTCAATGCAAACACATAAAGCATATTTTGAACATTTTTACTAGGCAACGGAAGAAAGGAAGGTGCACCGAGTGTCTCTGTCCACATGAAGCAGCATTTCATTCAAATGAAATGATCAGTTTTTTAATATACCTGTACTTGTCAAACAACAAGAAAGATGCAAATTATTTTCTTATTGTTATATGAAAATAATTGTTTGTGTGAAAACATATAAAAGACCTAAGTATTTATATATGAGCCAGTTTTAACCTGGGTCCCAGACCTTTCTGGTCTAAAAGGAAGCAGGATAAGAACTTCAGTACGTGGGCTGATGTTTTATATAAGACTACATCCCTTGAAAGTACCTCTACAGGAAGAACAAGTGCTTACTGGATCTGGTCAGAAACAGGTCACATTGGAACCATTTTAGCATGCACAGAGGAACTAACCTCTGAGTAAAATGGGCCAGATCTAGATAAACAAAGGGAGGCTGAAGGTGAAAGAGAACGAAAGTGAAAACTGTGTGCGCAAGAGATAGTGATGGCCTTCTTTTCACAGCCTGCATTTCTCAGCACACAGACGTCTGTGTTGGAGCCTGGGGTGAGGAGATTAATCACTGTTGTCCATAGATTTAAGAGCTCACTTGGGCAAGTTTAGCTGGCATGCATCTCTCAGCGCTTCACCAGCAGACGTATGAGCACAGGAACATTAGCACAAGGACATTACTACACAGAGCCCTCATGTTTAGTGTGGTCTGCAGGGCCTTTATTAAACATGTAAAACCTCCTTTAAGTACAAATTTGTTGTAAAGACAAATGTCTTGTGATATTTCTGTCCCATGTCATTTCCCTACATGTCTTTTGAAAAGTTGCTGTATGCCTGCAGGATCAAAGCAAATAGTCCATACCTAACGTGGGTCAGTAGGTTTATCTTATATGCCTCAGAACATAGGAAGGTTTTAGACCATTACACAACTGTGTACACAGAGGTCTATTCTTAGCTTTTGCATATCTGTGGTCAGACCTGAGTGCCTTGAAAAACATCTTTACAAGAGATTAGTCTTGTAAGGGAACTATAAGGCATCATGTGTGAGAAGATATACCTGTTGATTGGCCAATAAACCTCCAGATGCTTTACTAATAGCTGCAGGAGCTTTCTGGCTATCAAAGAGAAACAGCCATGTTATAATCTATGTCTCAGTCCTTAGACTACCATAACAATACACTGACTACCACTTGCCTAGCAGAAAAATCATTGGCCCACAACCAGGCCAGTGCACTACCAGCCAAAGACCTCACTCCAGCTAAGCAGCTTAGCACTAGGGTCTTTCATGGCAGCACACACACACACACACACACACACACACACACACACACACACACACACACACACACACACACACACACACACACACACACACACACACACACACACACACACACACAGGAGATGAATCCACATTGTTCAGCTGTGACAGCTAGAGACATTAAGCACAACAACACTGGCGACCAATGAGTCAAGTCTGTGCTTTGTCTCTCGTTTCACTAAATGACAGACGCATGCTTAGGTTTGACTTAAAATATAAACACCCTGGTGTTATTCATTGTTTTCAGTTGTTTCAGAGAGCATATGTACATAATTATAATTATACACCACTTAAATCACAAGAGCCAGAGCCTTGATCAAATCAGAAATCAAACTCCTGATATGAAAAGAAAACAATGTTATAAGTATGCTTACGTCTTAAGTCAGGGATTTAACAGGGAGCATCTTTGACTATGTTTTATCTGCAAATTAAGGGTTATGCTATATTCCAGGTGAACTGAAAACAAAAAAATATAAAAATCTCATTTCAAAGGAAATGTAAGAATTTTGGTATGGAAAAGTTTAGAAACTGGTGGAGCAGCACTAAAACTCAGAGGTAGAAAGATGCCTGTTAGGTTGGATAATACTAATAATTGTAAAGTAACCAAAGAAACTCTTCCAACTCAACACAGTGTTTCCTTTAGGATTTGTTTTAGCAGTGGGGGCAGGTCCGCACCCATATATAAATAATAATATAAATATAATATAAATAATGCACCTAAAATACAAACGTGGGCGAGGGCGTTGATCAATCGCTATCGAATCAACAGCCACGTGAAATTTAGCTCGCAGGTCAAGAATATAAACAATGCAAGACCAGGCTTAAATGCACTGACAACATAAGTTACATTTCTCAAGGATTTACACACACAGTCTCAAATGGCTAGTTATCCTCGTGTATCCGCGCTATTCTCCGACATGCACTCTAACAATGCAGCCCTATTTCTGATACCGTGGGGGGCAGAAATGTTGCCGTAGGGGGCCGCCACGGTCAAATCAACATAGAGGAAACACTGCAACAGCATAATAATCCACAGGCTATTAATAAATTATTAGAAAAGGAGATTCCCCATAAAAAATGATAACAAAAGTTAACCATTATATGACAGACTTAGCATAACAACATATAATTGATCTAAAAATGTAATTATCATAAATCAGGCTAATCCTGTCATAACATAATTAATACTTTTACAATGGAAATCATCTTTTATGGAATAAGTAAATAATTCCAGCCACTTATGAATGGAAACAAACATGATTTACAGTGGCACTCATAAGTTTATGAACCCATGGCATGGTTTTATTTCAGTTAGCCTAATAGCTGGTTTGATTTGCATTGAGAGATGATTTTATGGAAAGTACCCCATGCCAATCTCTAGTGGTCTATGGTGAAGGGGATGTGATGATGTGGGGGGGGGCTATTTTAATTCCAAAGGCCAAGGGAACTGTATCAGGATCATAGTATCCTGGATCCATGAAATAACTGGCCTTTAAAAATAAACATCTGCCTGCCTCTATGGGAATTTAACATAGGGGTGTACTGACTTATGCCCCCTGTATTTTAAGGAAGAACATTTATTTATTTACGATAGAAAGATTGGATTTTTTTCTCATTTTTTTAATTAAGGCATTAAGATCAATTTCCAAAAGATGATTTTTTTTTTTTTTATTCCTCTTTTTAGTCTTTAGTATGGGTTCATAAACGTATGAGTGCCACTGCATACAGTGTTCAAATACTAACAAATGTATGTTTTATTAACTTTGAAAAAAAGTAATATTCTGTACTTGTAAAAGCCCAACTGGCAGCTACCTTCAGATGTGGTGTATAACTGTGTACAGTAGTAGTAAGTGTCAGTGACACTTATTCTTTAAGGAAGAGCAATGTAAACTATTTCCCTTTTTAAAGTCAAATCATACATTTGAGTTATCAAGGCATAATTGTTAGTCATGATAGCAAACAATGTAGGAAACCTTGTATACAAGGTCCAGACTGTTACAATTATGCAAAGGCTCTATTAACATAGACATTGGCAAATAGAAGAACCCTGTATTACAAGTCACAGGTTACTGCAAAATGCATCTTAACACTGCTGTTACTACCAACAAGCCAGTTCAATGAAACTGATTTCAGTCAGACGCACATTAAACCACAAACAAGAGCTTGCTTATACGTTAAGGCTACCTTGTCCTCTGCTTGTGTTCTGCAGGGTAGACTAGATACAGTCAACCTTTGGTAAACTGATAGTGTAACAGAGATGGTACATGGCTACCTTTGCGGTGGATGCTGTCTGACATTCACATCCTCAATGTACATCACTCCAAGGTGGCAGAAAATAATTGTCTTTATAGAAGTAGTTGCTCTGCTATCACATTCAGTGGTTTAGATGATGTGAATGAGTAAGGCTGCATTGATATAGCCTAAGGCGCTCCGGCGATTTGCCGCAGGGTTGTGAAGCGGTGTGGGAGTGTCACTTAAATGGCCCATTGGTGTGACGTCCTGTTGTCTTATTGAAGAAAGGTAAACTTTATTTCACAATTATTGTTTTCTGACCGCACTTGAAGGCAGCTTCATTTCATGGAAAAAGAGAAAAAGAAAAGAGATGGAGGGACTGTGCTTTGTGCTGGAGCTTTTTGCAGGAAACAATTAGCTGTTGCACAAACTCCTGAGCAGTTAAGCGCTTGTGATTTTTTTTTTAAGACTTTCTTCTGGCAGGGATGATTACTATTTACTGTACGGGTTGCGCACTGCCTCAAAACGGACCAACACGTCTGATTGCTGGTTACATAATTGGCCACCGCAGCATGACGTCGGGTTGCATTTTACCAAAAGTAGATTCTATCTAAATTTTGTTTTTTCGGCACATCCTGCAGCCCCCACCGGCGCGGCCTCAATGCACTAACCCCACAACCCCCCGCACTACGCCTACATTTAGAATGGCAGGACAGGAATTTTCGCCGAAGAGCCCGAAGCTATGTGAACCCGGCCTTAGTTTAGAGCTTCACAAACCTATGGTGAACGAGCTAATTATTTTAGACACAGAACACATATAAACAATAAAAAATATCAACCCCATGAGACAATTAACATACTTGTGAGGCTAATGAAGGGAATACACTTTGAAAATGGGGCTATTTATTCAAACCAATGATAGATTCACACGGAAAGCAGTATGTACATAACCGGGACCATGCAGTAGGTTCAGCAAATCTCTGGACCCCAACTGTGCTCAAACATACAGCTACCACAGGCAGCAACATAATTAGTCCTCTGTACATCCCAGGGTGAAGAGTTCACCAACAATGTATGAGCTACAATAGCCCCTGTAGAGCAGCAACCAGAATCAGCACCAGCTGCATTATTCAGCCTCTGCCTGTTGGAATTTTCTGTTTTTCTCACTCCAAACCCAGCTGGTAATGCTACCGGGTCTCAGCAAAAAATCAGCCTGTATTATGTGAGCAGATAAAGGATTAAAGGTGCTGGGCTTGAACCTGGCAGCTCAGCAGACATCTTGTCTGACAAGGAGCCAGAGAAGACCAAAAGACTGTGTGAGAGGCTGGAGGTTACAATACTAGTGTCAAATCCCTCAGGTGTTTACATAGCACAGCTTGTCACATCCAATAAGGCCGGTTCAAAAAGCCCTGCCTGGTTTGAAATATGCTGCACTGAGCAATCAGATTCAAACAGTAAAGTCTGATGAATATGTGATACGGTCATTAATTTGGCCATTTTTGATGGTTTAAAAACTTAGAAGAGAGAGAGCTTGTTAGCATTGTGAACTTTAGTGGTAACAGACCTCTGCTATGAAACATACGTCTTCTTTGAGCAAATAAACTTTTACATGCCTTGCAGCTTTCAAATGAATCTTTATTGACAATTATCAATATCCAGAACAGCAGGCAGGGACCAACTGGAAGCCAGGTGGCCCAGGTGAGTGAGCTAAACATGGAGCTAACTAATGCTCCGTTTGCACTGATGCCATCAGCGGTGTTAGCGAGCCCAGTTTCCTCCCCCCTCTCTCTCCCTTTGTGATCTGCTGATCAGTGGTATGAGAAATAACAGACGCAGAATGCTGTGATTGACCAATAAGAATCAAGTATTTAACCAAGCCGTCTAATAAAAATAGATAATAGGCTAATTTAATTTTAGGGGCCCCACTATTTCTTTATAATGACTTTTGCACATGTACCTACTCATGTGAAGAAGAATACCAATGATTGGAGAGTGGCTGAACTGGCTCTTGGTATGGCCTCTGCACTAGCTCTCTTGTTTTCTGTTGTACCGTGTTGACACTCAAGGCTGTGTAGTCCACAGCTCAGATGGTGCAGTAAGCAAAAAGAAAAGAAAGGTCTGAAAGAAGAAATGCCCTGTCAGGCAGAGGTTGAGCAATATATAAATAGACACAATTTCTATTCAGTATTTTTTTGATTGAAACAGCACACACAGGCCAAAGCAGTTTCCTTAGGAAACAACCACTTGGAGCTACAACAAAGACCGCACTTCCTGAACATTCATCCTGCGTCGAACTGTGCTCATGCTTTTGCCACAAACAGCCTTCACATACTTCTGCAATCTGCACCTGGTGATACTGTGGGCTGAAGCCTTGCTGATAAACAACTCTGCACCCTGTCAACACAAGCACCTGGCTCCAAGCCCATACATAGCATTCAGTCATGTGAACAAATTAGGACACCCATGCTAAAGTTGACTAAAAAGAGGAATAAAAAAATAATCTTTAGGAAATTGATCTTAATGCCTTAATTAACAAAATGAGGAAAAATCCAATCTTTAAGGACACCAATTTTCTTTGTGAATGAATAATGTATCGTAAATAAATAAATGTTCTTCCTTAAAATACAGGGGGCATAAGTCAGTACACCCCTATGTTAAATTCCCATAGAGGCAGGCAGATTTCTATTTTTAAAGGCCAGTTATTTCATGGATCCAGGATACTATGCATCCTGATAAAGTTCCCTTGGCCTTTGGAATTAAAATAGCCCCACATCATCACATGCCATCTAGAGATTGGCATGGTTTTATTTCAGTTAGCCTAACAGCTGGTTTGATTTGCATTGAGAGATGATTTTATGGAAAGTACCCCATGAAAATCTCTAGGTATGGTGAAGGGGATGTGATGATGTGGGGGGGCTATTTTAATTCCAAAGGCCAAGGGAACTTTATCAGGATCATAGTATCCTGGATCCATGAAATAACTGGCCTTTAAAAATAGAAATCTGCCTGCCTCTATGGGAATTTAACATAGGGGTGTACTTACTTATGCCCCCTGTAATTTAAGGAAAAACATTTATGTATTTACGATACATTATTCATTCACAAAGAAAATTGGTGTCCTTAAAGATTGGATTTTTCCTCATTTTTTTTAAGTAAGGCATTAAGAGCAATTTCCAAAAGATGATTTTTTTATTCCTCTTTTTAGTCTTTAGCATGGGTGTCCTAATTTGTTCACGACTGTATATAATCTATTGAAATCTGAAGATGACAAATTATTTGATTATTGGTGGATCTTGTTTGTGTTTAAGTTGATGAACAGTACTGAGTAAGTACATTTTAACTGTGAAAACTGTGTGTCTAGCGTTTAAACAGACATGTCTGAACAACCCCATGTCGTGCAAGCCTCCAAGCAGAGCGGAGGGAGGATGTGGGTGGAAATGAATATTTAAGATTAAGCAATTAACTCATACTGGGCCTGCTCTCTCCCGTGACAAAGCTACACCGTTGCAGTGGCCAGTGGTTGGTGAGCATCACAGCACCAACAACAATGCGTTTAGAGTTATTTTAAAAATAACAAAAAAACAGGGGCCCTCCACTGAGGGTGCTACTCAACCTGTGAAACCAGTTGTTTTGTGACTCTGGAAGGAGAAGGTTTGGAAAAAAATAATCCTGATGATGTCATTCGATCCCAGGGATTAAAAAACAAGATATTTCTGCTTCTGCTGCTCCAATTGTCACCATTCCTTTGTTAATCTGTATCTTGTAAATCCCACTGATTTATGGAAGTGCAATACTAAATCACTGGAGTACCCCTTTCACAAGGACATTCAGAATCTGATGTGATTTTAATAAAAACAGCAATGCATCAAATATGCTTGGGTGGGTTTTCCTTATAATAATGGGTGAAAACAAATACTACCTACCTGGTTCACTTCGAGAAATCCAGTTCATTGCATGTCCCGCATGAACCGTTTGTTTCTCTTTACAAACAATACTGATTACATTAAACAGACATATTTTGACAATCACGTTGGCTCATCTTCAGCACCACTTGGCAGAAAAGCAGTACTGTACTATATTTATACATTTACACCCGGAACAAATTTTTTTTTACCAAATAGTCAACAAGTATGATTAATCTAAGTATTATTTAAAGTATCTAGAAGTACTGCCTTTTGTACACCAATTAATAAAGAAAAAGAGTATTGTAGATGTTCTTTAGGGAGATGACATTTTCCAAACTACTGCAATAAATGGACTTGATAACAGTTCACAGCTCTTGGTATATTCTAACTAAAAAACAAGATTTCTATTAAATATTCAAAACAAGCATATAGCAAGAAGGCAATGAATATTCAGGAGAAGCAATTCACCCTTGAGATAGCATGATGTGGTTAAGAACAGGCAGGCATTAGGAAGGTGTGTTTGTGTGGGAGATAAAGACCATCTTCTCCCCTTCATATGTTTTGTACACCGTTGTGTAGACTTTTGTTCTCTTCTCCTTTAACGAAGGATGCACAGGATGAATGAGTACTATGGCTATTAAGTCTACATGAGCAGTCAGCGGGCACACGGCTTGGCCTTAGTTTCCACTGAGCCATGCCTAAAGTAGCAACATTCAGATGGCAAGCTCCCCTCCCACCAATTAAATGCTGAGCTGCATCAGAAACACATGCTTGTCTGCAAACCCCCCCTCTTCTCCCCTAGACACTAATAGTTACATACATGCCATATCAAAACCTGTACCCCCAGAAGAACACAATGGTATTGATGCAGTTTGAGAAGTCTTGTCTGACACAACTGGTACCTAGGGTGCCTCTGTTTTGTCTGAAAAATGTAAAGCTTAGGGAACCGGGAACCTGACTTTTTTTCTACCTGCACAGAGCATCCTGGCTGAAACAGTAAATATATATACTATAATATATAGTTTTAAAACATGCAACAGCAGGGATAAATGTGTAAACAAATGAAACATGCTACATATTACACTGATCACTCCTCTACTAAGGCTGTTTTAGAAAGTCTTATAATATCAGTTATAATTAGGCTTTTGACATTACTGTATGTACTGTACATGCTAGCAAACCCAGGCTGCATCCTATTTACATTATTTGTTCTGCTGAATGGGGATTAATGAACTTGCAAACACTTACTAACACAACTTTAAGTACTGTTCTAACAACGCTTGTATGAGACTGTGGCTGAAGACTCTTTTACAGCACATAAAGAGCAGAGTGATTAATCAATACCCCTCATACTCAGTTCCCTTATACCATAACAAAATAATGCATATGCATAGGCTGTCAACAGAATTATATACTCATTCTGGGAGCTCTTAGACAGATATATTGCGGCGTTTTACCAGTCGTACACAATCATGCACACACACACACACACTTCTTGCAGAAAAGAGCCTTTGTGGATCTATGAGAGGAGTGCCAAATGAGATTCTTCTTCAAATAGGCCACTCATTAATTAAGGGATGAAAAAACTTCAAACGCATGCTCTTGAGTTAGAGTGGCACATCAAACGGGAGAACCACAATGCCCTGCTTTAAAGAGGGCTTTGGTCCTACAGGCCTATTACCCCTACAAATATCCTATATGTTGTTGCTGGAGAAGATAAAAGAAGTGTTTGTGGAGGGCAATCATATGAGACATTAACAAATCGGAAAGGTTCTGGGGCTGTATTGCACCTCTTGTGGCAAGTGCATATTCGCTATCATGTGAACTGATGATCAAAAAGAATCTGGATGTTTCTGCAAAACTGATTTATTGTGTGATTCAAATGCTGGAGACTCTGATCTATCCACATCAAATTACCCACTGCTCGACCGCGGTGCCCCGTCCTCCTTTTTCCATTGCAGATTTAGTACCGCATCCTTTTGGGGGAGTGTCATAACGACGCTGCAGGAAACTGCCATGACCTAACGCGACACACACACACACACACACACACACACACACACACACACAACGTCGAAGGTGTGTTGTTTTTGACTCTCGGCATGTGGCTGTTTGCCAGAAGACAAATTTTGTTTCAAAAGAAGCTGGAGGCAGCAAAAAAAAAAACCCTGCTGGCTAAACTATTTAAAAATGGCGGTTTTGTTCAGGACACCCCCGTCTGTCGCTAGCAATGATGACGCAGTGATTAGTGACGATTCTCTCAGACCAATCAGTAGTCTGCAGGTTTTCACGTCACCTTTTGGTATCACCTCAGCTCGCTTGGAACCTCGACGGAGGTGATACTAAAAAAAGGAACCAGGACTTTCGGCAGGAACCAGGGACTTTTTATCATAAGGGAAAACCTAAAAAGGCGAGTAGAGTCGAGGCGAGTCGAGCAGGTACCATGTAGTGGAAAAACGCTTTATGTGAAACTGCTGGAGATTGAGATGAATATTAAATCCTAATCCCATCAGAAGGACATCTTTGAGTGTGGGTGTTCAGGAGATAAAAAATACTGTATGGAAAGGTCATGCTGTGGTTAAAAATAAAAGAATAATCTGTAAGAAGCTACACTGCATACTGTAACCTGCGGGTTGCTTTAAAACATTAGCAATATGAGCTGTATGTGAAGAGGCCCTCAACATCACTTTGTTTGCTCTTCACTCTAATGAACAAAACAAGCAATAGTCACCCCTTATCCTGTGTCTTACCTTCAATGCTGAGTTCAAAGCACACATGGCAGAATGACATGGTCCCTGTGTCCGTCTCTAGCTTGCAGACACTGCAGATATTGTCATCATTCAGATCAATGTTCACAAACTGCTCCTCTTCATCCATTGTGCTTCTGGGGAAAAAAACAGCCAGTGAATATAATAATAATTAATACCGCAAAGGGAAATTACAATGTTTTCACTCTGTTATTAGAATACATATTACACACAGGCCTGAAATACACACACATGCTCAATACCTATACATGCACTAATGGCTGTCGATGGACAGGCGGGTTCGGTGCCTTGTTCGAGAGCACCTTGGCAGTGCCCAGCTACCAGGTCCGTATGGGGACTTGAACCTCCGCTTCCCAACCCAACGCCCTACAGACTGAGCCCCTGCCACCCCAAAGAGGGCACATGGCTAACTACCTGCAAACCACCAATAGACTGCAAACCACCAAGCTTTTTTTGTTAATTGGGTAACATTTTCAAATAAACCTATTAAAAATGCATTTTCGGTAGTGTCAGAGGGGGAATATATTTTGGTACACACTGTTTCTGCTCCAGAATACAGTAAAAGAGGCAGTGTCCTATATGTTATCGATAAATTACCAGACAAGCTGATGAAATGGTACAGCTAACTGCTGACACAGCAGAATGAACAGGACGATCAGTCTCTCACTAATCACTGTGCCAACATGCTATTTGATCCCATGGTGTTAAACCCAATCTGATGACACCCACGCACAGAAACAACTATCCAAACATTAGCAGTCATATCTTAAAACAACGTTTTCTCTATGGGAAAATAGCATACATTTCAAGACCGTTCAAGTATTGATGACTTTGTTTTATGAAAGGTGGCATGTACGGAAAGTAGGATTTACTTCAAAAGATTGAGAGTAGAGAAAAGAAAAATGACTGCTGTGTGCAACTCTATTCTGGTTTTACAGTATGTGAACTACCCAAAGCCCAAGATTAACCAAAACTACCTGTGGGAAACACATTTGGTCAGCTGTATAACATCCATAAACTGGCAAAAATCTTTAACTGTCAGAAAGCAGAAGCAACTAAAGACTAAAGGAAAGATAAACATCTGCTCTGGTGTAGGTTTCCCCACAAAACATTTAGTAATATGAGTGTCAGTGTGGCAATATCATACCGCAAGATACAATGTAGTGCTATCTGTAACACTCATTTGTCAACCACTAATCAGAATATACAACCCTATACCGTTAGAATGCTTTTAATTGGATTTGAGAAACTAGGGACTATAGTAACGTTAAGTTTAATGTTTCTCTAGAAAATGCAACTTGTCCTACTTTATCAATGCTGATAAAAAAGGTTTTCAAGGTTGTTGACTTCCCTTGGGGAAATGAATTCCACCAGTGGCCATGACAACTATAAAGGACAAAGCTTTGCCACAAAATGAAAATGAAAAGAAAAACAGACTAATTAATTTAAAGAAAGACATTTTTTAGTGCAACTGTTTTCAAAAGCCAAACACGCTCTCACCCCTGCCTTGTGACATGCCACAATAATCATTTCAAGGATGCTACAGGTCAATGAGCGCGGGTTATAACAGTTCTGAGTCATATTGAGAGCTCTGGTTGCCTGCGGTTTTTAAGAACATGAAGCCCTTTAAGCCAGAAGCAGCACAGCGAAACAACATTTGACAGAGTTCTTTAACTGTTCTGGGGGTTATATTATCCCTATTTACAAGCTTTCAGTGCTCCAAATCCAAGAAATGCAAGTTAAAACACTATAATACGTTATATTAATACTAGCGTTAACAGTCTGTCACTCAACAGTGAAGAATAGCCAGATGACAACGATAACAGGGCTCGGATTTCACTTAAACTTTTCATTTCGTTGGATTCATATACAGTTAACCTTGGCCATAACGCATTTTTTCTTCTTGTCGGCAGTTTAATTGACTTAAAGTGTGTAGAAAGGTATTTCGGCTCAAGGGAGTTGAAGTAACCCGAGTGTCTATGTACATACCGTTAAACAAATGCTTGCTAACAAGAAGTTAAGCTAGCAGCCCACTGGCATCATCTGAGTAACGTTACTCTAGTCTGGCTGATTCGTGACCGTTATTTGGCTGTGTTAAACAGCGAGGTATCCAACAAAATAAAGGTGCCACCTTCAAGACACCACTTTTGTGAAACTCACCGTTATCTTGAAGAGTAGCGTTAACGTTGCGTCTGCGGACAGCTATTCCTTTTGTGTACTGTGGACCCCTCGGTTCTCCTTCGCCACAGTGAGCACACACAAACATCAGCGCGAGCGCGTCATAGCAAGATACAGGAACCTCTTTCCCCTCTCAGCGGAATGACCCACTAGTTTATTTTTAAGGGGTGACAAGAATCATCAACAGATAAATTACCCACGACTCTGCCCCTAGTAAAACACAAACCACATATAAATTATTGGTCGAGGAAATACGTATAATTACTTCATGGAAATAGATTGGTTTCATTACACAAGACGCCTCTGAGAGCAGTAGCCGGGAATATACCCCTACGGTTGAATTAAGTTAATTCTTCCTAGCGTCATCAAAACCATGATAAAAATATTTCCCTATCGTTCAGAAAGGACGAATTCTATTTATGGTATAGCCTACCTACACAAAGTAATCAATACAATATAGTAACAGAAAAGCATTTCCCCCTTGTTGTATAAATTGTATGAGGTTGCAGACCTGTATTTCAGACGACTCTTCCATCTTCAGCATATTCGGTTCTGTTCTCCTTCACATGAAGTCACACGTGGGGAATTCCCGCGAAAGACGAAAGCCCGATTGGAAGCCACATCCAGGAACAGCCAATTACTAGTAGGCCTATATCTATTACTAGTAACTGTGCCATTGCTATTTGGGATTAGCTGATTTAGCATACATTGTTCTTCTGGTGCCTTTGTCACGATTTACTTTATTGTCCCACATTGTAGGAAATTTGCATTGGGCTTTCACCCATCCATTAAACATATTCCACATAGGCTAAAAGACAAGGGTAAAACAGTTACATAAAAGTAGAACCACATCCAAGGACATATTAATAAAACAAACACTGATGCTAAAATATTTTTTAATTGGAGTTTGGGACTGCATTTCTAAATTACTTTACTTTCTCATTACAAACAACAACAGCTAGAACTGGAACATAACCCATCACTTGTTGTGATGTAAGCCTGACTATAGCAGAACAATGCTTTTCGGTTCTGTGTTGTTGCAATGGTCCAGACAATAGAATAGTCTGTGGTCCAGCCCTACTTTATACAGTCTATAGTCCAGCCCTACTTTTTACAGTCTAAGGTTCAGACCTTTGAATCCACCCACTCCACAGAGTTGACTGACTGATTGAAATGGAGTGTAACGAGGTGAGAATTCTGTCAGATATTAGGTAAACTCTTATACTGGCCATCAAAAGTCTTATAATTCTAAAATGACTAAATGTCAGTAGGTCTCCAATTCAGAGCCACAACAGTACAGCAGATGCAACCTTGTCCGAGGTTGTCATCTATGCACTGATCATTTATTCTGATGCTGCTGCTGGGCCCACATGACACCCCATAAGAAACAAGGCTCTGATTTATTTTCCAAATGTTATTTTCAAATGGCTGTTAATTTGAATTTTTTTTGTATCATAAACAACAAAATGACCTTTTCTATTGAGTGAGGGAGCAGTCTGATTAGGACGTGAATAAAATTTGAAAGGAAATGCCTCTGCATAATCATGGACTGCGCCACTATCACATATACTCCAGTCAGGTCATCAGTCAGTATTTTACAGACAGGCCATGCATTTCTTTCAGCTGTGCAAGATCTGCATAGCCCCGGGGAACTGCCATTTAATTTGTATAGCCATAGCCTCTGTAATGGCAGGCTACTGTAGGCTACAACATTATGCATGTGTCAGTGGTGTTTCATCCAGACTGCAGTTTGTCTGTTCAGTTTATCCTGTGTGTATCATGAGCTGATGTTGTATTTCAGGATGATCTAGCTAACAGATGGTAATGTCAAATAAGGCCACT
This sequence comes from Sander vitreus, assembly GCF_031162955.1. Lineage (NCBI taxonomy): Eukaryota > Metazoa > Chordata > Actinopteri > Perciformes > Percidae > Sander > Sander vitreus. The sequence continues at coordinate 24,681,385 of NC_135867.1, forward strand.
CTGCATCATAACACATGCTAGACTGCCAGCATTATGCAATCAACATGCCACACCTCTCCTTGGGCATACAAGAGCTGTCCTCTGAATGATTTTTACCTCATTAAATCATCATATTAACTATGACAACCACTCATGATAAACTGTTGTTGTTGATTTAAAAAAGAAACGCAAATCATCAATGGAAACAGTTTATTAAAAAAAAAGTACATTGAAGGAGGTCATCATAATGCTACTGTACTGTGCTGGATTATGACTAAGGAATGTGACTCAGTAATGAGCCTCTATACAAGCTTACAAAGACTTTGTGCCATCTCTTGGACAAAGAGCAGTAGTACAACTACCACCCAAACTTGCATTAAAGACCCATTACAGTGATCACAAACTTACAATAAACATGGCAATTAAAAAAAAAAAAAGCTTCCCAAAAGGTAATTAAATCTCTCTCTCTCTCTCTCTCTCTCTCTCTCTCTCTCTCTCTCCCTGTATTGTCTCTACCTTGACATGTTACCAACAAATAAAGAGAAATAGTTGCACAATACGACTGCTTCCCATATGTTACACACTAAAAGTGTTGCACGCCACATCCGCCCCCCTACTTGTCCTGGAGCAGAGGGCAGAAACACAGCCATTAGGCAGGCTACATGGTCACATTGTACTATCTGTATAGTCAAGGATAGTTTGTGTGGCCCTCTGGCAGCTGAAACCACCTTCACACAATTACACACAGGGGCCTTATGCTGGCTGCCAGAATTAAGCTGCTATCAAACAGATTCTAGTCCTAATAAAGCTAATGCTAATACATGGCTGTGAGCCCAACTACCATCCGAAGAAGCCAAGGGTGCCAAGACTGATGTCATCTGGAAACAGATCCAGACCAGTAGGGACACATGTTGACACAGTTGCGATACACTGGTTACTGTGTAATAATATTCCTGCTCCCCCTCAGTGTGGACTTTAACCTTACTACACTCAGTGATTATGTTATGATTTCACCTTTCCAGGAATCTACTTATCCTTCCTAATGCACTTTGATTACACAACCAATTTAGCACCCCTAACAAAAAGTCAAATCTATCATTTTAGTGATTGTTAAAAAAAAAAAATGTAATTGGCCAGTTCTGTGATGTCTACATAACATCACTAATATATCACTATATATGTTTTGCATTTTGCACTCAACCCATTCAGCCTCCCTTTTATGCTAAACTGCTGTTTTGTATATATATTTGTTTCTGTATTTATTGTTTATTTCCTATTCATGTTTAATATATTTGTTTATGTATGCACCATTCACCAAGGCAAATTCCACGTAGGTGTAACTTACTGTGGCAATAAACTCCTTTCTGATTCTAATATATTTATATATAAAAAAATACTTTGCTCTTCTTAATCAACTTAAACTATCTGCCTCTCATGTCTATCATTGAATTACTTTCCGTGACATTTCAGTGGTGTATCCACCTTTCGCTGGGTTAACCATGAATCTTATAGTTCATCAATGCTGAGTGCGCCCACATCCATGTTTTCACCCTGACGCTGCATCCACATGTTGCAGCTTGCCTCAGATCTTGTTCAGCGAGTTTGGTGAGGTTAAAATAAGGGGAGAAGTTAAAAAAATAAAAAATAAAAAAGAGTGGGGAGTTTAACAGCCCAAAGCATATTGGGCTCTAAGCGTATATGAGCTCTATTCTATTGTTGTTTCAAATATTTTTATTATGAAGCTTAATTTAAACAATCTAGTTAAAGAATTGTTATTACAGTGCTTCTTTTTTACAGTATAAAAACAAAAATAAGGAATGGAAATAATGTACAAATGAGAGGCGTATGAGCTCTATTCTAACCAGTCACAGATATTGGCTGCTGCTTTTGTTTTCAGCTCATCTGCAACTGAAAATGAAAGAAGAGCGCTGTGGGGTGATGAAAAAAATAACAAAATAAATCAATACTTTTCTGAAAGATATACTTAGATTTTTGTTCCCTTTATAGAGATTATAGCCATTAATCCACCTTTTTATCTACTATATCTTGATAAGATCCTTGCATCACTTCAGCATGTTCTGTGGTTCATGAAGGCTTTGTTGTTGGTCGGTCAGAGCAGTGAGGTGTGACTCAGCCAAACTGAAAAGTCCCTAACACTCAAACAAAGGAGCAACCAGACACCTCGTATGACAAGAAGGAAGGCAATCTTGGAGACAATAACAAATACTCAGCCGTCTCCACACAACACTAAATAAGAAACTGTTATCACATCATTTCTTTTTAGCTAATGTATAGCAGCTGAGTCTAGTATAGTGCTGTGTTGTATGGTCATCTGTAAAAACTATGACATATTGTATCATATATATCTTTTTAAGATGCATCTAATGTTGTGTGTGATAGATGCATCATATTGAATACAACTTTAAAGGTCATTTCGTTAATTAGGTTGCCACTGCTGAAGTATTTTAGATAATGGTAATCACACTTATTCATCCATCGCATTACTGCTCAGCCCTTATAATATATAGGATTATGTAGAACGTGATGGGAGAAGTATTGAAGTACCACTTTATTTTAACCTGCTTTATTAGATTAGATTTTCAAGCATTTATAGCATTAAAACCTATTAATTACATGATATATAAATGCTAAAAAGGGGGTCAAAGCAAAGTGTTACCCAAATCCCTAACTTAAGTAGAAATACCACAATTTGTTATATACTCGGTTACAAGTAATAGTACCACACTTCCACGGTAGCATAATGAGGATCCCTACATGTAAACCGAAGCATTGAGAACTTGTGTTCAGTGTACAGACAGTTTATTAAAAACATAGTTTAGAAAGACTGTACCTTCACGTATATAAGCAGGCGCCATCTTGGGAAAACAGTCACGACCAGTCAAACGACGAACACTGTGTTTGAGGTTTATCTGTGTTTTAAGCCCCCAACGTCTCCTTCCCTAGGATTAGGCAATGGTTAGGGTTAGGGTTAAGGTTAGGATTAGGTGCCTTGAAGTCAACGGTCGCAGCGCTGCTTGGAAGGAGACGTTGGGGGCTTAAAACACTATCAAGCGTGTTTGAAGTATGTTACTGGTTGCACGGCGTTCGTTTTCCCAAGATGGCGCCTGCTTGTATACGTGAAGGTACAGTCTTTATAATCTATCTTTTAATCAAACTGTCTGTACACTTACAAAGTTCTCAATGCTTCGGTTTACATGTAGGGACCCTCATTATGCTACTGTGGAAGTGTGGTGCTATTTTGAGCCTCGTTAGTGGTATAGAAATAGCTTTCTTTTTACTTTACCCTCTGCCCCGAAGGCTAGCGTTATAAGCTAATCAGCGAATTGTGCTAGCTTGTTTCAAGCTAGAGACACATTCGTATGTAGTTGAGTAACAACTACAGTATTTCTGAAATGTAGAGAGTTACTGAATTGAGTTAAATCAACAAAACACATTATTTCTCATTGTCAAACAGACTTCCAGTTACTTAAAAATGTACTAAATTAACAGGTCAAAATGTTTTCAGGTTCAAACCTGGCCACACCAACCCTACGAACTTGTGATGTCACCTGAAAACATAGTGTTACTAAACACTGGCATTTCATATTAGGGACACTAATTAACTTGTATCTAGTAAATGATACATCACTGTGTCACTTATACCACACCCTGTGGTTAATGGTCTTGAGTATGTGACACCAATCATAGGTTTTCTTCAAATGCACTGGGTACTTGATTCTTTGAATGTGTTGTCTGCTTTCTGTTATTCATTTACGTTAAACACCTGTTCACCTTTTACATCCCTGTATGTGTGTTGCATCACTGTACCCAGGCCTGAGGAATACAGTTTGACAGACATATTGGATAGCAGGTTACGCCACATCCTGTCAGTAAAAAACAAAACAAAAACAGACAGCCCAGAGCTTCATTTCGGAGGCTGGAAAAAGCACCTGTTGGGCTGCTCCTGAACATATTGGAGAGTGGGCCCCATGCGGGTATCCTTCACACAATGCCCTATGATTGATGTGATGATAGGGACTGACTTCATCCATTGCTCAACAGGGTGTGATGAACAGGCTCAACTCTGAACTGAAGAGAACTGAACAGTAAAAAAAAGGAAATGACGGTTTGTTTTTGGTGAACTCTAAAGAAACATGTGGCCTCCTAATTCCAATGATCTTTCTGGTATATTGCATTACTGTAGTTTTTTGTTGGGAGTGAGTTTTTTTATTTATTTCTATTCTTTTATCCCACACTGTAATTATTTACAGGCTGAACATAGAATACACTTTTCTGTTAGTAGTGTCAGTTCATTTCTTTGTTATATAAAAGTAACTAAAGATCTATTGGAATAAAAGTACAGTGGTGCCCTGGTAGCTCACCTGGTTGAGCGTGCACCCCGTATACTAAAGCTCAATCCTTCCCACAGTGGCTCAGGTTCGGGTTCATCCCCCCCCCCGTTTTTCTGTCTTCAGCTATTCTTTTTTTTTTTTTTTTTTTAAGATTATATTTTTGGGGCTTTTCCCTTTCTTATAGTGACAATGGATAGACACAAAAGGGAGAGAGATGGAGGATGACACGCAGCAAAGGGAAGCAGGTCAGATTTGAACCTGCGCCGCTGCAGGACTCAGCCAACATGGGGCAAACACTCTTACTAGGTGAGCTAGAGGCTGCCCTGTTGTCAGCTATTCTATCAAATAAAAGCCCAAAAAAGAATCTTTAAAAAAATAATTAAACTATACACTTCATAGTGATTGAAAATTGCTTTAAATGACTGTACCTGGATTATTGCAGTCAAAGAAAAATGAACTGTAGCCCAGAATGAAAAAAACCACAACACAATTCTGAATGAAACAAACCTGCCAGTCTATTAAACATGACAGCAGTCTTGACAGGAGATAGAAACTGAGATTAGACAACAGCACAACCATTGTCCTCCTTATAGCTGGAGCTAAGACAGATAACCAGGCAACAGGCAGGATACAACAGAGGCCTCAGATTATACACGTTTCATTTTTTTTGTCTCTGCAAACACGAGCTATAAAAACAGCACAATAATAACCACCAGCCACCCTCACTCAATTTCTCAGATTACGAAAAGCCGAGCCCTTGAGGCGTCAGGGATGGCATGTTGGTTTTAGTGAGTGATGAAAAGTCGAAGTGGTCTAAGGTATTAGCCAACAGGCTGGAATTGTAGGTAGAACATCAGCGCCCCTTCTCATTCATCCATTATTTTACAGCCTGTGATCCCCCTCAGGGGCAGTTCCCATGCTCTGTGCCAAGCTGGGCGTGCGCTGTGGGGTCTGGAGCAGAGACATAATAATAATACTACAGGTGAGGCTGCAGATGCAGACATGTCAACTCTGCCTGACATCAAGGCTGATAATTCCAGCACACATGCAGGTGGAGCGTTGGCAAGAACAAACTCTCTCTGAGACGCACTGACGGACTCTGGAAGAAGACACTTTGTCCAACAAGCTTGGTGTGACATGAGGTGTTTAGAAGCTTTAGAAAAAAAAACTTTTACTTGTTTTTGAGAACCAGTATGACTTTAAATAATTATAGATGAAGACAATAAACAGCATTTTCATTCTTAGTGTTCTATCTACATTTAAAATGCCTTGATTCTCAACAGGTTTGTTCCCTTTTTCAGTGACCAAATTGGATTGAATTAATACCAGAATATAAAATTGGTATTCTTTCAGCAATGAAATAAAACATTGCAAAACCATATTGTCAACTGCACATCATTATCAATTACATTTTCAGTGAAAGATGCAGTGAATAAGCTTCTCTACTGTGATCTTTTCTGAATAGTTTTTTGTTGGCCCTAAAAATGAGTGTACACACTGTGTATGGTTTTATTTTACGACATCCGTGTTTATGTATAGTTGCACATACAGTATGTATGCATATTTTGGGCCTTTAAAAGCATTTCATTATTATGGTTATAATGGTATGAAACTGACAAAGACTAACATATGCCTTGAAAATAGAACATTTGCAGATACATTTTTAGGTTATAGATGTGAAAAAAGCAACAAGTTCAAACAAAAGAAAAGGTTTTAAATGTTTTAATGGATGATGCAGCACTAATACGTAACAGGTTCAGAACACTGAAAGTCAAAGTTGTTTTTAATACAAGGGCTCTGATGACCTACAGCATCCCTTAATAAGGCTTGTGCTCTTTTAAATATAACTCACAGGCATACCAGCTGCAGTGTGGTATAGTCAAACGTCCCCAAAGGACACAGGTTTCCTAATCATAATGCTGATGCTTGTTAAGACAAAAAATGTGCATGTTAAGTAAAAAAGTAGACAAAAATCCGTGTATTTATACTTTCTATTCACAGTGTACATATTTACATGTAAGCTTTTCTGACCATTAGGATAAACAACAGTGCTGAAAGGGCTTTTATGTCCAAAAAAACTCTCTAAAGATTGGTATGATCCCCTCTCCTCCCAACTCTGGGGCACTAGTAGAGTATAAAAAAATGACGTATTGTTCTGTACAGGTTTGGCAGTGTCTTTGCTCTTGTTAGCAGGGAGCTGAGGCACACCGTGCGCTGGGGGATTGTGGGCAGTCGTTGTGCTCTGTCAATTTGAGAATGACGACTTTCCTCTGGAGCTGCTGAGCCTCAGGTGGTGCTGGCTGTTCACCTACTGTTTGCACTGAGCTCTCAGGAACTAAGTCTTGGCAGTCGTGCGGCAGCAGCATAGTGATGATGTTTGAGTATCCGCCCTGCACTGCCAGGTGTAACGGGCTGAGCCCCTGCTCGTCTAACAGAGCGCCAACATCTGGACAGTGAAGGAGCAGCTCTTTCAGGACTTCACAGTGTCCGTTCTCTGCTGCCAGGTGGCAGGGGGTGCGTAGCGCCTGGTCGGACCTGTACGGGTCCGCTCCCTCTTCTATTAACATCTTGACTGTGGCCAGGTGGCCTCGCTGGGAGGCTAGGTGGAGAGGAGTGAGTCCCTGGGCGTTTCGTGTGTGAATATCCGCCTTGTGTTTAATCAAGAGGCGAGAGGTGCTGGTGTGACCCGTCTCTGCCGCCACGTGAAGGGGTGTGTTAAACCCAGCAGACGTCATGTGAACATCCGCTCCCAGTTCAATCAGCATCCGTGCAACTCGGTACTGCCCCCTCTGGGAAGCCAGATGCAGTGGCGCGCGGCCGTCTGTTGTCTGCCCGTCCACGTCGGCGCCGGCCTGCTTGACCAGCAACTTGACGATGCCCAGGTGCCCTTGCCAGGCAGCCAAGTGGAGCGCCGTCCAGTTGTCCTTACCCTTGATTTGAACATCAGCGCCTCGGCTCAGCAGCACCCGGATCACGTTCTCCTGGCCATGCTGGCATGCCACATGAGCCGGTGTGCGTCCCTGGCCATCGCTCTCGTTGATGGCCGCCCCCCGGTCTAGCAGCAGGCGTGTCATGGCCTCGTCCCCGTTCTGCGCAGCCCAGTGCAAAGCTGTGTACTGGTCCTCATCCTTGGCATTGACGTTGGTGCTGCGCCGACCAAGCAGAAGTTCTGCCAGGGGTTTCAGGTGCCTCTCTGTGGCCAGGTGCAGCGGTGTGGAGCCACGGGCATTTGCAAGGTTGGGATTGGCATTGTTCAGGAGGAGGAACTTGACAGCCTCTTCATTGGCCAAGGTGATGGCGTGGTGGAGCAGACTGCCTCCTCCATCAAGGAGAAGGTCGACATCCTGAGGCTGGAGGATCTTCATCAGCTTGGCAGTGTCTTTGGTCCTGATGGCCTCACACAGCTTCCGCCTCTGGACCTCAGCCGAATCTGGGAGGGGAGAAGGAAGAGTGCAGGTTTGAGGCAAAATGTCAGGTAATCATGATAAAGTATTTTTAGGATTAAATGAATAATAGTTCCAGTTGTAGGTCTTAAATCAGCTCTCACCACATGTGTTTTCTTTCTCAAAAGACAGCGTGATAGAGTCTTGGGAGGAGAAGGCTGAATCAGCGGAGGAGATGCCAGACAGCCTCTTGCAAGTGTTCTCTTTACTGTGGCAGCTATCCTCCTTCACTCGATCAAAGCTCCTCGAGATCCCAGAATCTATCTGGCTCAGCAGCTCCGACAGGCTGCAATCTTTTTCAGGCAACATGGCTGACTTTGGACGCACCAGCTTGTTGTCTTTAACCTGTAGAGCACAAAGCCAGATAAGCATATTTGGACAAGCAATTACATTCTAACCCAGGTATGTACGTAGCTGCTGCTCTAATGCAAAGCCAATTCCAGTACAATGGCTACTGAATGTTGACATTGTAATAATTTGCTGAACTGTGCTGTTTGATGTCAAAATCACTTTAATGCATACGGAAGTTCAAGACAGCTTATCTTCTGTCCCTACCGACATATATTCAGTAACAGCTGTCAGCTCTCATGAGCAGGATGTGTGTTTCAAGTCACGTACACAATTGGGAAATTACACGGAAATATCAAAGCCGCATACAGGCTAAACAATCCCATCAGTCAACATTCCTCGTTTGTGATGCAACTGTTGTCCGCGACATATGACTTAAAAAGTCATAATCATGTCTGAAACAATCTGGAGATAAGCCTTCGAGTGTGAGTTACACATTATGGGAAAATGCAAACGGTCAGTTTGAAAGCCATAAAGAAGAATGAGAGTCACGTCAAAGCAACGAAATATAAAGCGAATGTTGTTTATTTCCATTTGAAATGGAGGTTCACATGATCCACTACAGTATGTTCAATACTCTACCAAAGTAGTTGACAAAAGCACAAAATATTAGGGCTGCACAATATCGTTTTTTTTATCGTCATAGCGAAATATCACAAAAAACACTGAGATTTTTGTGTTCGTGAAAGAAAATATCAGTAAAATAACTACATGTACATGTAACTCATTTTTTTTAGTGGTGCCTTTTATATTCAATTCAATGTTCAATTTGTTCAATAAAAGAATGTTGGTAATTTCCTTTCATGTTTTAAATTCAACAAGCACATTGTACTTTAGCAGAATACTGAAAGCAGCTGAAATGCAGAACTGAGTACACGTTAACATCTGTTTATTTATCGCGAGGAATATCGTTAACGCGATACTCAACATTGTTATCGCATATCACATATTTTCCTCCTATGGTGCAGCCCTACACACTATGTCTTCCAGAGAAGCCGACATCATTGAAAGACAGGGCTCCTTCACCCATAAGCAGTTGCTATGGTGATGTCATGTCTTACCTGGCCGCTGGTGAGTGCGTTTGGGGACGTGGGCTCTGGCGTCGATAGGGTCGGCGTCTTGGGCTCCTCTTGAGGTTTAGAGCACAGCTCCTCAGCTTCAGATGTGATTTCTGTAAGGACAACAGTTATTACAGTTACTGTTTAAGATGTCGTATTGCCTTTACAGTCATACGTGTCCTTTTTTATGTCCTAAGATGCTTCGTTGATCTTATGTTTTTATGTTGATTTTAGAATGGTCTTTCCGTTACATGTTTGTGTTGCGAAGCAACAGATTGTAGCACTATGCCCAAGACAAATTTCCCCTCGGGGACAATAAAGTGTATTCTATTCTAGCAGGGCTGGGTTGGGGCAGTGGTTCCCAAAGTGGGGTCCTTGAGGAGGTTCCAGGGAGGCCCCCAGCAAAAGAGGGGAATCTTTTTTTCACCATCATTTTCACTATAATTCCATTCATACATAACACAACGACATAATGTACTGTAGGACTGTTTTGGTCATGGGTTTGATACCCAGGTTCAGGTTACTTTATTTGTACCCGTGGGTACATTTGTTGCGCAGTTAAAAAGTGCACAGCATCCAAGACACACAGTTTCAGACACCACGGACAATATTTAATGAGACAATAAATAAAACAGTTCAAATGCTCCAGTGCTGCTGATCAAGATGCTAGAATATCTAATAAATACCAATGAAAACACTTAAAACTGACCACCATAAAATCCAAAAATCAATGAATGAATAAATAACAAATAGGCCTACACAAATACAAGCTTTGCAAATTGTGCCATTTTTCTTACAGCTTGTTCATCAGTGTGACTGTCGCTGGATCAAAGCTGTTTTCATATTGTTTGGTTTTACACTATGGAACTAAAAACCCTTTCTGTAAAAAAATCGAAAAGCCTATCAGACGTTGGACCCTGGGATGAAATCTTATCAAATGGGAGTCCGTGGTCTAATTAGTGTCAGTTTAGGGGCCCTTCAGGTGAAAACGTTTGGGAACCACTGGATTAGGGGAATACAAAAGAGAAGGAACGCTTAAAGTAGGACTTGTGTTATCCTCACACTGTGTCTAGTTAAAGGGACAGGGTCACTTGTGTTTCATATTGATTTACTTGTTACCATGATAGAAGAAGGTTGACATTTGTTCGTTGTAAAAGAGAGGCACAATTTACCTTGGAAGCTGGGTCTGGCATCAGGGTTTGTGGTCCAGCAGCGCTGCATGAGGCTCAGGAACCCTGTACAGGCTGAAGGTCGACAGCGTGGCACAGCGCCCAGGTCTGGACGCACCCCCTTCACCACCTTCACCATGATCTGAAGGATATTATTCTCACCTAGGGGGAAAACAATCAGACACTTCAGTTTCATCACTAAATAAATAATTATACATCAATAAAACACATTTTTGTTTCAACTGCTGTGGGGCACATAGAACTGATCTGAAGCCTGATTTCCGACGAATACAAAAGACCTTTAGTACGAACATGCTGCAGTATATGACAACATAATCTAAAGTGCTAGTAGGATTCAGTGGCTATATAGATTATGTACAGCTTTATCACCATGTTCCCATGTGCTCAGATAAGAGTGTGTGGGCTTGTTGTTTCCCATGGGAGCAAAAGGTAAAAGCTCTGCTCCGGCCTTTTTCTATCTGACTGTGGGATCAGCCAGGCCAATGATTCAGAACAAACAGGCAGAGGCCTTAATCACAGGTACTTCGCCTACTATTGTAACCGTAATACCCTTCGCAGGTGGAAGAGAAAGAAGGGAAGGGTTGGTAACCAGGCCATTTCTCACATTTTAATTATGTCTGGATCAACACAGGCGGTGCCAACCTGGAAAACCTCATCTACACTGCTCTTCAATAGGAGCCAAATTCCTTGAAGTGACTTGCTACCTGATACGCCTGGGAGAAATTACACTCTACTTCCTGCTCTGGAATTCACAGAGTAAACACGTACAGTACACACACGCACACCTTGAAAGGTGTACCCTGAAGTTACGTTATGTCTTTACTTGGCAATATGAAAGCTCATTCCTGCCAGGAAAATGAAAATAGATGAAAAGTTAAGAGGGATAAATATATATATATATTCATGGTGATCCAAATGTATGAGATAGCAAGTCAAATTATTGACACCATCTCATAACTCTAACTTGCGTGGGTTATTCTTTAGAATATTTGTATTCATGTCATTGATATCAATATGTACTGTATATTATGATAGAGCAAATGCAGAATAAATCACATATTAAGTAAATACATTGATGCTTTTATGACTCCTTGGGAACTAACCAAGAAACCTTCACATTAAAAGTCACTAAATGATCATATTTATAGCTCACACCTGTCATAATTATCAAGTATCATCACTTTGATTTGACATCAGTATTTCAATTTCTAGCGGTCCTAACTTCTTTTGATTTTCTTGGCAGGAATGGCTTTCAAGAAATATAGTTTCCCATCAGCCTTAGAGGAAATCGTTATTGCTTTCATGCATTAATCGTACTGCGAGTCGCACCTTGGTAGGGCTTCTTCTGTGTGAGAATCCCCCAGATGACGATGGAGAAACTGGAATAGAGGCAAAATGAAACTGTCAGTACAAAGAAAATATCAAACATCATGCTACCGAGAAACTGGCACGTTTTCTGAAATTTCTTTATCGTTTAAATTGTCTCCTACCACACTCACGCTGTATAAACCAGTGCTGTAAGATTGTCAAAGTAATACAATGGGAGTGTGGTTATAAATATATTTACCCCTTTAAACTGACACTTTGTTGACACCTTTTAAGAAAAAGAAATCTATCTGTCTTTATATCGTTAAACATGGTATAACTCATTTTCTACCAAATCCATCTCCTTGATGTGATTAATTGCAGTGCGTCAGACCTCTTTATATACAGTCTATGAGTCAGACCTTGAAGGGAAAAGGCAGGCAGACAGACGGCAAACAGCTACAGTACATTGACACAAACGGCTTGCTGCTGAAAAATCCAACCTGTATACGTCATGCTTGGTGTCTGACACTCTGTCCTTCTCAATGATGCTCTCGGGTGGCAGGTAGGCAATGGTGCCGCAGAAGCCGTCTCTACTGATGTCATCGGCCCGTGACAGGCCATTCCACCGGGCCAGGCCAAAATCAGATATCTGAAACATAGAGAGATCTGATAAGACCCTCAAACAGAGCAACCCAGCTGGCGTTCTCATGAAGCACCGTGACACTGATGACTAAACTTTGCCTGCTGAGTGCTAAGCTCCTATTATGTGCACTCGGTGGTATGATGAGGGCAACGCTGTCATGTCCCAGCCTGTAGGAGAGGAGAGGCCCTTCACATTTGTGTTGAACAGTACACACCCACGCTCTTTCATGCACACACATTCACAGAGGGAGCTTTAATAGGAGCTGAATCAATCCTGTCGGGACAGGCCCGGGCGAGGTGTTTACATCCATGTATTACACTCCAGAAAATGACAGTTCTCACCCATTGCTCTCAGTACAGTTGAGCTGTTTAGAGGTTGGACAGAAGCTGAAAGACACCTGTCTGCCTAGAGCGTGACTAGCAAAAAGCACAGGATGAAAGGGAAAAGCAAACCACCTCGCGGCTATAATTTCTTCTAAAACCGTAAAACTGTGACTGGCTTTGAAGCAAAGCAGCTGTGATTGGACTTCAGGTCAAATCAGTCTTACAGCAAGAAAAAACATGAGGGGGGGGGGGGAAGAGTTGTTAAACAAAAGTTGTTTACTACCTGTGAGTGCAAAAATCAATAAAAGAAAGAAAAAAGAAAAAGCCCCTAAGAGGCACTAAGGATGCCACTTAGATAAACTACCTTGACATGGTAGTGAGCATCCAGCAGGATGTTGGCCGGCTTCAGGTCCAGGTGGAGCAGCGGTGGGTTCATGCAGTGCAGGAAGTTCATTCCCACCGCGGTCTCGTGGATGATGCGGAAGCGGAGCTCCCAGGGCAGCAGCTCGGTGGCCAGCAGGGTCTCCAGGGAGCCCGTCTCCATGTACTCCATGACCAGGCCCTGGGGGTCGCCACAGATCCCATACACAGGCAGGACGTAGCGGAACTTAGCTGCCTCCATCTTCTTAGCCTCCTCCAGCAGCTCTGAACGCTCCCTGTGGTAAAAAAAAGAAAACGAAAAGAAACATTACGTTTATGTTACATTTTATTGGCTTCAGTGAGCCAGGCTCTTCTGCTGGGGCGATTAAGCAATTTTAGGAAGCTCATACAAACTGCAGCTCAAATGAAATTAAACACTCTTTAAAGGTATTTAGGTTAGCTTGTTTTAACAAATCCTTCCGCATCCATTGGCTGACAGGTATTTATCAAATCCACCTTCTCATAAAACATTAACCTAATGATGCTGAGGTCATGCTGTGCTCATTGAGCTGTGATATTTGGCATCACTTTTGTCCTAACCCAAATTCCAGCACATTGCATGTCATTCTCACTGAGCTCCCAGCTATGCAAAATATTTACCAGCATTTAGAGGCTGTGAAAGTGTGACCTCTGCAGACCTCTAGAATTAATTTACCACTGTTCTAACCAAGTGTGTGGATTGTGCTCTTAACTGTCCAGAGGTTCTTTAAAAGACCTTGAGGACATTCCAGCCCAGCCTGGTATGCACCAGGAGAGCCCTGTAGTCTTAAACAGAGCTCTTGTTCTCTGTTGCTCAACCTCAAACACAACTGTGCAGGTCACATGACCTCAGCGCTCATATCTCCAGCAAAGGTTCCTTTATTAATGAGGACAGATGAGAGAAAGATTAATCACTAATGGTTTTCACAGGCAGAACTAGGGGAGCTGGACTGGGAAAGAAGAGCCTCCCACGACCCCTAAGAGTCTATTATGTGCAAAGTGTATCAGGTTACTAAAAGAGTCATGTTCTATAGGAGGGAGCCTGGCTATAATCGTCCTTTATAGTCAGTACAAGTGAAGGAGGCACGAGCCCCCAAATCTGCCAGGCAGGGATAATCAAACATGACATGCGAGAATGGGCAAGCACTTGTCTGCTAAATCCTTCATGTAATCCAAAGTGTTCATCAGCAGCTCCCTTAAAATCATACATTGTCCCTGTTTTAACACAGAGGTAAGACCGGTTCTACAGCTTCTCCCATTGTCTGGGCCACACAGTGGCAGCCTGCAACAAGCAGACAAAGGTGGCTTTGAGTCCCTGTTGCTGGATGTTACGCATGGGTCAATGAAGGTGACAGTCAAATGACTGTTTATGCAGCCTGCAGATGTTTGGAGATTATAACATCTTTGGTTCAGGTTCAGTGGATGCTTTAAGTTGCACCACAGGTTCTGAGAAGATTCAAACACGGAAGGTTTTTTTGAAGTAATATTTATAATATGTGTAAAGTCCGCAGATGTGTGTGTACACAGCCCAGAAGAATTTGACAACGATCTCTCACACAAAACGTACCAAAAAATGTATGAAACACCAATTTTTCTTTTGTAAGAGATCCATGCAGAGCTAAAATAAGAGTCATGGTTATGCAAAAATGTTCAAGAGGGTTGTGCAATCTCTCAGTGCCTGGGGGGGGGGGGAAGACCCCCTGACCTTGCTACCTTACCTTAATGAAATGTACATTTACAGTAGTTAAATCATCCCCTCCCTGAGGCCCATAGATAAAAACACCCCTGTTGATTATAAAGGAAATAAGCGGTAGACCTTTAATGTTTGTGTTTGATTAGAATAAGTACACAGCTATGGCCCTGAGCAATGTGGACTTACTTTTGCCACGGGGGATGAATTAACATGTCAGTGGTACCTGCAACACAACTTACCAGTGTGAAAACATTACAATAACTTAACAATATGTAAATGTGGCCTCTTGTTTGCTGCAGTGGCACCTTTATCGCTGCATGTGTGCCCAGACTAGCAGTAAGTGAGTGAGTCACACTTTTCCAGGTGCTCACCTTTCAAGTACTTCGAGACACTGGGTGACTTATCACCAGCAGTCATAATCTAAGCCTCTATCTATCCACTATTTGTCCATAAACAGGTCATCAAGTGATAAACCTAACAGACAAGAGCTGGGGTAAAGACAGGTTTGTACATCTGGTAGGACCAAATACAGAAGTAAAGAAATATCCAAACTAGGTCAGAGCTTCTACACGAGCATTGCTTTATACTATACTTCATATGACTTCACATATAGGTTATCAGTTTAAAGATAGTCCATGCAAGTGGCTCGACAGCTGTAACTTACTTATCATCCATATGAAGGCAGGGAGGGCACTTGATAGCCAGACATGTTTTCCACTGTACGTGCCGGACTTTGTATACTTGTCCAAATCCACCTGAGCCTATTTTCTCCCAGCTGCCAAACTCAGAGGAATCAAAGGTCCTTAACAGCCCCATATTCCCATGTGGAGAATCCGGGACATTCATATCCGTGTTGAGGAACCCACCAGCAGGGTAAACTCCTTTTTCATTCGTCTCCAAGGCACAATCTGGGCAAGTGAACAGACACACTGAACTGCCTGCCTGTGTGAGCTCTTCCTTGTTTTTCCCCTTGTCAAGCTCAGTGGGGCCCCTCCTTCTCGTCAGGTGAAAAGAGGGGTTGGGCCTGCTGCTGTGACACCACTTCCTGATTTTGAAACACAGGGAAGAGATGGAAATATTTCATTAAGACATACCACAAGGCAACACGCTGCCACAGTGTCCAGTTGTTTTCCAGATGCCCTTAAAGTGCCAAGCTTTCTGCCATGAAAAGCAGAGAATAATGTTATGAACACACCTTTGTCCCACTGTAGATCATTATCTAACTAAAGCCCCCTGAGGTAAGAAGAGGGAATGTGTCTTAACAATAGGTGGGTTATGTGATATTGACCAGCTGGTTTGGGAATGTGTGGACTCATCTTCTCAGCAGAGGGGATCATCATGTTCTTTCATAGCTGTGGACTGTCATTACATCAAATTTTCCAGCGACATTACATTTCCCAATTTGTTTTAGTTCAGGGTCAGAAAGAAGAGAGGAGCCATGGAGCTGCGCCCTCTGGTGGGAGACTGTAAATGATTCATTTTTTAAAATCACAAAACGTGTAGTCGAGGTAAAACCAGCCTTATCTCAGGTTACTGTTTTATAAGCTGACATAAATACACACAATTCATAGATCCCCTGAATGGGAGACATCAGATGTCAAATGTAGGCCCTAATACCTGTCAGAAAATGTAACTCATACTTTTAAAAGATCATTACTTAGGCCTCTTAGAGCTTGTTAGACCTTAACCCTTAGCCTTAGGGACTGTAGAAAATAAGAGGGAAGGTAAGGTGGGAAGAGGGGTTGATTCTTATATTTCATAAAAAAAAAAAAGACCTACGCCCCAACTAATATATGTATGCAAACATAACAAAATGGTGAATATTACCGCCAGTTTTTAAAGCAAACAAATTAGTAAAAGGAGCACAGGCAGCAACTTTGCAGCTTCTGATGGACCAAAGCAGATTCCTGATTTCAACTCTGTAAAATATGACTTAGAACAGATGATGCTATAGCCTGACATGAGATCAGAGGTCTGACTATCCATCAAATCAATTCAATTACACATGAGTTGAAGGGCTGGGTGTGTTAGAGAACACATGTTTTTGATGTAACAATTTGAGATATATA
Source organism: Sander vitreus (assembly GCF_031162955.1). NCBI lineage: Eukaryota > Metazoa > Chordata > Actinopteri > Perciformes > Percidae > Sander > Sander vitreus. Next base: position 24,698,190 of record NC_135867.1, read on the forward strand.
TATATATATACACACACACACACACACACACACACACACACACACATCTCACATGATAAGGATGAATCTGTGATGAGAAAACGTAAAGAAATCATCTTTAGCTCTCCTTTAAAAATTCAGACTACCGTCCCTCTGACCCCATGTCACCCCTAATGATTTTCATACAGTCCCTTAAGGATCTCTTTTTTTAATTTCTAGGTTATGTGATGACCCCGTTTCATTTGTTTCTAGGCCTGGGTTCTTATTTTATTTAGTTGGACCTGTCAACATATTCTGACTGAAAGTAGAAAACAGTATCTACATACAAATTGTGGCTTTTGGGTCCCCTGATGCTCTGAGGCATAAGCCCCTCTTACCCTGTGTCCAATCTGGGCAAGAGAGAGAATTAAAAAAAAAATGATTGAATGCGTCTCTACAGATGTAATTATTTAACCTGTACTGCTTTTGCTTTCTGTTGATCAGCAACTGAAAAGCCTGCCTCTCTATTTACCTCGCACGCCACATGATCTCATAACATCAGCCTACTCCACCCTGCTGTCCAGATTTAGCAGAGAACTGGAAGGACAAGGTATAAAGACTGAGTGTAAATATGTCATCACAGAAGGCTGTCGAGACAATAAGCAGATCTTATTGGTCCGTGAGGAACCAGGCTTCATTTCAGGCTGCTGGCTCTTGTCACTGCAGCACAGATCAGGGTTTGTTCCCCCCGAGGCTGCTGGCTGACACACACACACACACACACACACACACACACACACACACACAAGCAGGTGAAAGTTGTTGAGCGGCGTGAACGACCCTCGTGTAAAGTGTAAATGTATTTTCTGGGGCGGCATCACATTTCTTGATCATTAGCATGAAAGAGGAGCTTTTGTTGGTGCGTTACTTAAATCAGTTGATCGAACACATTCAAATAAATCAGGACCCTCCACTTTCCCCCAATGTGAGAAAGATGGCTTCTTTTGTTTTGAGCTTTACTGGTCTGACAGCAACAGTAAACACAAGGTGAAGGTTTGTGGCTAAATTAATAACCAACCGTCTGATACTTATTTTGTATAGAATATCATACAGTAAGTCTCAACTTGTAGCAGCATGCAGCTCAGGTATGTGCTGGCATATTATTCCAACTACAACCCCTTTCCAGTGTATTGTGTTCGTCCCATCATTCACTTTGTTTCCTCAGGGCTTGTTGTAAGCACGTGTGTGGCCATACAAATGATTATAATAATGCAGCTGCTGGTGTTCAGTAAATGTAGAAGTGTGATGGTTGTTTATGAATGTTCCTTGAATGTACTACTGATAAGGGATTCTGGATGAATGTCCTAAATTCTGATAATCTCATTTCGAAGGCCTGGTTTAATTTTTCGCTGTTTGAGAGTTATTGGTTGGTCTTAGTAGGAAAATAAATATGAAGTCATTGATTTAAAGTCATTTTGAATATTTAAAACTATCAACACTATTACATTTTATCCTCTGTGTGCACGATGTTGCCAGACTGTACTGACATCTACTGGAAGTTTCATATACAAGCATTTAGCTGTGTGCTTATAGCTCCCAAACAGTGTCAAAGACATTCAGTATATTTATGAAAATAAAGATAAATCTAACTGGACATTCTAGGGAAATTTTAGTAATGTTGCAAAATGTTTTTTTTCCTTCTTCTGTGGAGGTCAGAGCTGGGTTACATTTCTCCCTGCTCTCAAACATTGCCAGCTGTGTTTGAACATTAAACAATAGTGTAGATATTCAAAGTATGAAGGCCGCGGCTGAACTGTACACAAGGTTTATGATTTGGTGACATACTCTGGGCCAGATTATCCATCATATTGCTGCTGATGCATAAGATCTTGAAAGATAATTCCCATTTTGCCTCAGATAGTTTGGGAAAGCGATCCATGTTTCCACAGATGAAATATTTTTTATAGATAACAGAAAACGTAGAATACTAGTTACGAGCTCTTATATTGCAAAGAAATGTATTTTGTTATCTTGGAAAGTGTGTATGTATACCTGTGGGTACTTTTGATCATTTTCTTTCAGATTTAGAAAACGGGATGCTGATTTGGTTCTAAGAAACAAAAAGGTTTTCATTTTAGTATTTTGACTCTGTAACCTATAAAAAGGTTTTCTTGTCCTAGAAAAAAAAGAATGTGCTGCCGCACTGCTCATTCTTTGTATACGTCTGGACTGGAATGAAGGTTTTGATTCATGTGTGGATGCCATGGTCTGTTTTGATTTTGTATCTCTAGAGGATATGTCCCCTTCATAAACAAACACTTGGCAAATTGATCATTTATGTTGATTCCCCATCTCTGATTCATTTGTTTCATTAACACTTTTGAATGAATACTTTTTTTTAAACAATTACGCTGCAGAATCTGACACACACACACACACACACACACACACACACACACACACACACACACTCACTCTTTTTGACCGAACCTGCGTGTGTTACACTCACGTTGTGCTGTTTGCAGAGAAGTCATCAGCTGCTGACTGACTGGAGGACAAACAGGCTCGCTGGTCTGAGATCTGAGGAGATCCAGGACAGATGCTAACATTGCCAAGGCAAACAGAAGCAGGTTAGCTCAGGATTCAGATGGCATTTGCACTAAAGGAAGGATACCTGACCCGAGCCCGACGGGCGCCTCTTGTGCGCGCCTGTGTTAACGTGCGCTTGTTGCCCAGTGTGCGCTGATGCGCTCATCTGTTGACATTTCTGAATGCGTTCCTACAGTTGCCTAATAAAAGCTTTCCACACAAAGAAACGTACATGTGTCATTAGTGTGAGAAAAAAAAGAAGAGATTTTAACTGTGTCGGGCTCGGACATAAATATCTTAATGCCTGTCGGGTTCGGGTTGGGTTCGGTTACTGCTCTGTTGGAAGCGGGCCGGGCTTGGACAGAAAAATGCGACCCGATTGGCACACAATTTGCACAGCGATTTAAACAGCCTGGCTGCTGAGGACAGTTATCACCCAAACTAAATTGATATGCAGACAAATAAAAAGAACAACCATTTCAAAGAGGTATTTTGTTTAAAAATAATGGTACAAAAAAATTCCAGTATTTTTTCCCCAACAGTTCAATAATTACAGTTTACAGCATTCAAAAAATAACATTTCATTAGTGAGCCACTTTAAGGAATATGCCAACCATTACCTATGGTCTCATAACCTGGCAGAAGGGTTTCCACTCAAACTGTCCCCTGCACCAAATGGGTCTTCTTTTTCAGGTTGGTACATTTTCATTGACTTCTTTGAGCAGCAGATTTATCTTGAAAGCTTGCATGCTTTTGAAAGGTTGGTAAGGCGTTTGAATATTCAACATGTTGCTTTGGTTTGAAATGTAAATCTTCCAGAGGAGTGTCAGTAATTTTGGCTAAATGTGCCAGCTCTCTCTCTTTCTCTTTTTTTTTTTTTTTTAAATTATGATTTTAATTATTAACAACCACTGTGTTTTGTCAGTATAAAAAAGAAAAGAAAAAATCTTTACAATTTCATTCACTTCCATGGGGCTGGAGAGGCATCAGGGTGACAGTGATCAAAGCTTGCACGGTTACAGATAAAGATAAAATCTACTCTACTACATTACAATGTGTGAATGTGAGGTGACCAGCACCTCTGGTCTCTGCTCTAGTAGCTGAACATCTGCTGTGCAGAGCTGCTATGTTGCTGCTGCTGCTGCTGCTGCTGCTGCGGGGTGGGCGGCTGGCTCTGGATGGGCCGGCCCGGCTCCGGGCCCTGACTCTGGGCCTCCTGACTCTCCCTCTGAGCCCCCTCCACCACGGGGGTGACCTGGCTGCCTTCAGCCGCCGGTACAGGCCTCCAGGACAGAGTCGGGGCCTCCAGCTGGTGGCCCATGGGGTTGACCAGAGTGGTGACGTTGATGAAGTGGGCGACCGACTGGGGCGCCGCGCCCCCGCCGGGACCCACCGTCTCCGGGACGAGTTCGGCCGGCCGGTTGTGGAGCATGGCCGAGCCGCTGACGGCGTCGAAGGTCACGGTGAGGATGGAGTTGTCCAGGGTGAGGGGCCGGTCGCTGGCAGTCAGCTGGCCCACGGCCACGGGCTGCAGGCTGGTGAACTGCGCGGGGGCGTGGCTGGTGATGGGCGTGACCGTGATGTTGGTCAGCCCCACCGAGCTGCTGGGGGAGGAGGCTGACGGAGTGCCGGGGTCGGCCAGGACCACCACCTGGAACAGCAGTAGGTCAGATCATATTTATATATACAGTATATATACACAGGTATATGTCATATGTACACACGCATGCACGCCTTCAGTGTGTGTGTGTGTGTGTGTATATATATATATATATATATATATGTGTGTGTATGTAGTCTCCAAGCAATTCTAGCCTTTTTTTAAGCAAACTAGTTTAACTACTACCACATTTATTTACCGTTATACAGTTATTATAATACCTGTTGGATAATGTAATGGATCAACAACTTATTCAAATCTGTTATAATATATCTTATATATATATAATAAATCAGTGTGAGTGTCATAACGTCACATTATGACTTAATGTGGGATGTAACCCCTTTCTTGATAATTTAATAATATTAAATAAGTTATATATCATATAAATATAAAAATAACATAGGTGGCCGGGTTAGCTCAGTTGGTAGAGCGGGCGCACATATGAAGCGGTTTATCGAGGGTTCGAGTCCGACCTGTGACGGTCCTCCCCCCCCCCCTTCATATATCAGCTGTCCTATCCATTAAAGGCACAGAAATGACCCAAAATAACTTGAATTATTACATTGCTCCTGGATTAGATAGAGTCATAATTTGCTGGTTAGTGTGATGTTATGACATCATCTGTCAATTTAGCGGAATTGTTACATCTGAAACCGATTTAGGTTTTATATAATGATGACCCTTTTAGAGGGACATTTTATTCCACTGTGTTGATATTGTAATCAATTATCACATCATCTTGTAGCTCTTTACCACAATGAACAAAACGACAGAAAGAGAGTCAAGCTCCCAGTAATAAAGAGTCAGAATGGTGGTAGCAGCATTATTTGACAACAAATAGTATATATAATATATCTATATCTATCTACAGTATCTATCATCACTGCTTCTGTGCATCTTTATGTATTATGCTGGCCATCAGCAGGATGGGACTAGCTGCCGTCTCTCTTCAGCCCATTTCTTGTGGTCTTTGGTAAAGGAAAGATAAAAGAAGATTGGACATGTTACTATGACAATAAAACAATAGTGAACGTCGTCATATGTACCTGTTGGATACTCTGCACGGCCGAGCTGGTCTCATGCTCGTCGCCGACGATGACAGCGTTGAATTCTGTCATGGGCTCGTGCCTCGGCTCGGGGAAGTCCACGTATTCGTCCGACTCAGAAAGCTCCGGCTCAGCTGGGACTCTCTGCTTCTTCTTGGGGTGTCGGGGCGGCCGGCTGGGCCTCTCCTGAGCCACGCCGTCTTTGTCCAGGATCAGAGCGGGCTGGGGAGGAAGGAGAAACACAGCGTGACAACAATGGATGGGGAAAAGAATCCTATGTATCGTGATTTGACTGAACTTGCGTATCGGCCGATACCGAGTACCGATCCGATACCAGTGGGTCATATATTTTATTATGTTTTAACAGCTGCATACTACTATCCCTGTATGGATGTGATATTATTTCTATCTTTGTTCTTTGGCTCAGGTTAAACTCGTTGTGAAACATGAATGCCACAGAACTTTCTTTTATTCTGCAGTTTGACAGTCAGTTATAACGGAAAAAGAACATAAATAAACTACTTCAACGTAGATTTTCTTATTTTTTTCGCTTTATTACGTGGTATCGGATCGGTGCATAAACTCCAGTACTTCCCGATACCAGCGTTTTAGGCAGTATCGGAGCCTCTAATGTCGTTTACAGCAAAACTGAGCGAAAGCAGAAAATACTGTACATGTAATGTTCTTCTTTACAAATGAAATACATGTCAGGCTGACTGACTGACTGACATGTGATGTGCATTCTTTTTAGAAAACAAGTAGATATATTGTCTCTAGAAGTGTATTATTCCACTTTAGTTTTTTTGTCAAAGGAGGAAAAGAAAACTGCAATACTCAATACTCCTAGAATCGCAAGAAATGAAAATCGCACTACAAATCGAATCGACACCCATGTATCGTGAAATAATCATTTTTCTTTTCACGAGTAGGCTGATTTATATTTGGGGTCCCGAACCCGCTGCTGAAGATCTCTGATATAGACAGGGACAGGGGAGGTTGTATTAATTTGGTCTTTCTGCAAACACAAACATGTCCCGCAGGATGCATGGAACACCAGGTGCAAAGGGAGTCATAGTAATGCTATTACAGTAACACTGCCTGATTCATAGCTCGTACTGTGGAGAAACAGGAACTCTTCATATTTCCACTCCGACAGTTCTATATTTAGCGTGCAATCAAACATACTGATGCGCACCACGAGGAAGTTCATTCATTGATTAGATATGCAAATCATGCCAAAACTGCTTTCCACGTCAGACACAGTCTAGCTTCACGATTATCAACATGATCAACGTCTAGTTGAATTCCCTTCCTGGCCATAACTACTCCAAATAATGTGCATCACTAGGGCCTTTCCAACCGGAGGGATTTTTGCAGTTCTTAGAACTAAACGTTCCTAGAACACTTTCTTCGTCGTGTTCTGACAGGAAAAATTTGGGGATTTTTAAGTTCCTCTGGCCTCAGTAGCGTAGTCATCATTAAATTCACTTCTGACAACGGTTTAGGCTGTTTAGATTTCGAATATAGGCAGTCTTGCGAAAACTGATGCCGAGTTGACAATTTGAGTTGAGAAGCTCCATGGAGTGAGGCGACAGCCAGCAGGCGCCTGCCCCGGCCTCTAGCTCGTCACTCGGCCAGTGATGCTCAGACACCTCACTGTGAGCTGGAGGTCTCTCAGACCGCTCTCGTAAATAAGAGGCTTTTATTTCGCCGTTGAGGGTTCGTTTGTGTCCACACATGTCCATCATAAGATTAACAGGAACCTGTGGTTAACGGTCTTTTTCAGAGTTAAACTCCACAAGCGTGTCCTGCGGCTCACCGGCCATCACACACACACACACACACACACACACACACACACACACACACACACACACACACACACACAGAGTGTTGAGCAAAACTACGAGAATGGACGTGCATTTAATATAGGAAAAGTGCACAAGTATTAGCATCATTTGTTGTTGTTGTTGTTGTATGTGGCGGTAAGGTCTAGTGACGATGCTATAAAGACCGTGGCAGTGCTTGCGTCACTCCATTACCCCTCCTACCAGTCCATATGGCCACTTGGCCAGTGGGAATGCAAACGGAAAAAAAGATTTTGGGGGAGAGTAGTTCTTAGAACTGCTTAGAAGTGTACTTTTCCTCTAAAAAGTACAAGTACTATCCGGTCGGAAAGCACCTATTGTTATATGATGTCACAATATGGGCTGTACGGAGTCTATGGCTGTACGGAATGTCTTTTTTTCTTTCTCACATTCAAGGCTTGTATTGTGGTTTTCGACTGAAGCTTTTATTTACTGTTGTCATATTTTATGACATCATTCCGATTAAGAAATCCTCCATGTGGTTATATACAATAAATGTTAAAAACATGTTGTAATGTGGCCGGGTTAGCTCAGTTGGTAGAGCAGGCGCACATATATAGAGGTTTACTCCTCGATGCAGCGGCCGCAAGTTCGACTCCGACCTGCGGCCCTTTGCTGCATGTCATTCCTCCCTCTCTCTCCCCTGTCATGTCTTCATCTGTCCTGTGGAAATAACGGCCTAAAAATGCCAAAAAAAATATTCTTGGGAAGAAAAAAGAAAAAAAATGTGTTATGTTGTAACTTTCGTTAATGATTAAATCTATCTTTGTTCAATTTGATATTTGGACTTTACAACATCTGGAGTTATTGGAAATGTTGAGATGACACCAATACGCAGACACCACTGGAATCTTATTCTAAAATGGGTATAATACTACTAATCTTTATCTGCAACTGTACAGAAATACCAGATTGAAACAGAATAAATAGACATGCAAAAAAAAAAAGTAATAAAAAAAAAGGCTGCAGAATTCAAATATTGATTTAGACTTTGAATGGCATGAATGAAGCTTTGAAGTTTCAAACTATTCGGTTAAGCTGTAGCCATGACAACCTCACCTGCACAATGCTGATGGACGAATCATTGATTGTGGAGGCTTCCTGAAGTTCATCAAACTCATCCATTCTGACAGACACCACCTGGAGAGAGCAAAGGACAACGAGGACATTTTGGATCCAGTGACAGCAACAACTGGCCTGTGTGGTAAAACACACGGATCATTTCCCGACATGACTGTCCACACTCGGCTCACCTCGGGGTGTTTGCGTCGCAGATGTCGGTTCATGGAAGCGCGGGTGGACACTTTGGTCCCGCAGAGGTGACACGACTGGGCCTCCACCTTCTCGTGAGTGAGGTGGACGTGCTTCTGCAGCATGTACTCTGTCAGGTACTTCTTATCACATGTCGCACATGTCCATGTCTTACCCACTGAAGGGAGAGAGAGGAGGGAGGGGAGAAACTGGGTCAGTTGTAAACCATTTGCAGACTACTTGCTGGAGGTTATTACGTATGCTGTTTTGACCTTAAAATTTAACTATAGCTTTGCTACGGAGCCCAGAAAGTGACAAAAGATAGTCGAAAATATGATTGAATCCATCAATAAATATTACTGTTAGCTAAATAATTAAACAGAAATATAAAGCCTACTACTTTTTCCTTATAGTTTCCTTTTGAAAAAAAAAAAAAAAAAGTTAGAGACTTAGATAAATAGATTGCCAGCACTCACAGGTCTGTGTGGTAAATATGAAGCTACATGCAGGCTTAGCCTAGCATCCAGGCCTGGAAACAGGTTGCCTAGCCTAGGTTTAACACGTAACACATCACTTTTTACTACATTTTGACAGTTTCTGGGCTTCATACTTCACATTGATACCATCTTTCCCTCTGTTCCCAACCAATCCATCTTCCACCCTTCAACTTTGAGTGTTTTACATTAAACATATCCTTTTCAAGTGGAATTGTGTGTGTTTTTTTTAGTTTTTTTTAATTCTGGCTGCATAAATCAGGCTGCAGAATCAGTTGTTGTCTAACCACAAATAACAGCCTCCCATGTTTAGCTTAGAACTGTCTTGCAATTTTCTTTTTTTTAATTATTATTATTATTATCATCATCATCATCATGGCCTGACATGAGACACTTGCCTGTGTGGATGAGTTTGTGTGTTTCTAGAGTCGTCCTCTCACTGAACGTCTTTCCACACAGCTCACACATGAAGTCCTTTATACCTGCGGGCAAAACAAACAGTAACTTGATGTGCTTTCTGTGAAGATTGCATGATCAACATCCCGTGAAAATGCACATGTAGCGATCACATGTCTCGGTCTGTTTAAGGTTATATTGATTGCACTGGTCTGTATCCTCTGACACCTTTTGTGAATCAGTAACACACATTTGGACTGACCCGTATGTCTCTTGTAGTGCTTCAGCATGTTGACCTTCTGGGCAAACTTGCGGTTACACTCCTTGCACTCGTACTCTTTGATGCCCTTGTGAAGCTTCATGTGGTGCCTCAGAGCGTGCTTGGTCTTCATGCCTGCACAGGAGGAGATCTAGTCAACATGGGGATGATCCAAACATCAGATGTTGTGCATTGATCGTGCCGTTTACATAGTGAGGAAAAAGGTAATGAGGGGTGTGATGCAGCAGCAGCAGCAGCAGCAGCGAGGAGCTGACCTTTCCCGCACTCTGCACACAGGAAGTCCCGGATGTCATCGTGAACCCTCAGGTGCTCCTTCAGCATGTCCTTTCTTGCAAAGGATTTGCCGCACTTATCACAGCCGTGGCTCTTCACCCCTGGATGACACAAGATTATAATAGTTTAGAATGATGTTTTTTTTCCTCCATTTTATTTTAGTTTTGACTTTTCATTTTAGTTTAATTTTCAGAGTGTCTGTCTTTATGTCAGGTATAATGTCTCAGAAGTATGTAGCTACATTTACGTACAAAATACATGGTTGGAGAATAGCCATGATGTTTAATGTTAAATCTTTGCACTCCTCCAGTGTCTGATGTGAAGAAATTAGGGCACAGCGCCATCTCATGTCCGCTCAAGAGAGAAACTCATGCTGACTCCTTTTTTTCAGTAGTAATATATATTATATAATATATATATTTTTTTAACCTGGCAGGTTTAGTTTTTCTTGAAGGGTTTATTTTTTAGGTTTGCAAAAAATATTTTTCACTGCTTATGTTAGTTTACTATAAAAACCCTGACACACACACACACACACACACACACACACACACACACACACACATTTGTGGCACTATCTTTGTGGGGACCCGTCATTAATATAATGCATTCCCTAGCCTTAACCTAACCTAAGCCTAACCTTAACCCTTACCCTCACCCTAACCATAACCTAATGCTATCCGTAATGCTACATCCAAGTCTTAACCCTCAAACAGCCCTTTAAACTTATGGGGTCCAGAATTTTGGCCCCACAAAGCTACTGGGACCCCACAAGTATACTGGACCCCCGGTTGTTGGACCCCACAAATATAGTTAAACAAGCCCAACCAGCCCACCCACCTCCACCCCCACACACACACTACTTGACTTTACCTCAGGAACGTCAACATTAAGTGGTCCACGATCACGCACAATATGGTACAAACATTTGATGCAGAACACTTGCTCTCAGGCTGGTGCTCACCAGTGTGGATGATCTTGTGCCTTTCCAGGTTACCAATACTATTGAAGATCCGGCCACAAATTTCACATGGGTGGATGTACCTTTTAAGACAGATGAGCAGATTTGAAATGATTACAGACCATATACTTTTAGCTACTGTATTGCATTGAGCTACTATACATCCTGACCTGAACTTTCTCAACAGAGATTACACTTAGGCCAAATCTACACTACTAAGTTTTCATTTTTAAGCAGCATTTAGAGACAAAAACAATCTCGGCCCACACAAGAGTTTTTCCAGTAGCAGAACTAATCTCCATCCATATTCACACGTCTGACAGCACTTATCACATGACCATTCACACACACTGGGCATGTGTGTGCGCCGGAGATTCTCGGATGTCTCTGATGTTACTCTGCGGTTGAAAATCATGGATGTATAAGTTGAAAATACAGAAAATACTTTGACGATAGAACAATGGCGAAAAGTAAGAGCAGGGATTTATTAGCTTGGACCGACGACGAGGTGGAACTGTTACTGAAAGGTATGTAAGCCGACCTAAGGTCTCCGTTTGTGCCCGTCCAGACTACAAAGCAACCCCGGAGTTTTCAAACTAAAAAACTGGGGCAGCAGTGTTACCGAATGTCTCCGTTTTAGGGGCTCGGAATCACCGGAGTAGTGCGGACGCAAGGCGTAAACACAGCAAAAGAAATACCGTATAGAAATAGAAAAAGTGTAACAATCAACAATCCCTTCCTTATATTTAGTTGCAGCTGCATTCAAATGCATACTCCAACACATCTGCTTCTCTTTATCTACATCTCAGGAATGAAAAAGGCTTTCACACGGACTCTCCTCATCAGCACACTTCTAAATAGCATCTGTAGTATTTTGTCATATAACCAGTATACAACAGACCTCAGCTGAGAGTCTCCATCCTATCCATTAACTCAGCCTTGATTGGACGAGGCTAAGCAAACATAAAGACCACAACCACAAATGAGCAGTAGAATATGTTTTTGTGCTTACTTCTGCACTGCAGGGTCAGGCAGCTGCTCTCTGTGGATCACCAGGTGAGCATTGTACGTGGCCTTCAGTGCGAAGCGTCGGTTACAGATCGCGCAGCCGTAGCCCCTCTCCTTGTGCTGCTCCATGATGTGCTTCAGGTACTCTTTGCCCTTCGCAAATGACAGCTAGAGACACAGAAATAGGGAGCTCAGGAATGTTGTGTGGGTGTGAGTGAAAAACAAAAAGATATGTGCTGCTCATTAGTCTCGCATTGCCAGACCTCCACAGCCCTGTGGAGTAAGGTCTGGCAACGGAAGCATACACTCCTGGATAGGACGCAGCGACGGTGGCTCTGCTGAATAGTCTTGTTTTGGTGGAACAATTGCACTCCGCAAAAGAAAACGCCACATATAATATTAAACGAAGCTAACCGTTGTACTTCGTCCACAACAAGCCCACCAATCGGTCCCAAAACGTCCCAGTTAGAGAGGAAATGCCGTCAACATATTCTTTGTAAATCTTTACAATCATTCCCCAAAAGAATAAAGCAGGCCTGTCTTGTTGCACCATCCAAACTTTCTTCAAAACTTGCCATTTTCAGCCTATAACGTTCCTCAGAAGTTCCGGTTAATGTTGCTTGATGCGACCGGAGTTTAAAGTTAACTCAAAGAAAGCGGAAAGTGAGGGACATCCGGCGGAACTTCCGCTGGAACTGTCCGGCGAATGAACCGTCATCGATCCAGACTACACGCGTATCTGCTCTTAGCCGTATGAATCTGAGGGCCTTGAGCATGTTCATGAACTGTTCAATGAACACTCTGCTCAAGATAACTGGCTGGAAGAGACAAAACATGTTTTATTATCTAAAATGTGCTTCAACTCGCTGAATTGTTTGGATATTACATTACAAGTGAATACGATAAAAAGGAGTCAAAGTGTGTGTGGGAGCCTGCAGGCCATCTCCAGGACAAAGCCTACTTGGCATTTCTTGCAGTTGTACTTGTGGTGCTCGGGATCGTCTTCCTCTTCGTCGTCGTCCGTTTCGTCGCTGTCGTCTGCTGAAATGCCAATCTTGTTGATGAAGGCCTCTCTCTCCTGCTCGTCCATCAAGGCTATGTCCTGGAAACAAACACAACCCTTAGAAATGATTCAGCTCAACGACAGCTGAGATCCAGACAGGGTGTCCAAACCAAATTTACTGAAACATGTATGATCTAAGGTGCTGTTCGAGAACCACAGTGACATCTACCACTTCATTTAACATGGACCATTTTAGTTTTATCCATGGCAACGCTGCTAGCATGGCTAAAAAACAAGACACCCCCCCCTTTTATTTATTAGTCAAATCTGAAATATGCAGTGGTGGAACAAGTACTCAGATCTTGTGCTTAAGTTAAAGTAGCAATATCACTGTGTGGAAATACTGTTACAAGGAAAAGTCCTGCAGTCAAAAAAGTCTGCTTTAGTAAAAGTACAAAGGTATACTTAAAGTACCCAATGTAAAAGTACTCTTTATGCAGAATGGCCCATCTCAGAAAAAAAGAATAGCATATTGTTGGATTATAATTATTGATGCATTAATGTGTTCATCACTGTAATGTTTCAATTTTAACAACTTTAGATACTGCTGGGTAGCTTGTGAATTTCCCCCAGGGATCAATAAAGTTGTATCTTAAATCGGTCATAACACATTATTATTTGTTGATTATATTTTGTATAATTAATCTCAATCTGCAATGAAACTAGGAACCAAAGGTATTAAACCTCAGTTAAACACAGTGCAGTAACAAGTCTGAATTGTATTAAAGTAGAGGTAGAAAGTAATAGAAAATACTACTCAAATAAAGTACCTTAAAATAGTAGCTAAGCACAGTACTGGAGTAAATGTACTGAGATCCTTTAATTAGTGAAAGTGAACTGTCTCACCTTGAAGTGAACGTGAATGTGATCTCGGAGGACGTCCACGCGGAAGAACTTGCGAGCGCAGATTTCACAGGTGTACTTCTTATCGCCGTGAGTCAACAGATGCTTGTTCATGTTGCTCCTGCAGGAGAACACCTGTGCGCACACACACACACACACACACACACACACACACACACGTACGTCACAGACCGAGTACTTCTGAAGCCCCACAGTACATTTTAATCCACCAGGAAGCACTTACGTTTAGTTCTTTTGACCTGCTGCCATGAATGACATTAAAATCTCACCTTGCCACAGATGGGACAGGGGGACGGCTCCTTCCTGTACCTGCTCCCCTCTTCTCCGTTGGCCTCCAGCTCCTCTCTCTTCATGTGCTTTGGTCCTGTCCAGATGCATTAGGGTTATAGTTCAGCAAAGAGCTTAAATAAAAAGGCCCAACAGGAGAAATATGGTGACATAGTTTGATGCAAGGTAGAGCCTCTCTGCTGAAAGATCACACGTTGCCTACAAAATGATCAGCTCCCCTAGACCCAACATCTCAGACCTGAACGATGGAGCCATCACACGCCTTGCCCTCACCTTGTCAATGACACCAATCACCCTCTATATCCACACTTCACACTGCTGCCATCTGGCCGCAGATACAGGACTCTGAGGTGTAGAAGTCCCTTCTGCCTTCAACACTGCTGAACAAACTATCTCGCTGACTTTGTATAGGCCCGGTGTCGTCGTGTCAATGTGGTTGTTTCTACGTGTCTATATACCTGTCTTCATGTCTATATGTCATGTATCTGTTGATGCATTTGTCCGTGAATTTTGCCATGTGCATGAAACAGACTGTGAAAACAAATGATCTGAATTAACAAAACATCCATCCACCCATCCGTCCATCTATAGTTTTTTCACCAGCACCCATGTTTCTGAAGGAAATTCACCTTAATTGTAAATTAGGGCTTCATGATATGTGGGAAATACGCGATAGCGTTGTTGAATATCGCGATAACGATATTACTTGTGATAAATAAACGGAATAAAAGTGCACATAGTTCTGCCTTTCTGCTGCTTTCAGTATTCTGCTAAAATACAAGTTGTTGAATAGGAAATCATTTCTAACATTCTTTTATTGAACAGATTGAACATTGAATTGAATATAAAAAGGCACCACTAAAAAAAGAAACGAATGGGTTACATTTTAAAAAGGGCAGTTTTCTGCTGATATTTTCTTTCAACTTACACAAAAAAACCTCAGAGTGTCTTTCGCGATATGACGCAGCCTTTCACGGTGCGCTCATTGCGCCAGTTGATATCACGATGACGATGGAAAAAACAAGATATTGTGCAGCCCTATTGTGAATGACGCACCTAAACACAAAGTCAATATTTGTGGGACTCTCTGCTCTTGTGGGACGCAGGCTACATTTACATTGCCAAGATTTGGTTTTTAAGCGAGAGTTTGAGCTGCACTCCCGTTGCTGGTAGTTGCCATGGTAACGTTAGTAGCTTAGTCTCAGAGAACGAGACGTCATGACCGATAAGACCCAATCAGGCGGCGAAACGTCGGCCGTTGAGATTGCAACACGACCCCGCAGATTCCAAACCAGAACGGGGTCAGACGTGTTTTCACATGTCTCCGGTTTAGGGGCTCGGAAACGCCAGAGCAGGGGGGGATGCGAGGTGTAAACGTAGCAAAATATATTCCTTTTTTAAACAGAAAGGTAGCAATGTAAATGTAGCCTCACCCACACCGTGCCTCCTGTGGTGCTCCTGCATCACATCTTTGCGGTAGAACATCTTGTTGCAGATTTCACAGGAGTAGAGCTTCTCGCCGTGCTTCTTCTTGTGCTTGGAAAGGTTACTGTTGGTGGAGAAAAACCGCGAGCAGATGTCGCACTGGAACGTCTTGTCGTCTGGAGAGAAGGAGATGGAATTCATTGAATCCGGTGTGATCTTATATGTCCTATTCTATGTAACTGTATGTGATGCGGGGTAGCTGTGGCTGTTAATGCCAATGATATGGCTTCTCTTCATCTTTTGGTGTGTGTGTGTTGTTACCTTGTTGGTTTTGCTCTGTGTAAAAGGATTAAAAAAGATGCAGTTATGGGAAAATATGATGTACACGGTTATGAGTAAGAAGTGTGTGTGTGTGTGTGTGTGTGTGTAAGTAAGCTTGGAGGTAACATGCAACTCAGTGTCAACTCAATGTTTAGACGGAAACGATCTGAAGAGGAAACGCAAAAGTGGCGTTGCGTTCTCACTTTTTATTCCACGTTTAGACAAGACTTTTCTGCGTGCATATGCTGACGCAAAAGTGTGTGAAATGCGATGTAGTATGCACACCAGGCACCTAGGTGGCACACAACACCACCAAGTCTGCGCGCCTGCGTAGAACCTTCCTTCTACTTCTTCTCCTTAGTAGCGCAAAACCGAAACATGGCGAAGCGAACAACAAAAGCTGACAATTTTGTCTGGACAGACGAGGAGGTGGAGTTGCACGTTTGTGTGATGATGACCGACACAGTCGACCGTGATAAGCCACAGCACAGCACCCACGGGAGCACTACCAATATCCTGAGCCTCGCAGCCCTTCAGCCGCTGCTTGAGAGCGAGACGCAGCGGGCAGAGGAGGGTGAAGCAGACCCTCCTCTGACCGCTAGCCGCAGACCGCTAGCCTCTCTCTCTCTCTCTCTCCATCTGCAACGTTGTAGCCTACTCTGGCAGCTGGCTCAAATGAATAGCCTACATATAATCATCGAACTATAACAACCTTATCCACATTGTAGAAATCGTTTAAAAATATTGAGCCATTACATTGAAAATCTTTTAGATAACAGGAGCCTATATTTTCTGTAGCCTACTCCGTAACAACAGACTACCTGGATGCACGTTTCTCGTCTCTCGCCACACCGCTGTCTTCAGACGGTAACGTGACGGTGGAGCGTTTTTAAGATTTCCACTCTGGAGGTTGGCTTCACTTATTTGCGTTTTTAAGCCCCAAAAACGGCGTCGCCGTATAAACGTAAGGCACATCCGATAAAATATTTTGTCGTTTTGACCCGCGAGCGTCATCGTGTAAACAGGGCCTTAGAGACACCTGGATTTAAAACACAAAAGAAATGCATGTTTGTGTTTAAAATTGTTTAATAAACAGAAAGGTGAAGAAAAATACATCCCACGTGATCAGAAACATTTTTCAAAAAAAGGGTAAAGCAAGGAAATAACTTAGGAAAAATACAGGCGTATCCTACCTGTCCGACAGTTGTGGAACTTTAAGGCATTTTCCAGGCGAAAGGATTTCTCACACGTGTTGCATTTATATTTGTAGTCCTGGTCAGGCTGGTAAAAAGAAGACACATCAACACATGAACTAGCAGGGGAAGTCAACTCTCCTGAGCTAACAGCTTGGAGCGCTACTCACCATGTTCTTGCTGTGCTTGTAAGAGATGTGCTGCTTTAGACTCTCCTTGCGGCTGAACAACTTGTCACACTCATCGCATCTGAACAGCTTATCACCTGGGAGAATATGCAAGAAGGGATTCCTTAATACTCACAATGTCCACCCATTGTTTTTTACTGTAATAGAGGTGTTGATAGTGTACGTATTAATATTATTTCTTTTATTCAGGGTTTTTCCTGCATAGATGGATTTTGGCACCCCCCCAAAGCGGTTGCAGCCAAGCCCAAAGGAAAATCACCAGCGCCAAAATGATGAGAATAAAAACAGCAATCCAAATCCTCTCTGAATGTGTTAAAGAGCAATTGACCAAACAACTGTTGAACAAGCAGAACATAATCTTGAATATGAGAGCTAATGTCAGTTTTATCTCCAGAGTCGGGCTGTACCGGACTCTGCCGGTGATTTATTTAAACATTATGATTTTTTTAAACAGTTTTGTTAATTGGGGTTTTATTTACTCAGATATAATATACAATCTTGTGTGTTAAATTGTCAAAAAGTGACAGGTCAATGCATAGACTTCTGTCAAATAAGGTAACACAGACTCTGTACGAAGACCGATCATGGTTACTGCAATGCATGCCCCCCCTCAAAACCCTGTTATTCTTTATATTTATTGTTTTCTATTCTGTTTCTATTTAAAGGTGCTCTAAGCGATGTCACGCGTTTTTTAGGCTACAACATTTCTTGTCACATACAGCAAACATCTCCTCACTATCCGCGAGCTGCCTGTCCCCTGAACACACTGTAAAAAAAACGCGGTCTCTGTAGACAGCCCAGGCTCCACAAACGGCAACAAAAACAAACTGTGCCAACCTGCACCACCAAACATAAACAGTGTTCCAGTCAATAACCGACAAGAAGGAGTTGGGGGTGGGGGAGTTTAGTACGCAGAAGCACGGAAGGGAGGGGACGGGATGAGGAGGAGGGAGGGGCGAGCTAGTCTCGCTTTGTTTGAATATATGTCAACGTAACGTCACCCAACATCACTTAGAGCACCTTTAACGTGTATTTTTCTTATTCTGTTGTGTTTGAATCTTCTGAGCTGCTGTAACAAGGGGATTTCCCCAGTGTGGGATCAATAAAGTCTATCTTATCTTATCATTCCCAATGTCACTGTATTTGAATTCCGTGCCGTCTCAGAAAGAGAGCAACACTGCTCTGAAAGCCAAAAGTAGCTTCCCGACTGGCTAATCTTCACGTACCATGCGATCGGATGTGTCTGTTGAGGTTGCTGCTGTTCTGGAAGACCTTGTTGCAGAGGGAGCAGCGGTACACCCTCTTGTGCTCTCTGGCTTTGTGCCTCTTGGGGACGGCCCCGCTGTCAGTGGTGCTCCGCAGGCTGCTGCTGTTCCCTGCTGCTGCTGCCTCTGGGGCTGCCGGCTTGGAGCTCTCCACCGAGGGCTTCACATCTGCACACATCAGCAACCCAATGTCAACCAGAAACCTAATAACAATAACAATACATAGACAGATATCCTCTTCTTTTCTTTAAACATAAACAGTTTTGCACGCACGCACACACAGACGGACGCGACAGCACAGTCCCTTTTTCCTTTCTCTCAACTTTTCCGCCGTGTGTCGCGTGTACCCGCTCGCGGTGTGAAGCGCGTGTCGGCGCTATTCTCCCACATGTAGGGACCCTCGTGAATTAACCTCAACTCTTGGGACGACACCAAAAACCAAAATCAGAGTTTAGTTTAGTAGGAAATGGTTCCAAAATTGCACTTTAGATTAGATGGAGTAATTTATATAGTTCTATTTTATAGTGATCCATTATCTGTTCAAAAAATGTTCTATGTTCTGTGCAAAATGTTCTATTAAAGAAAAGATAGAAAATAACTCTCTACTCTCTAATTATCTCTACTATAATTTAAATAATAACAATAAATCAAAATGCAAAGAAAAAGTATATCAACAACAGCCATGCTAGCAGCTGTGTAAGGCTGTACTACAACTTTATTGTCAGCCAGTGCTGAAATTCTTTTTGCATCCCTGGGTAGCTCGTATAAAAAAAAAAATAAAAAAAAAAAGAGGACATAGACATACATACAGTCAACATAAGATGAATAACACCAAAGGACATAAATGAAACATTACCACAAATGACATAAACACCCAAGTAAGAAAACAAAGCATACATTCATAACAACAGAAAATGACATGAACACACACAGACAAGGTCTTGGAGACTTGTAACCCTGAATAAATATTGCACTGGATTTAATGTAGCTGGTTTAACAATAGGATAGATTGATGTATGAAAGAGTTTTTAAGTCTGATGCGATTGAAAGAATGAACTCTAAAGCGTCTGTTTGAAGGCAGAAGCTGATATTCTCTGTGCAATTGCTAACCATAGTATGTTAAAAGGATAGTTTGGATATTTTGAAGTAGAGTTGCATGAGCTACTTCTCCATAGTCAGAGTGTTAGCTACAGTAGATGGCGTTGGCGCGCCCCCAGTTTGGAGAAGCAGGCAGGAGTACCGACACAGAAGCTATAATGTACTGCTGACGGGGGCAGCAGGGCTGTCTGACAGCAAGGTAAAGCAGTGAAAATATTCAAAATATAGCATACACGTAAACAGATATTGTTTGTTTTAGGTGGCCCTTTTTTATGTGGCTATAATCTGTTTAGCTGCTGCCCCCATCCACGCCAGTACATTGCTAAGAGTACTCTGGCCCGTTTCCGCAAACTGGGAGCGTGCAGACCACCATGTACTGTAGCTAACACTCTGACTATGGAGAAGAAGCTCATGCAACTCTACTTCAAAAACATCTGAACTATCCCTTTAACATAGGCTACTCATGATGAAAATGCTAACATGCTGATGTTTAGCAGGTATAATGTTTATCATATTCACATTATGGTAACCTTTGCTGATTAGCACTAAACACTGATGGGTATGCCATTAGTTATGCAGGTATTCGGTCATAAACGACAAATTAGGGCAGCTCGATTATGGAAAAGATCTTAATCACGATTATTTGGGTCTACTACCTCAGTTAGATATTTGCAACCTTTTTAGGAATGCCATCCATCAACCTCTGCAGAATGTACCTGAACCTGTCGCACTTTGTTCAGAGTTATGTGCTACACATGTAAGAAGACAGAGTGTCAGTGATGGTGCAGTGATAATGAGTGGAGGAAAAAAGGTGAGAGCATTGTGAAATGCGACCACAGAGGAATATATGTTTTGAGTGTTGTTTAAAAGCTATAGTTGCTCTCCCCCCACCCATGAGGAATTCTAAGTAATGACAACAACACTGTGGTTGCATCCACATGATACAAGCCTTCTGTGATCGCGCAGCTCGATGGTGTTTTAAGCCCCCAACGTCGACTTCAAGGCAGCGCTGCGACCATAGACTGTATAATATTAATGGACAATGCATCCGGTTCGGTGAAGTGTTGCAAATGTGGAAGTGCCTTAAACCTGCTTTCTATCTGAATTCCAGCAGGGGGAGACTCCTTAAACCTGCTTTCTATCTGAATTCCAGCAGGGGGAGACTCCTTAAACCTGCTATTCTATCTGAATTCCAGCAGGGGGAGACTCCTTAAACCTGCATTCTATCTGAATTCCAGCAGGGGGAGACTCCTTAAACCTGCTTTCTATCTGAATTCCAGCAAGGAGAGACTCCTTAAACCTGCTTTCTATCTGAATTCCAGCAGGGGGAGACTCCTTAAACCTGCTTTCTATCTGAATTCCAGCAGGGGGAGACTCCTTAAACCTGCTTTCTATCTGAATTCCAGCAGGGGGCGACACGTGCGGTTGCAAAAGGTCGGTCGGTTTCTGTAGAAGTCTATGAGAAACGACCCACTTCTCACCTGATTTATTACCTCAGTAAACATTTTCAAAATGAGTTTATGGTATCCATCGCTATTTTTAAGTCTTCTGCAACACGGAATGATGTTCATGTTTTGAATTATGCTCTCGTTGATTTTAAAATCGGCGATAAAGCAGGGGGTGTTTTAGGACGTGGCTATGATGTGATTGCCAGTGAAAGTGTGTAACGTAACGTGGCTCCTCCCTCACTCCTCCCTCTCGTCTAAAATCGTCACATCCTCAACCAGGGTGGCTGCGCCCGTAACGGCAAACTCAACGACTCCTAGCAGATCTCCACAAACCAATGGGTGACGTCACACACGCTCTGTCCATTATTATTATACAGTCTATGGCTGCGACCATCGACTTCAAGCCACCTAACCCTAACCATTGCCTAATCCTAGTGCCTTCCAGGCAGTTCTGCCCGGAAGACGACGTTGGGGGCTTAAAACACCAAACACCGATCACGCACCACCCCTCCTACACGCAGCTGCTAGTAGCCAAGGAGACACGGAGCATTAAAAAAACATAGTGGACTTCATTTGAGCTTCTGTGTGCGAAAGCCACCGGGGGACACCATTTTGTAAACACAGCCATTCTGAGTAATCCAGAGAGAGTTGTGTGGAGCTGATAGTCCTAATTAGCTTTGTATCAACTCATTTGGCAACGGCTTGAATGTAACGGATGTTCATTCATGTCAAAAAGTTACGCACTAAAGCTTTAAAAATAAATAAAACCTTTTTATGTTAATCACAAAAAGAAATCCATCTCAGAAAAATCTAAGTTGAATGTCAGCACGGGATAGTGAGTCTCCAAGGAAGCTTTTGCTCTTTCATGGGCTGACACAAAAGATGTTTTACATTTTACAACTCTTCATCTCCACGGGATATGGAGCTCACCTTTGTTTTTGCTGGCTGTAGCCATAGCTCCGAGCCTGCGTCCCTTAGCTCGCCTCCCCCGGCCCGCCCCTCTCTTGGGGCACGGTTGAGCTGCGGGGGGGTCGCCCTGCTCCTCACCCGGGCCGACCAGGCTCTCCTCTTGGGGCAGGAGTGGGTCGACCGGAAGCACCGTTGCTGTCTTCACCTCATCGCCATGACTCAGCATGTTGTCTGTGGTCAACAGAAGGAAGTAGGGGAATCAGAGCGTGTAACTGTGCCACGGCATTTTTTTCAGCTTAGGGAAGTTTTCAACAGCCTGTTGGACTCACTGTGGAGAGAAACAGCTGACCCAGACATGACCCGGGACTTAGCTCCCTTCTTGCTGAACGAAGAGGACATTTCTAGGATGTACTGACTGGAGGGGATGGATGTTTTGAGTGATCTCACCTGCATTGTTTTCTTCCGCCACTGGGGGCATGTGGGCTCCAGATTTCTCCGAGGTCTCCGTCACCTCTGAGTAAAACAGAGAGAGAGGAAAAAAACAAAAAACTATTAAACAACCTGCACTGTTGCCATGACACGCTACAACAGCATAAGTGCTGTGTGATGTCATCTACCTAGGGGAAGTGCTGCTTGAAGTGGAGGCTTAAGCATGGGCTTCTCCATCTTCTTGGCATAGAAAGCTCCGTACCAGACCCTCAGCTCTGTTCCTGGGAGAACATCCTGGGAAACAAACAGCAGGGGCAGGGAGGAATAAAGCAATCTCCCATTAGAGACGAGTGAGCAGCATGACTAAATGAATCCCTGGACTCTAGGACCAACAGCAGCAGCAAACTATGAAAGGCTCAGGTTGAGGATGGCTACACCAAGGTTATAATAGTTTTACTTTTCACGTTCGTTTTTTTTAAAATTTTGTTTCAGTTTTGACTTCTGGATTTCATTTCAGTTTGAGTTTAGTTTCCAGAGTGGGTTTGCTACAGGTAGGTAGTTTGTTTTTCTTAGGGCCAGGTATAATGTCTCTGAAGTGCGTAGCTACACATACATACAAAATACATGGTTGGAAGAATAGCCATGATCTTTGCGCTACTTTAGTGTCTGATGTGAAGCAGTTACGGCACCGCGCCATCTCATGTCAAGTCTGTTAAATTTCCGTGGTTCAGTGTCACGAGAGTCGACGGAAATTCGCGGCGTCTTCTTTTTTTCCAGTAGTGACATATTAAAGCTAAAAAAAACTAATACTGAAATGACTTACGTGCAGTTTTAGTTGATCTTCATTGCTTCTTTTTTAACATAATAGTTTTTCTATTTAGTTTCAATTCAAATATTAAAAATATTTTTCACTACTTATTTTCATTTTAGTTCAGTGCAACAACTTTATTAATCCCACAAGAGGCAATTTAGTTAAGAACAGCTACAGACATTCTCCACAGACATGAGGTGAATGGAAGTGTTCCATAATGGATGCCTCCGACGAATATGCCAGATCTGGCCTAATAAGATCTCCAACAATGAACTGTACAAGAAAACGGGAAGCCGGAGCATCACCAAGGAGATTACGACACAGACCCCCGAGATGGCTAGGACGTGTGTTGAGGATGGAGCAGGACCGCATCACAAAAGTCGCCTTAAGATGGACACCACCTGGCAAAAGAAAACCTGGGAGGCCCAAAACCACCTGGCGCACTGTGACACAAGAGCTGGAACAGATGAACCTGTCATGGGGAGAGGCCCAACATGCTGCCAGGGACCCAATGCAATCCCATAGGGGATAAAACGGAGTAGTAGTAGTAGTAGTAGTAGTAGTAGTAGTAGTAGTAGCTGCTACAGACAACACACACATACATAACAGCACACAAGCCTACATATAGGCCCACACCCTGGAGAGTAGATAAATAATAAACAAAAAATTGATTTTATCCATTTAAAAGTCGAATTGCAGAAGGGATAAAGGAATTAGAGTGGCGATTAGTTTTAAAAGCAGGTCAAATATAACAACGTCTTAATGGCAACAGAGACAATTCACTCTGAAGACGACAAAATGCTCGCTGCTTTACGCCAGATTTGTTGATTACAAAGAGAATTTAAATCTCTTTGTTTCACGCCAACACTTTTAGAGCAGGTTCTGTATATTGTTCAGGCTGTTTCTGTCTTTCACTGTGAGACCAGCAGATCAATGAAAAAAGTCCCAAGGCTTTCGATAACCGATGACAAAAACGACAATGACAACCCTGGGACACACGCACCTGGGAGGTGTTGAAGTAGACGTCCTCGTCCTGCTGGTAGGCCGTCAGGTTCTGGTGTTTGTGGTCGGTGGCAGGTCGCACCAGCATCATCCAGTTGCAGTCTTCTTCACTGCTGGAGTCAAAACACACCACCACGGCATCCTTCTGGAAGATCTGCCCATTTACATCAGCAAGGATTAACAAGAATGGAAGCTCAAATAACAACCACATCCATCCATTTATAATAGAACAGAGCATCAAGTGGGTCTGCTCTACATGTTAACTTCAGGAGTCATCAGGCTGCACCTTAAGAGGGAAGGCGCCTTCCTTCTCCAGGTGGGGGACCCTCTTAGCCTCAAAGGGCCCAAAGCGGGTCCTCTTGACCAGCCGGCGCAGAACAAACACCCCCTCGTGGTCGTCAGCCACCTGTCTGATCTCCAGGCTGTTTGGTAAAGACGACCTGATCCAGGACAACAACAACAACTTAGTATGACTGTTATGAAATGGCTAGACCTGCAACGATTAATCCATTAGTTGTCAACTATTAAATTAATCGGCAACTGGTTCGACGGTCGATTAGAGGATTCGTTTGAGAAAGAAAGTCAAAATTCTCAGATTCCAGCTTCTTAAAAAGGTCCAACGTGTAGGAATTTCTCCCATCTAGCGTTGAGATCATACTGTATATCGCAATCAACATCAGCATCAAACTTGCCGGGGCCGGGAAGCTACGATACCCATTAGCAGCATTAGCAGCACCTGTGAGTTTATCATGTGACAGCGAAAACGTGAAAGGAGGAGCAGTATGTCCTGTATGTCCCTTACCGGCTAACGTATTTCAAGATGGAGCATGAATATGGAGCGTCTACCCCAGTTCATGTGAACGCAAATGTAAAATTTCAAGCCAAAAGGAATACTTGGAATTGATGGTGGTGGTAAATATTTATAAAAAGGACAAGTGTGTGACCGGGCAACACAGATTTTAATAATGAACAACTAAACACGTTACACACTGGGCCTTTAAATGTGAATATGTTCTAGTTTCTTCTCTCCTCTGTGACAGTAAACTGAATATCTTTGAGTTGTGGACAAAACAAGACATTTGAGGACGACATCTTGGGCTTTGGGAAACACTGATCCACGTTTCACCATTTTCTGACATTGTATAGTCGACAATGATCATTAGTTGGAGCCCTAGAAATGGCAATAACAACAAAATCATAAAGTAACTTATATCATTTCCTTGGTCGTTAGCCCGGTGTTATGTGAGTTCAATAACTGACTAACTTTTCTGGCATTTAAAAATAAAATGTGGATTTGCCTGAAGATGTGAATTTAGCACGTGTGGGAAGGAATTTAAGAGTGCCAGATTGCAACCATCTGCAAAGGGCTCTTTACTCACACAATCTCTCTTCAAGGTCTATATTATTAATAACATGACACTTGTAAAGGCTTTGTATACATGAGGAGGATGGAGGCCAGGGTCAGTTTAAACTCCAGCTAGTAGGAATTCACGTTTTTGAATCTCTCTCTGGTTGAATCTTAGAAAATGAACTGAAGTTGAATGGATGGGTGGAATCACTATCTTGATTACGCTCAGTGAAGTCCAGTACACTTGGAGTTGTCACTCACCGGGCCCGGCTAAGGACGAAGGAGTCCTGGACGGTCACCAGGGGTCCCAGCTCAGGACACTCTGAGTCATGGTACTGGTCACAGTCCTCACACCCTGCAACACACACATCACAGCTGTCACCACAGCCCAGTGGCACACTTACAACTGTAAAATGGCCTTACACTCTGGCAGTACAGTAAGGGCTGGATTCATACTCACAGATGAACTCATCTGGCGTATGCTCAGCCATTATGCCAACCTAAAAATAAGAAGAGAAGATCAGAATATCATGTCATTAATAGGGAACAAGGCCAGGCCAGGAGGGAGCTGACCAGCGATTAAGTCCCACAGAATGTTCACTTATGAAGGAACATACTTTTAAGTGTGTGTGTGTGAGAGAGAATGTAATTCAACTTCCAAGCCAGCATACACACATTTAACCTGGGACACTTAGCTATATTGCATGCATGCATCAGATCTCCTGGGCTGGCTAAACGGTGGCGTATTATGACAACATTAACTGGGTTCTGGTGGAAGCGATACAGTTGGAGCATGCATATTAACGTATGCATTCCGTGCAGGAGATGGGATCCAGGATTTGAGCTGTTCCCAAACTCTAGCCGGGTTTTAACTCCGATCTGAGCGGCTCCTCTTCAGTAAAATGTAACAAAGAACAGTCGGCATGGCGGATGGACCGGAGACGCAAACCATCAAACCGGAGTCGATGCTCTTCAACGGCCAGCAGTCAGCGGTGGAGGCGGCGCAGGAAACCCCCCAGCGAACCGGACACACCAGCTGCACCTTCACTACACAACTGCGTCGCCATTTTGTAGGAAATCGGTGTACATTTATAAGGAAACACGTTACCTTGTTTGCAAAAGACCCTTCATTTAGCGAATCCTGACTCCGGGTTCCAATCCGCTCCAGAAACGGCGCAAGACCGGAAACGAACCGCGCCGAGTGCATTATGGGGAATGGAGGCTCGTCAGAAGCGATACAGAGCAACTCAATCAAGCGTTAATTAGGAAGTCAGAGATTTTAGTTTACTAAACAAAAAAAGATATGGGAAAGTACTTGAATGTGTAAATGTTTTCTTATGAATGACCACAAACCTTATATAATGTAATCAAATCATTTACATAAAAATACTCCACCACAAGTAAAAGTCCTGCATTTAAAATCATACTCAAGTAAAAGAACAGAAGTATTATCAGTAAAATCTCATTCTCATTCAGTCATTATGCTGAATGGCCTCTTTCATGGTGTTATGTATTTATTATTTTAGGATTATTATCACCGATGCATTAATGTGTGAGCAGCATTTTTGTTGTAGCTGGTCGGGGCAGAGCTGATCTGAACTACTTTGTAAAGTAAAAACCTTCACTCTTATAAAGCCCAACGAGTCTCCGTATCATTAGAATGAAGGAATACAGCAGGTTACAGCACTAGAACTATGAAAAAATGGATTTTGGAAAATTCTAGATTTTCTAAATTTGCATTGAAAATAGGCCTAAATATTCCTTGGACATTGGGCAATAAAAAAACAAACAAACAACCTTTTATGAGAAAATATGCCTCTGAGGATTCAAATCCAGACTAAAATGACTTGATGCGAGGGAGATTTGTTTTCACTGAAAAATGCATCATGTGGGAGAACCGGATGTGTTTTGTATTGGAAAAAAAAAAAAAAATCTGCCTTTGTAAAGTAACAGAAGTGGAACAGCATATCAACATGTGCAGGTTTTACAAGTTACTCAGGAGAATTCACCGTAACCTGGACATTGAAAGTGGCACCGCATTCTCAGTTATTCAATCAATATTTATTGCTAAAAAAAAAAATGAAATAACTCGATATGTGTATTAGTTACAATCCCTGCAGGGAAAAGACTGACATTATGCAACAACAGCTAAGTCAGCCAGTTTCTGGGCACAGAGGACATGCCGATAAAAAAAACCCCATCAGGAAGTAGTTGATTAATCACTTACAGCCCTACTGCTTATAAATGCATAACAGTAGCCAAGGCTTGCAAGGCTGCCATAAGCAAAGGCTCTGAAGCTGAGCATGATTAAACAAACTGCTTCCCCCTCCCTTCCTCACAGTTTAAAGGGGATTCTGTCTGAAAAAGTAAATGTCTTCACACCCCCCCCCAGTCAATAATGGTGGAAGAAAGCAGGTGACGAGAAGGGATCACAGCTCTACCATGTTGTACACAAAGACAACCCATACTGTATCTGCAGGACAGTGTCGTTAACCGCAAGCGTTTTTAATTCTCAGAGGGTCCAATGATGTAAACACTCTTTAACAGATATGTTATGTGCATAGGCTTCTTGATTATAGACATTGCTGATGGGTGCAGGAGCATGGTGGTACCCTCGTCTCTCAAGAGTCTTTCCAAACAGTTCGCTACGGTCCTTCAGTCCTCTGGTGTGATGGCGGACGCAGCCTCAGGAACCAAAAGTCACGTCAAGTCAAGGGACAAGTCCACCCGTGACATCATCCTCAGAACAACTGTAAGACAATCTTGTTAAGGTATGTCCGTCGCTGCTGCTGCATCCCTTCTCTGAGCACATTTTGAAGATACAGTAGTTAACGTGATGGACAGAAATGTCTTCAACGAGCTGCTCACAAAAAAAAGAAGATACAATCATTAGCTGGATTTGAAAAAACAAAACAAAAAAGGCAGCCAAACTATTTGGTTGCTCCCAAAGGTGTTCACACGTTATCTTGTTCATGTGTTCAAAGCTACATCCTTTTTTTTTTTTTTTAAAAACAAGAAAACATCCAATAAAAGAATGAGGTTTTCATTCAGAGGAAATGAGTGTTGAACTTGTTTCATTTGTAGGTAATGCGACAAGTACGGCCGAGTGGAACGTCACAGTCCCTGGATAAATGGTTCTTTCAGTTCCATTTTGACACATTAACAACCCTGCTGTTACCAGTAGTGTACAGGGACAATCTTTTAGGAAGACAAAGAAGAAAGTTGCATATCATTTGAAAAAACACTCACGTAGGGTGATAAGTGAATGGCCAGTGTTGCATGAGAACGCGACCTCTGTACATGCCAATCATACATGACTGGTTGGGCAATCTTTGTTAGACATAGGGAGGATAATTTTGCGAATAGCTTTGTTTTACAGCTTTCACGTGTTATACATATAGCCGTTTTAAACTTGTTTAATGTTCAGTACAATTACAAGGGTTTTAAATGAAGTGATATAAAGACCATATTTCATAGTTTTAGTGTCAAAGTGTGAAAAAAATGAATAGATCATCTCCCTTTGTGAATGTTTTTTTTTTTTTTTTTTTAACCACGAATCTCTACAACAAGAGTAGCTCCTGTCATTGCACTTTAAATATAGATACTAAAATTGTGCAAATCATACAAATACCACCCTTCTCTTCATCTTTGGTCCTGTTGGTCTGCTGTAGGAAGTTCACGGATTGCAGCAGGGAGAGTTTACTCTTCGCCCTCATACCCCTTTCACACAGAGGGCTCCACCAGGGTCGACTTTGTGTTCGAAAGGGTTAACCCGCGTCCATCGACTACACACGACCAGGGTCGCTAACAAACTGGGACGGGACAAATTATAGCAATGGTTGGAAATGGGGGGGTTGTTTTATTTGAATTCCCCCATCCACAGCACGGTCTCTCTTGCACTAGTTCTGGTGGTCTACAGCTGGACTAGAGTATGTGACGACATTAGCCGTTCACCGAATGAGAGTGCGTTCCATTTACCTCGGAAGCCAAAGCTGGGAATGACGTCCCACCTGAGATGAACGCGTCCCATTTATAAGTCAGATTTTCATTGTTTTCATTAGCTCTAGCCAGGTTAGCCATTGTTAGTAATGCCAGTTGATAACGCATTACGCTGTTTTTTGTGCATTTAAACAGCTTAACAACATGTCCACCAAGTGAGACACAAGTGCTTATGACTGTACTTACTAAAGCTTTCACAGCTGTTGATGCACGGAGCGGCCATGTTGGATCTTTTAGCTCGGGGTACTCGAGGTCAGGGGGCGTGTTTCTGACTTTGACCTCGGAAAATCCGACTTCAGAGTACAAATGGAACGCACTACTACAGTGTAAACCGCCCCGCCCATTTCCAGGACCTGGACTATTTGGTATGCATCGTCTGGGTTGTGACCCAGGTCGTATCTGTAATATCATGAACAAGGATCAACCCGTTGACTGGCTTGGTTTGAATTGACAAAAAGGAGGGTTGAACACGGGTCAGAAAAGCCTGGTCCGCCCCGGGTCATTGGTGTGAAAGAGGTATCAGAGTCAGTGAGGCACACCAGTCCCTTCTGTCTGTAACAAGGCCACAAAA
Organism: Sander vitreus; assembly: GCF_031162955.1. Taxonomy (NCBI): domain Eukaryota; kingdom Metazoa; phylum Chordata; class Actinopteri; order Perciformes; family Percidae; genus Sander; species Sander vitreus. The sequence continues at coordinate 24,728,199 of NC_135867.1, forward strand.
GCACTTAAATATTTTAAAATGTTGCATAAAATTAAGATAAAAAGGAACATGCAAAAATAATAGTCTTGGAAGTGTCATTAGACCTTCATTCACACATGCACACACTGTGCAACTTGCTGTTGGTGGAATATCTGCTTCTTATACTGTAGGAAGCAGGAAACGGCAGTAAAAGATGATTTTATTTTGTTCCCTATCTGCACAGCTTCCCCATCTACAATGAAGGAGCCCCTAATATGCAGGTCGGGCATTCAGGGGAGTAAGTTAGCCAGGAAGTTTGCCAGTGCAAGTTTGAGGTGGTGATGGTAGTTGTTGTAGGAGGGACTAAGGTGAGAAGGGAGGGGGGGGGGGGGGGGGGTCACGCATGTGGCTCCCCCATGGAGGTAGAGCCGTTAGCTTTGCTCTTATTCTTACTCTTGCGGTTGAGCATGCGGCTAAGCGTGGCCGTTCGACTGGCCCGCTCCACTGCGGTCGGAGACTCCAGGTAAACCAGGTCATTGTGCGACTGGCTCATCCCCGGGTCCTTGCGCTGGTGCCGCCGCCGGAAGAAGAGCTTGGCGCCCTTCTGAAGGAAGCTGCCTGTAGTGGAGAGGCACAGGAAATATTCATTGAGGAGGAGGACTGTGTCAAGATAACACCACTCAAGGCTAAATACAACTTTGGGCAAGTACAATATCCATTTGTAGTATCTGAAGTAGCAGCAATGTGTAGACAGCTGAAGCAGCAGGGCAGGGGAATTTGTGTTAGTTGGAAATTGTTGATTTTGAATGGTGATCAAATCTGGCGCGGACGAGACAGGTTCGAGAAAAATATTCTTTTTATTCCCCTTTGACTACTAGTCTTTTCGCTGTAAAAGAGCTCTTTTAATAATTGGATAGTGAAAATTTGACTTTGAAAAACTGTAATCGCTTGAATCACCAGCTAACACAGAGAGCAGCCGATTAGTCCGACCTTACTGCAAGCATCATTCCTTCCCTTCAGCACAGAAGGAGTTTCTGGGATTTGCAAATATCTGTGGGTTAGGTTGATATGAAACAATACACACTATGTAAACTAATTAAAGACAAATGAAGAAAGCAACATCAGCATTCTCCATACACAATTCATTCCTACAGAAAAAAAGCTGAACAATATACTATACAGCAAATAACGTTCCATTATGTGTGGGATATTTTACTCTGCATTTTGACATCCATATTTAAAAAAATGTAATTATAGACTGAAATAGTGATTAGGGTCTTAGCCATCTGTAGGTCCAGTGGAGGGATCCCACAGTGTACCAAATATGCAACACATCATATTGCAGCAAGTTAATATCTCAAAATAATTGATCTAATCTAATTGATTTTACATGACCTGGAAATGAATTTGACATTGCAGACAAACTATGTTATCTACTGTCCTGATAGCTAGCAGATACTACACATACTAGAGTACCAAGGATACTACAAGTAGCTCATGAAATAACTTACTCATCTGGACATAATGTGAGCTTAGCACTGCTTTCTTCTAAGATGGCAGTGATGATAGCTCAAAAAGGAGAGCTTGAAACAGTAGGAAGGAAAGAGAGAAAAGAACACAAAAACAGACTGCATTACCGAGGAGCAGACAGCAAACAGCCAAATGGAGAACATTTATCAAGTTCTGCCTTTAAGGCCATTTGTTTTATGGAATAATACCAAAGACTGTAAAAAAAGAAAAAGGACGACGCGTCTCCACTTCCTCCCACTGTACAAAAGTGAAGCCAAAATATCCCCGATACGGGCGCCACCATCTTGTAGTTTTGGAGCCAGGGTCTGCGCAGCAGTGATCGTGAGTCAATCACAGCTGTCGATCGTGACGTTTCACCCATGCATCAAATAACAAATAAAAAACCAAACTGATCAGAAAAATGAGCAAAAACTAGCCAAAATGACAGGAACCATCTTTAGGAAAAACTTATTTTTGTTGTGTACTTTGACTTTTTAGCTTGGTGGATGCTAACATGGAGGGGGCGGGATTAATGACCTATACTGGCAAATTGTTAAATTGCAGTTGGAGTCAAATTTTAGGCAAAAATAAGAGTACGAAAAAAAACTAGTCAATATGTGTACAAAGTCACATAGATAAAGTGCAATAAATAAAAAAGTTAAGTCAAAGTAAAATAAGATTAGGTTCAAATGATTATGATTATGTTCCTATACAATGGATTGTACAAATGCTATTGGAGTAGAATCTGGAGTCTGCAGTCTATGCATCAACCCCTGAATAATATGCCTATAAAGACCAGCTATGTCACCATGTCCATGGTTATTCGTGGCTTCAGGTAGTCAGTGACCTCTCACCTCTTCTCTTCTTGCAGCTTGCCTCAGACACACACATGGATAGCGAAGAATGGTCTAGTTCCTCTCCGGTTTGGCTCTCCCAGTCCTCTGGAGGCCGGCCTATTCCACTGGGGCCTTCCTGGGGCTCGGACATGTCTGGAGGGCTACTGGTCCCTGTTGCAAGTGCCGCGGTCATATCCTGAGTGGAGCTGCCCTCAGACATCGAGGCGTCCATCGCTGCAGCGTAGCCCGCCATCAGAGCTAGCTCATCATCCTGAGACAACGGCGTCTGGGAAATTAAGCATATTTCCATTTTTAAAATCAGCTTCTAGTAAAGCGAGATTTCCTTTGGTTTAACATTTGCATTTGTCCATGCAAATACTTCCTCTGGCATCATGAATGACCCACTATTTGCATTGGCAGCTCTGAGGACCTGTGTCTTTTAATGTCATTTGGGCGAAGGGGTGGCAGTGGGATTAGGCACTGTCACTGTTTTTCCACTAGAAGGCCCAGTTTTAATCACTTGCACGTGAAGTGTACTTCAACATCTGTTTCTTTCCTCTGCCATGAGCCACAGGTTAGCAAATACAACAGCTAAAAAGCTGGTTTCCTGAACAGCAAACACTAGAGACTGGCCAGTCTTCGGCTGTACGTTACCCTGTATTTTAAACGCGTCAAACTGTTCTACTAAAGTGAAACAGTATGATGCACCAGTGAAGAGATCCTCCGGTGCTGGAACTCATCCTTACTTTGGCAATGCCGGAGATGATGATGGTACTCTTCTTCACTGGGGACTTGAGCTTCTGCTTGGCAGACTGGTGGAGTTGTCTGATGGCGGCCTCGGCCACAGGGTCCGTGCCATTGAGCATCAGCAGCTCAGTATCAGAAGAGGACAAGGCCTTGCTGACTGTGGCCCCCAGCATAGACGCCTGCTCTGATACGCGGCGCTCTGACAGCTTGGGCTTGTTGGCCACCGCTTTCTGGGCAGGATCTGAGGGAGCACAGAGTTAGCTCAATCGACTGCTAGAGTACATGGGTATGATGGAAGTTCAAAACATAAATGGTTAATATTTGACAATGTGCATTATAGAGTTGGAAAAAAAAAAATGACTGCAATTGTGGCCCACAAATTATAATTTTCTTCTGCTATCTGTGCTATCCATTTCGCAAGGACACATTTGCATCCAGGGTTTAGCGCTGCCCAGGACGGTTGTGATTGGTTTAGGAAATTCAAACAAGCCAGAGCATTTTTCCCCCCATCCCAGAATACATAAGTGGTGTTTAGCAGGTATAATATGTACATTGCCATCCATAGAGCTGCACTGCTAGCATGGTTTGTGTTTAATAAGTCCAAGCAGGATCTTTCAGATGTTGTATGCGATTGTTACAGCTTTAAAGCTCCATTGTGTAATGTTTTGAGTTGATTCTTAGCAAAACCCCTTTGTTCTTTCACAAATATGTGCTCATTCATGTGTAATTACTTCCATCAACTAATCAAAGTATTCTCGTACGCGTAGACTCTGCCATTCAGATTCATTCAGCATACATACCAGTGACTCGCTCGAATGCGGCCGCCATGTTGCGCCTCCATCTTTAAAATACATTAGCCAAAGAGGGACATACCTCCGCCTTTCGCGCTTTTCACTCAGTGAGCCTGACTGTGACGAACACCAGGGAGGGGGAGAAGACTGCCGGCCGATTTGAAAGCCTGTTGAAAATGGAGGATTGCGCCTATTCTCTAGGACATGTAACAGAGTCGCCAAGGAAGTTAAAAAGAGAATTAAAACGACAACGCCACAGGCAAAGCAACAAGACCAAAGTTAATATTGGGGTGGCTTTTCCAAGATGGAAAAAGGGACAGCGAAGTTGCCTGCTTTCTTCTTGACGGGTAATTCTGCCTATTTGTGTAAACAAATACACATCATGCAGATGTAACACAGACTAGCTACAGCTAGAACAGCTGAGTGTAAACGATGGAGGTACTAAGAGCTAATTTCGGTTTCATTGACATTGTTCATACTGCTCAGAGAAACATATTAAAAACACAAACCTCCGTTGCTTCTCTGTGGGAGAAATTCTTACACAATGTAGCTTTAAAAATTATTTTAATGCAATAATAATAATAATTTGCATACAAAATGGATTAAATCGATATTAAGATAATTATCACAGCACTATCTCAGCACCCTGAGCCTCACTGTCCAGTATCTTGGTTGTATATCAATTATGGAACATATCTTCTCTGAATAATAATCATCTTTGTCAGTGCTGTGTAGTCTCACAGTTTGTGGTGCTGTACCTATGTTGAGTCCAAGACAGGGTGGTCGACCCGGCTTGCTCTTCACGGCGGTGATGGTAGTGACCACCGTGCCACAGGGCATGACTGTACGGTCCATCTCCACCCTCTTATTGGAGGCTGGGGTCGGGGGGTGCCAGGACCTCACCTCACTGGGCTCCAAGTAGGTAAACTGTGGGGTACAGTTCATATTCTAACTTTGTGCAAATTAAAACCTCACATCCATGAAAAGAACTAAACTATATCTGTTGATATTAATGCAACATGTGTCATCAGGGTTCAAATTACGTGGGAGCTGAGCTCCCATAGAGAGAGGATGAGCTCCCATGAAAGCAGTAAAATCATACACCTGTGGGGGTCTATAAAAATCATCATTATTTAAATCACAAATAAAACACTTTTCCCAAACACACGGAGCTCTGAAGCAGACCTGTGCGCCGCTTAGTGTCCACTCTCGCTGTAAAAGTAGAGACGAGCAGCGGCACAGACCACGGAGCTGCTGCAGCTCGCCTTCCGCGGTCTGTGCAGCTTCAGGTTTATAAAGGACGCGCTCTGCTGTGGGCATGCTGCGGCAGATGTGTCCATTTGTGCTCCGTGAATTTCTGCCATAGTTTCGGTTTCCCACCCCCGATGTAGACCAGCGTTCAGCCACTTCCCTAAACTTTGTCTCATTCAGAGACCAGAGTCTCAAACGGGGCTCTGGTCTGTCAGGAGGTCTGAGATCTACCGTATCAGCAGAGCAATCTATGTTTCCCTTTACATAAAGATATTTCCAGCATACATTGATTCAGAAAAAGGTAAATAGGTGCATACATATTCACCTGAATGCAGGAAATGAAATGTTTAATGCTCAAAATTTGCTGCTCATATTTTTTTAAAGAGACCCCCACAAAGATGAAATCATAATTCAAACCCTGTGCGTCGCAATATCCAAATGTTCATGGGGAAGATGATCTTACATCAGTAGTAAGTGATCCAGTCACTACGTCTTTGGTCATGAGTGCAAATGTTTGCTGTCCTTTGGGCTGCTTCTTTACAAGATCAAAAGGAACTGACACCCGACCAAGTAATGAACCTAAAAACGAGAAACACAGCTACTTTAGTCTGGTAGTACCAAAACATGTGAACAAAAGAATTCTCAATCAAACAAACACAAATATCAAAAGCAAGCAAGCATTTCCTTACTCTCTTGAGGTTGGCCGTCATTCATTAACTGAATATTGAGCTCTTTTGATCGTCCATTCAATTCACTGGCGAGACAGCAACATTGAAAGATTATTCAGGGGAACTAGTACTACAGATGTTGATGGCTTGCATAACAAACATTATCTTTGCAAAAACAGTGAATGTTTGCAGTGCTCCATGGTAGAACTTACAAGATAAACGGCTGGTCCCAAGCAGGATTGGTTGTGTTCTTTAAAACCGAGGTGTTAAACTTCTGTGGAGGATCGTCCAACTGCATTACACACAGAGGATTCATGCTGCCTACAAACACAGCAAAAAAAACAGTCAGCAAAACACACACAATGGGTTATCCAAGATCTAACTGCAGATTCTTTGGAATATCTTTTGAAAGCACATACATTGTGCTGCTGCAAGATTACATTTTGCTTTCGTCACTTCCTCTGCTTCAATTTATTGGCCAAGAGGGAGGGCCAGCGTACGTTGTGTATCTGATGAATTATGCACAAGTTAGAGGAGAATCAAAGTACTGATTAAGAGCTCCTCCTCAGCACATGTGATGAAGTCTATTTCATCACCATTTCATGGCTCAACTTTATTAACCACAAGTCAAGCTCCAGTACCGTGGAAGCACTCTGTCTTAATGAATCCAAACATCAGCAAAACTCTTAAAGACAGAGCATCCACTGCAGCAGCTCTGGATCTAGCTAGGGAAGCTAAGCTAAGCATAATTGTTCTTCACTTAAAAAGGGACAGAAACAGATAATGAAGCGTTGAACACTCTGTCATGTCTCTGCTGTACAATATTAAGTGTTGGGCAGCAAATTGAAAGAGGAAAGTCTGGACTCCTGAAAACTGATGACTCACAGTTAGAGAATGACTCAACAGAGACACTACCAAAACAAAGTTGTTGTGGAGGATGTTAAGGTCTAAGACTGGACAATGATATGAACAGCATCTAATAACTCAGGACATTCTGTGCTCTAGTTTCATGACACCCCCCCGGTGCTTTGTTTTCACTTGGATCATAACTTTTGTGCAGATCCATGCCACCACTCAGCGTGTAGCGATACTAATGTGGGTGTATTATTATTAAAACTGGCTTTAACCAGTAGATTACCACCTTTGACATCCAACTGGCAAACAAATCTCCGCCTCGTTATCTGGAGCTAGCCTCTGGGCTACAGCATGTTGGCAAAATGAACAAAGGCCAGGCAGAAACAGTGCCTAAAATAGTTTAACAACATATAAGAAAAACACGATTAAACTCAATGTTGATTAGCTACAACAGAATGTATGTTACTCCATGATATGATGTTTTAAAATCAAGTTAAATAAAGTCCCTAAATACAACACAGAATGAATGAGACATCTGAGTTACTATAGGACTAAATCCCAACCTGATCTGACCTTTTTAAGTCCCAATATTAAAAGGAATAGTATCTGCTTGACTTGATAAAATAACTAGGGCTGTCAATCGATAAAAATAAAAAAAATCTAATTAATTAATTAATTAATATTAATTGCATACATAATTTTTCCGCGGTGCCTTAACGATGCCTGAACCGATACTCTTTAAGAAAGTAAAAAAAAAAAAAAAAAGAAGGGTACTAAACAACAGTCGGCGACATTAAAGAACGGCTTGTTTATTTCTAGGCCATATGGTCACAATTAAATGATTTAATAATAATGTAATAACTATAACAGTATATTATTTCACTAGTAAATTGTTGTTGTTGAACGACAAAAACAACCACCAGATGGGAAAAGGGCATTTAACAATAACTTTAAATGTACCACGAAGCTGTAGGTTACCAGTTTCATTGAACGCACCGTCTGTGTTGTTTTTTTTTTTCTGATGACATCCTGGTGTTGAATCCTCTACAGTGAAATACAGACAAACTTTACACCGTTTAGCGTTAGCTGTCAGCATTGTAACCGTGTTTAATCCAGCTACTAGCTAGCGGTAGGCTAACGTTAGCTGCTGTCGAGTATAGTGTTAACTAGCTAGCGGTAGGCTAACGTTAGCTGCTGTTGAGTATAGTGTTAACTAGCGTCACGTGCAGTGATGTTTCTGTTGCCTGTAACGTCTGTTTCAGAGCATCCGAGAGAAGCGCAGACATATCAGTGGCACCGAAATGAGGCGCCAAAATCCACGTTGCTATTTGGTTCGTTAGATACAGTTCGTGAAGGCACCGGTGCCGTATTAGCACCGGATTTCAGTACCCAACCCTATTCAGGAAGAAGATTTTTAAATATTTGTGTGTGCTGTAAAGAGGTTAGAAAAAATGGAATCGGCTAAAATCGGTATCGGCTGGCCTAACTCAAAGAAAATCGGAATCGGCCTAGAAAGTTGTAATCGGTGCATCTCTAGTACAGAGGGGGCTGAGGTAAGTGAATGAACTCAGGACAGACTAAAGACACTAGCTACAGCTGTTTCATCAAAACTTGGGTAACTCTAAAAGAGACAAGCGTCCAACCTGCAGCATCCTCCTCCTGATTCAGTGTCACCCGGATGTTCTTCACCAGCAGCTTCCAGTCGTGGGCGCGGGGGGGTTTCGGGGGTGAAGCCATGTTGTTCCGTGCTTCCTATTGGAGAAACCATAGTAAGTAAATAACTCAACAATGTTGATCTTTTGGCACCAATATTATTAGCAACAACGTAAGCAAAGTACCCAAAAACCTGCAATCACTTTTTTTTTGCCACTTGGCTGTGTGGAAACAAGTTGCGAACACATAGTTTCTGGCTCTTTAGCCGCTAAATGCTGAAAACAGCTGACTGCTGCGGCTGAAATCGATGCTATGCAAACGGTGAGAGTGAACCAAAACAGTAAAGTTGTGGGTGGGACAGTGAGCTGAAAGTCACTCTAAAGCCCCGTAAAGTCGAGTGGAGCTGCAGGTTCAGGTAATAATTCTCTGTAGGCTCATCCTTATGAGCGACCCCTTTCACATTATCTTTTACATTCGTGTGAGTACACGAATGTAAAAATGACATAAAATGCCTGTCCCTTGTAGCTGTGATAAATTAGCCTGAAGCTAATGCTTACCTGTTCAGGAGGAAATTAGCCAACTCTGCGTCCTTTTGGGCTCTAAGCTGTCTCCATCTTTTAAATACATCTCCCATATTTACCCGGGGTTTGTTAGCTAAGTCTCTGGTCACGCAACTGTTAGAAACATGCCGTTTTTTTTAGTTTTTTTTTAGGTCGGGTAGAATCTATCTCCGTTGATCCTGTTTGTTTGTTTGCTGCTCTCATGGCTGTACTAACGTTACAGCTGTAGCGCGCTGGATTTACGTGTTTACAGGTATATCTGGCAACGCGGCCTGGCTGTCAAACTGGGCAGTTGATAACAACACACAGGCCAAAACACAAACAGACATTCCGTCACGGAACGGAAATTTCAAAAAGGAGAAAATACTGGCATTAGCAATGATGTCAGAAAAGATACGTTGAAACATAGCATGTTTCCTTAATATCTGATGACGCATTGGGGTCATTTTGGGATTTATTACAGTAAATATAGTACATATTGTCACTATAAAAAATATTGATTATATTCCTTTTCAAGTCTATTTGTCAATTTGCAGCGCACTGCAAACAATGAGCTGGCATGACACACTTGTCTGCATGGCGTTGTTGTGTGGCAGTTCTTCAGATGTTATGCATCAGGCATGCCTCACCTTGACCTCTGAGGCCTGAGCGGGCCTGCAGCTCAGCAACACAGAGGGACGCGTCGCGCACAACAGCCGCCTCAACTGCTCCTTTACTGCTGCTACACTGGAAGTGTTGGCATTGTCCTGACAGAGAGAGATTATGATATCAGACATATCCCACACATTAAAAGCATATTGACTGTACATAACAGACATATACATTACACATCCTCCTTTGTGGAGGTAAACGACCAATACCTACATTTCACATCTTGTCAATGATTTTTAAACTCTTAAAACAGCGGGTTCGGTTCCGACCTGCGGCTCTTTGCTGCATGTCTCCCCCCCCCTCCCCTTTCATGTCTAAGCTGTCCTATCCAATAAAGGCCTAAAATGCCCAAAAAAGAATCAACAAAAAAAAGTATTATTTACTTTATTAAAAGTATTTGGATTATCAAACTATTGAATGTTTTCTTCAGAGATTACCACTGACCCACAGTTCGCACAAATTAAATGGTCAATTTCTTTTTGTTTTGGTACACGGAAACATTTCTCCCTATGTCAGACTTTGTTTTGGTGTATGAGCACTTCTACAGACAGCAGGTGCATCTCATCTCTCATCTCAAATTATTACCTGGGTGAAGGTGGGCGTCACCTGCAGCTCCCCCGTGTCCAGGTGAGACACTCCCCAGCTCACCTTGACCTCATCTTCAGCTTCCTGCATCTGTAGGTCGAGCTGAGGAATACAGAGGAGAGAAAGTCTTATGGTGATCAGAGGTCAGACAGAGCTCTTCAGCTTCACTTAAAGTAGATCCATAGTAATATTTAAATGAAACTGCCAGTTACCATATCAATACTGGTTCTCTGGATATCAAGCAACATATGGAACATAATGAAATTCTGGGTGTTGTTTAAACCAAGTAAATGGGGTAACTCTATCTGCTTTAACAATTATGTTTCCTGTAGGCTTCTGGCTCCTCACCTGAAAATAAATCAGTCTGTTGCTGTGGTTATGTTGTTTGATGACTCAAATGTCAAACCATTAAGCAAGCGTTAAATTGTCACTTGCGGACACTTGGAGGGACACTCTGCCAATTAATTCTAAATTGTGGATAGGATTCTAGTTTGCAATGGCATTCATGTGTACAATCTGATGTAGGTTTGGGCGACTGGACGACTATATCTGCTATCGGTAATTGGCGTACATCACTGGGAAAAAATAAATAATTGGGCTAATTTAGTCATTTTAGCAGGCAGCTGGAGGAGCGCTAACTGAGTGTGGAGGTCTGGCAATGCGATAGTATTCAGCGACAGACTCTCATTCAGCAAGCTAACCCAGTAGCACAAACAGGCCAGCAACGGCAGAGTTGGGAAATCATCGGTTGTTGGGCTGACGGTGGCCGGTTGGACATTTTTTTACATATGGCCCAACCCTAGTCTGACGTGAGAAAATTGGTGAGGGATGATTTTTGAGCATAGAAGACTGCGTGACTGTAGGAATTGGTGTTCCTAGGCGAATAGAGCTGCTCGATTATGAAAAAAAATACATAAATCATAATCACGATTATTTGGGTCATTATTGAAATCACGATTACTTATTGACCTTTGAAAAGAAGTTGCATTTATTGAACTCAAAAAAACAGTGAAACAGTTAACAGCGAAAACCCCTTGAACTGTGAAATTTCCCTTCATACTTTTTTGCCATTCAGAACACAGGAAAAAAAATAAGAGTTTATCTGCAAAACATAATGTGCAAAATAATAGTTTTTCTAAATTACTCTGTTTTTGTGATCATTAGGAGCCAAAATCGTATGCACTAGAGCTGTGCTAGTGGTTATTATCTTATTATCATCTTGGATACTGTGCAATAATTGCACAGCCCTAGTGGTTATTATCTTGGATACTGATGAATCGGTATACTTTTTCTAAAAATCATGTTCTGTATTCTTAATCAGTAGAATAAAACCGTGAAAATGACTTCTCTCCATTTTCAATCTCAAAAACAACACTGATGCCATGATCAACACCATACACTCTCTAAAATCTCTTGTCAGCCTGACAAACAGGAAAAAGATTAAGGACAGAAGGTCAGCAAGGTGTACATCAACAGCTAGCTCATCTGACAAAGTGGAAGACGAAGACAGAAAAGAGGGAGACAGAAAACAGACTGGGCCATCCTGTCCCAGCATGCCTGGATTCCAGTGGAAGACTGAACAGCCGCCTCTGTGATGCCAAACAAAGGGCTCATCACATAGCGATGAGAATGCTTAGATGGATCCAGAAGAACAATCACAGGCTGCATTGATAGGACCCGGATCAGTTCAAACAAACAGCGTCAACTGGAAGGCTATAGTATGTTAGCATAATAATACAACTCCATCTACAGAAATAGCTTGTTAAATATATAACCATTAAAATAGTTGAATATCACTGCCTGTTGTGAAGTCATACAACAGATGTGTAACTGTGGTGCTAGTGCATGTCACATGAGTGTCCCTCGTCACATGCAACAGGCCATATAGTGCAGTAGTGTGTTAAAAAGCAAAGTACACTCAGCAGCACACCGCAGTGCACGGGGTGCATTATTGTGTCCATGTACTGTAAATGCCCGGGGCTTCTGGTCCACATATCCCAGCAACCCGCAACATGACAATCCAGGACCATTCTAGCATGGATCTCAGTCAAAAGCTGACAAATGTTCTAGTGGATGGATGGAGACATTTGAAAAGGCTCTCTGACTTTTCCAGACTAAGCTGAAACAATTAAGAGTAAAAAAAGGAGACAAGAGGTTTCCTTTATGTTCCTGCCACAACAACTAATCCACAACCAAAACAAATCACCCCGACTCTAATCCTGACTTTAGCTTTCGCGTCTCTCACCCACTCAGGTTGTATTTATGGCACAATGAGTTTAGCAGGGGTGACAAGCACCTTATTGGTTTAAAAATAGCCTTAATACAATTGGATTAGCTCGTATAGTCACTTGAATCCATACTTTGTTGAAGATTTGATACTGACACTAAGCACAGGATGAAAGCGTACCGCGGCATAATGCACACTAACCATTACATATCTCCACACATCACCTTCTGCTCACTTCATTTGAATACTGCACCCGAGTCTGATGAATGAAGAGTGTTAGGACAGACAATGAGTCAGCCATAGTAATATTTAACTAAAAGATTTGCCCAGTCAGATTTGGGAATGATAAATAAAATAAATTGCTTCATTTTCCAGGGATGAACAAGGCAGGCATTAGTCATTTGTGTTGTAACTTCAGAGTTTCATTAATCCTGTAAAAGGTCCTGTGAATGTAGACAAAGTGGGCCAGCCTTACTGGAAAGTGCGCCTGACAGTGATTTTAATGAGGTCTCCGGGACATTTGCCAAGCACAGAGAGATACCATTTAATCTAAGACTCCTGCCCGCAGTGAGCCAACGCTGGGCAGCACATCTTGTTCAATGTAATTTCCCATTAAACTAAACCACAATGAGTATTGTTTACTAAGTATGGAACTCACAACTTTAATAGATGCCCTAGGACCAACTAAAGAGTATTTACCTGCAGCTCCAGTGGAGCTATACAGACTGTGTATTTACAAGGATCTGCTGTAGCCATGGCTGCCGATGATGCACTGAGAGAGAACTGAAGCTTCTCCCCAACAACACTGCAGCAAGCGGCCTGTTGGGAAGAAAAGTGAGGCATTAGTGTTTTATAAATATACTGAGAATGCTGGAGCTGGAGCAGTGACAGCATTGGCATGTGACGCACATGTAGTTACACCATGAAATATGAAAGCAAATAGGGAGGGAAACTAGAATTTGTACTAAACTGTAAGGTGCTGCGCGTGTGTAGAGTGTTACGCAAGAAACACATTGCACAAACCAGCGAGATGTGTTCAAAACACTGACTTTTGCCTCAACTGATCCAGAAGCAAAACATCTGCCTTAAATAGAGTTCACAATAACCCTAAGTGTGAAAAAGGAAGAACATCTGCACTAGCTTCCAAACATCTAGCGTGCAATAAATCACTTTTATGGCAACGGAATGCAACAGTAACAGAGTGAAGTTCTGTAACAGAAAAAATTACCACACAATTGTCAAGTGTCCTCAACTTAAAAAAAAAAAAAAGTTATTCATTCATTCAGATTTCAGTGGGGGATGGGTGTGTGTGTGTGTATTAGGCCTGCACGATAAATCGTTATAAAATCGCGATCTCGATTCACTCCTGTTCACGATTTAACTTTTAAATGACTTCGATTTTCCTCCTTCAGTTAATTTATTGAAAGCATTTGACATTGACATTAACGTGTTTTAATTATGTAAAGACATGTTCAAGGAGTTCAGATAGAGCCTGTATCAGGGCCATATTTAGTTCAATGTGTTATAGGTCACTAGCCTACTATACTCAACTGGCCAGTATGTACTATATTTTCTTTATTCATTGAAGCCTCTGTGTTTACAGGCTTGTGGTGATGCGCAATGTGCTATAGGTGCCCAAAAAAAAATCTATGTTTGGTACTGCCAATTTGTTTTGTTTTGTCATGGTTCATGTGTGCAATAAACATTACACTTTGTGGGAAAACAATTTATCATTATTCATATTTTTCCCAGAATCGTGCAGGCCTAGTGTGTATCTAGTCGGGTATTAGATCACTGTAAGGGGAAACCTAAGCATAAACATAGGTGCTGGTGCATTCCTGCCTGCCTGCTCCTCCTCAGTGTTGAGCTTGACAGCGATGTAAGCTTCTTAGCGCACACGCACACACAAACCTACATACATACACAGCATGTGGGTAAAAATAAGCCTCTGTTCATTAAACTCCCCGCATTCAACTACAAAGCAGCTGGTATTTTGCTCCATATCATGATGATCACAAAGAAAATGCTGAGTTTGCATTGGGAGTAGTGCAAAGCCAACTAGGCCAGCAACACAGCACGCAATTTGGCCCTATCTGACCTCTCTGTCAAAAAAATAAAAGCCCTCCGGTGGCAGTTTACACACAGTCTGCAGCAGGTTGGCACATAATCTGTAGGACCATATGATCAGAAACGTTTTTCATAGCCTTTTTAAAGCATTACTATTCATTCAAAGTGTCTTTTTATTTCTTAAATGAGCATGTGAACACATGAAAAAATGCTTAGCAGATTCATTTGCCAAATCTCAATCAATGGGGGAAATGTCTGTACCAAAGTTGGCGAGTTGATGAGTCAGCGCTTGTCTACTACAGGCTAAAATGCAGCTCTGGTCGTAGAGTAGCTCCCTCTCCACTGAATTAGAGAAGGGGAGATTGATTTGAATAGAAGGACAACAAGGGAATTAGAAGTCTATAAGTGGCTGCTGCTATAACCCAGATGAATGCTGAAGCTGCCATGAAAAACAAAAATCTATTATTGATCAGTGGTGGGGAGGAGGAGGACACAGCACCGCACTCAACAAAAGTATAATTGATCCAGATAAAAAGTACTTTTCTGTATTACTACAAGACTTTATGATCAGTGTACCTTGTTTCTGGCAGACTTCTGAAAGCTGGACACTTGGCTGACCATGAGCTCAGATGCCTCAAGATCACCCTCTTCAAATGTCAACAGAACAGGACTCTGGTGAGGAAGAGGATGGACACATTAAAAACAACAGCAAACGCCTATTGCACAACTCACAGAGCAGGAAAATGAAGTTGTTGGCAATTAATGAGAAATGAGCTGGGCTGTAATTCATCATATTCATGACAACATCAATGCATGTGTTCTGACTTGATAACACCTAGGAATAGATGGTTCTAGGGCTGGACGATATGGAGAAAATCAAATATCACGATATTCTTGACCAATAACCTCGATGTCGATATTGTAGGGTTGACAATTGGTGCTTTCACATGGAGATCTTAGATAAATAATCATCAATAGTGTCGATATATTGATTAAGTGTGTAAAGGCACATTATAAAACAGCTAGAACGATTTTGTACATTCAGAAAATGAGATCACATTACTGTGATGTAGACTGTAAAACCAGGAAAAGTCATATTACGATATTCAAAATGTAATACGATATCGATATAATATCGATATATTGCCCAGGCCTAGATGGTTCAGTGGTAGTGCACGAAGATGCAACATTTACACTGCTGAGAGTACATTAAAGAGAAGCCAGAATAGAGTGAGACGGTTGATGTCAATCGGGAAAAACAAGTCAAATGACTAGAGATGGGTGAGATTAGATTGAAGTGGCTGGGACTTTACAGGCTATCTATAGGAGAGTATAAATGAGACGAATTCCTCAAGTCACATCCTACGACAAGCTGCACTTTCTTTATTGGAGTCACCTGCCTGTCACAGAGTAGAGTAGAGTGGTGGCTTGGTGATCATGAGACTTACCCCACGCTTCCTTGATTGGTCATTCAAAGCCCTGCACCAAGCTCCTCTCCACTGGCTTTTCCAGCTTTTTAGTGACAGCGCCCATCCCAGCAGAGCCGCGGCTTCCTCCTTCGCCGCATTGTCCTCTGCTGCTGTCTGCCTATTTAATACACGCCCCTTTTGGAAATACTGTACGAAATACAGTATTAGAGTAACCAGGGATGCGAAGAAAAGTGTGACCATGCATAGCCACTGCGGATCCTCCAAACCAAAATATGAACTGGAACTCTCAAAGTCGGACATCCTTTGCAAATGAAAACGACGATCACAGCTTAACACACCTCCTCTGAGAAATATCCTGGCAACCTCATAGTATGTATGTAGTCAGGGAACGGCGAAAGCAATCTCCCACAACTGATAACAGCACTGATATCAACCCCCAACACAAATTATGCTTATTGTGATCCGCGTTGCAGTACTCCATAGTAGCTTTTGAAAGCCATACAGATGTCCCAAACTACGCAAGCTAGTTATAGAGACCTAGAGCATTGTTAAAGAGCTAAAAGTAGCCTCTAGGTTCAAATAAACCTGCAGAAAAGCGCACTCTCTTCCTCTCATTGAATATGGTTGTTAGCTTAGTTAGCTAATCTTCGCCACGGTTCGCTTAACTAGCTATTCTTCATTAGCCATGGAGCCGCCAAACTTTCCCAAATAGGAATTATTTCCCAAGTCTGCGGTTAAGGTCCACCGGACGATATCCAGATACTGAACAAGAGACCCGGAAAAACATCCTGAAAGCGAAGAGAGTGCAGTTCTTGCGGCTACTTGACTTGCTTTGCGGCTCAGTCTGACGGTCTGACTGTACAAAGTTGTCGTTCTAAACGTTCATGTGGCACAAACAGTAAGTCCCAGAATGCACAGCGACAGTTTGCTAGAGTTTGTTGTTGTCTGGTTATCTTCCAAATAAACTGCGTAAATATCTAACTGAGGCCAAGGTGGCGGTATTTAGAAAGTTTGATGCAATCGGGAATACGGTTTTGTGTTATATTAAGTTCCATGAAAAAGACGCAGTTAAGAAAAAACGACTCCAAAACAGTGTTGTGAACCTCGCGACTTGCCGTAGATTGTCCCTCTGTCATCATTACTATCTCTTCCTCCTGTCCCGTTTGTAGCAAATACTTAGCTATCTAGCTAGCTAGCTCTTGTTACAATGTCCCCGTGCTCAGTTCGCACACGTTAAATTTGGAGATAGATTAGCCTTTATGAAAAATACTATTTAGTATTTTAATATACTGCCATACACTGTGTGGGCTAGGCCCCGCCCATCCGTAGAAGTAAACAAAGCATCGGGATCGAGCTGGGACATAGCAGCCATCGTCACCCCACTCGAATCGTCGCCTGTAAATGGAAATAACTATCATTTCGCTATGAATTGCCGCTCAGAAGTGCTTGAAGTAACAGTGGAGGCGAGGCAGGTTGAAGAAGCTATGCTAGCTTTGCTGCACACCATTTTACTGCATCGCAGCTCCGGGAAATTTCACTACAAAAAGGAGGGCACCTACTCCATAGGTACCGTGGGCACACTCGACATCGACTGTGACTTCATCGATTTCACCTTTGTCAGGGTGTCCTCGGAGGAGCTGGACAGAGGGATCCGGAGAGCTGTGTCTGAATTCAAGGTAATTAGTGCTTTTCGACGTGTGATTGTCGACTGTAACGTCAATGCTTGGGCATGCCTATCATTTGACCTTTTATTAACATGTTTTGGTTACAGGATGCGTTGAGCATCTCTGGCAGCGACGGCATGGGGCAAATCTCCCTGGAGTTCTACCAGAAGAAGAAGTCTCGCTGGCCTTTTTCTGACGAGTGTATTCCCTGGGAAGTGTGGAGCATCAAGGTCAACGTTGTCAACCTGGCCAACGAGCAGGAGAGACAGATCTGCAGGGAGAAAGTGGGCGAGAAGCTGGGCGAGAAGGTGATCAATGTCGTTGAGGTCATAAACCGCCACGAATACCTGCCAAAGATGCCCACCCAGTCTGAAGTGGACAATGTTTTCGACACCAGTCTCAAAGATGTCCAACCCTACCTTTACAAAATCACATACCAGATCACAGACACTCTGGGCACCTCTGTAAGCACAACAATGAGACGGCTGATTAAAGACACCCTGGCACTGTGAGGATGCTCCAAGACAGAAAGAAGAAAGATCTGGATGGTTTTATCCATAAAAAGTATCTATAGTCTTGTCTGACAACTCTTTTTATGATCAGAAACACAATTTGACAGCTCTACTGCTGCTACAATGGTTTCAGTATTGCTTGTACCTTAAGAATCTCGATTATGTAATGTTGATTTAAAAGACATTTAGTTTTTTGCAAGCTTTCTCTTTCCGAATTATCTTCACCTTCCGCCATCTAGAAATGCAAAGTTAACACAGTAGCAAACTATATGTCCGTTGCATTCTTTCAAAAGTTGTTGCTGATAATGTCATATCTGTAAATTATTGTTAATCTTTGACAATAAATGTTGTTCACTGTAACTGATGATACTTAAAGTCCACAATCATAGCTCTTTCAAACTTAAGATTGATTCTGTAAACCTATCCCAACCTTTTGAGATGAAAACTGCTGGCAAAGGGAAACTCCTAAAACTGGATTCTATCATTTTCTTCATGCAAAAGTTAGGGCTGAGTTTGCGAGCAGATTTCCTCATCTATGTGAAAACTTCCTCTCTGCACACAATTTCATGGAGTGTGACCTTACACATGGGTAGGACAGGATTTCCAGTTTGCCATTTTCCCAAATTAAAGCAAACACCTCCGAAGTTCACTCCCAAGTTTCCAGCCACAAATTGTCACGGTGGCCTGCAGCTTGAAAAACATCCCGCTGGCTCAAGGTTGTCTGCCAACAGGATACGTGTGTGTCCGTTTTCACATGCTGTAGTTAAACAGGTAGATTAATCAACAAGCTTTTTGGCCTCAGCAGTCACATTGATGAAAGTGCTGCGTTTTTTATATATATACAGTATCTCACAAAAGTAAGTACACCCTTCACATTTTAGTAAATATTTCATTATATCTTTTAATGGGACAACACTGAAGAAATTACACTTTGCTACAATGTAAAGTATTAAGTGTACAGCTTGTATAACAGTGTAAATGTGCTGTCCCCTCAAAATAACTCAACACACAGCCATTAATGTCTAACAACATGTCTGGCAACAAAAGTGAGTACACCCCTATGTTAAATTCCCATAGAGGCAGGCAGATTTTTTGTTTAAAGGCCAGTTATTTCATGGATCCAGGATACTATGCATCCTGATAAAGTTCCCTTGGCCTTTGGAATTAAAATAACCCCCCCACATCATCACATCCCCTTCACCATACCTAGAGATTGGCATGGGGTACTTTCCATAAAATCATCTCTCAATGCAAATCAAACCAGCTATTAGGCTAACTGAAATAAAACCAGATCAGGATGCATAGTATCCTGGATCCATGAAATAACTGGCCTTTAAAAATAAACATCTGCCTGCCTCTATGGGAATTTAACATAGGGGTGTACTCACTTTTGTTGCCAGCGGTTTAGACATTAATGGCTGTGTGTTGAGTTATTTTGAGGGGACAGCACATTTACACTGTTATATAAGCTGTACACTTAATACTTTACATTGGAGCAAAGTGTAATTTTTTCAGTGTTGTCCCATTAAAAGATATAATGAAATATTTACTACAATGTGAGGGGTGTACTCACTTTTGTGAGATACTATATATATATATATATATATATATTATACAATGCTTTTAATGTACAACACAAACTAGATATATTTAATTGAAAACCTAATGTTTTAAAGTAGGTATAGGGTTTTATATTTGGGAATACATGGCCAAAATGTTCTTTTTGTGTATCACTAAACAGCCCTATACATTTCAGATCATGTCAGTACTACACATGGGCCTCTTATATCTGCTTTGAAGTACTGAGACAGTAAGCCAAAGTCGAAATAGAGTTTTGGTGATAAACAAGATGCAGTGAATCCAGAAAGTGAACATGGTTCAAGTACTAGTGTATCGGGGTACATTCAAAGTTCCAATGTGTCAATTTCAAATTCAATTTGAAAGTTAAGCGGCATCTAACAAGCTCACCGAGGGGTATGAGAAGTCCTGCAAATGTAGGTAAATGATGAGTGATTATAGCTTTGAATGAGCTGCGGGACGCGGTTACTCAATAATTGAAATACCACAAATGGTTGTATATACTCCATTGTTACTCTTTATTACAGAAAAGAAGCACAAAAAACTGTAGAAAAACCTAAACACAAAACCGCTGCGAGTTTCAAAAAAGCAACAATAATGCAACCAATGCTGATACAAATATTCATTATTGCAGTGAGAGCACAGGAATACTAAAAAGATCAAACGTTAGTTTACTAACAAAATTGGTACAAAATCAAGGATACAAACACTTCCATGTACACAATTCTAACCATTTCTGTGTAAACTTTCAGAAAGTTTTTTATCACAAGAAATAAAGAGCACTATTATCAATACAGAATTTCTCCAAAGAATTTAACATCACAATGCAGCTCACGTTGCTCATTTAGAGGAAAACAAATTCCCATAGTTTGTGTGGAGCACTCTTTGAATGCAACATCTCCCAAATTGTAGCAATTGTAATAAATTATGACGAAGGTCTAATCCATCAAACCAAAGCAGAACTACATACTTGTACAAGAATACAATCGACACAATCTTTAACAATAAACCTTTAGGAAGCAGGAACACTTTCTCACCATTCATAGAATAAAAGATTTACTTTATCATGCTCCCCTGTTCTTGAAAAGCCTGAGTCATACGTCATCTGAATCTCTATTGTGCTTTAATGTAAAATAATATCGACAAAATATTCTCAGAGTTGCATAAGGCCATCAAAGCATTGTAAAGCTTGGTTAATTACCACACTGGTGTTGGTACTGGGGGCGGTGGACTATGTAACATTAATAATATCATTTGGAAAATATGTATTATTTGAGTATAACCATAAATTGCATTATTATACTGCAGTGTGCCTTGAAGTACTGAGGCAGTATGCCAAAGTCGAAATAGAGTTTTGGTAATGAAGACGATGCGGTAAATCCAGAAAGTGAATATGGTTCAAGTACTAGTGTAGCATTTTTACTAGTAAGTTGGTCTGAGCACCTATTTCAAATGAGTTTTTCCCAGCAACATTTAGAATGCTTTATAGTCATTTACCTGTGGGGGAAAAAAAACACAACTTTCTCAAATCCTATAACTGATGATTGTCTCAGTCATTTGTAGACACATGAAAAGGATTCACCAGGCTGGTAGTTAGGAAGAAAAATGAAAGAACTGAATGAAGACTGTAAGCAGTAAATCCAGGCTGCATACTGAAATGCTAGGCCTAAAACAACAGGCGTCTGAGGTGTGTTTGATGTACAGTTTGTGATATAACTTTTTGTCTATACTAATTTGTCAGTCATTAAACAAAATGACGCAAAGGCAATACGGACCTCAAATGTGAGAGAACTTATGCAAAGGAATGCTAAGTATGAAGAAACAAAACAGAAACTACTGAATTGGCCTATTTATCATGTCTACTTCTGCAGCCTAAAATTAAAGCTCGATTCAAGCTCTACCCATTCAAAATCGATTCATGGAATTCCAAAAATCGATTAATATTAAAAAAGATTTACATTAAATTGTATGTCTACTGCAATCACATGGGGAAAGTTACTACATTTACATACTGTCAATCGTTTTTGAATCGAAAATCGATTCTGAATCGAATCTTGAGCCTAAAAATCGATATCGAATCGGGACATTTTCTGAATCGTGCACCCCTAGAAAGGATCTGAGCAAACATTTTGGACTATGTCCCCCTCTAACAGAATCAAACTGTTAAACAAAGTGCATATTGAAAACATTGTTGAGGCCACCAATATTATTTTAAGGGTGTCACTCACACCAAGAGATAGATCTGATACAAAAGCAAAAAGCACTATTCTTTAATTCAAACGCAGCCTCCAAAACTTTGAAGCACTTTTTCCACATTGAGAAAACAATGATACAGTTACTAGGGTTGTAACGAATGTAATTTCTTACTAAAGCTAAAGCAAAGGGTGACATCATCACCCTTAAAAGAGTTAGTCTTTTCCAATCAAATCAACTTTCTTTAATGAATATACATTTTCAGTTGCGTCAACATAAATGCATGTAGGCAGAACGCTATCTAATAAGGGAATAAAATAACGATGAAATCATAATAGCGCCCTGAGGCTTATAGCAACAGTATGCTACGGCAGAAACAATTCTCTGGAGTTATTGGAAATGTTTGGATCACCCAAGCCGAAAAACAATCCTATGCAGCCACCAATGGAATCTTAATTCTATTCTATTCTATAGCCCAATCTTTATCTGCAACTGTGCAAAAATACCGGGTTTTGAGCAGCATTTGATTGTTGACTTAGAATTCAAATCTCTACGCTGTGAATGAAGCTTTGAACTATGTGGTACAACCCTAGTTGTTACTGTACCTTAAGTGGTACAAGTAATGAGGGGTGCAACTCTGTACCTTGTTTTCTCAAAACACCTAGATAGGTAAATACAAGTAGACAACTAAAAGAGCTTTAAAATAGATAAATGCTTATAGCTCATTTTGAAAGAAAAATAAACCAGTTATAATCATCTTGTCTCACAAGGAATCTAGCACTTGATTGCACATTCACGTTTACACCTCTAATGAACATGGCCACTTTAATATATACTGTATTACATTGGAGGCAAGCAGATAAGCTATACATTCAAAGTCTTCCTTTTGTAGGATGAGGTGTGTTTACACGAATATTAAGTATCGTCTCTCAAGAGAAATGCACTACTATGACTCGTCTGATGCTTACACGTGGCTATGACTCTGCTCATGGCTCCAGAGACTAAAGGCCGACTTGAAGGTCCTGTGACAGAGTTTACACATGTACTGCCTCTTAAACGTCAGGGCAGAGAGAGACGGTGCATGGTAAAAGAGTGTGTCTGATTCCTGAGGGCCACCTGCATTCTCCATGCTGTTGGACCTTGACAGAGGGCTGTGGCTGCTGGGTTGCCGTTCTAGTTCAGGCCTCTTCGTCTTGCTTCCTGAGGAGCCACAGGGCTCTGGGCTGCTGGACTCCTCGGTCATTACTGCAGCGACTGGCGCTGCCGTCTGGGTGGATTTCAGCACAGAGGCCTGTGGGGAGGGACGTTCAGAGGTCTGAGGGGTCGTGGGGGGGGAGGGAGACAGAGGCGAGGGGGCTCTGTCGATCTCTTTGGCTCCGGGTTCGTTAGCAGTCGACATGTGAGACTGGAAGTGGCTCCAAAGGCGGAAGTTGGTCCTGAAGGCTTTGTTGCAGATGTGACAGATGAATGGTTTGATGTGGCATAGCAGCTCCTGGTGTCGTTCCAGGTCTTTGCGAGAGCTGAAAAGATTCCCGCATTTCTCGCATGGCCAGACACCGGCTTCCTCAGGCCCAGATTTGGCAGTCTCTGTGTTTTCCATCTCACTCACAGCCTCCTCTACCGGCTCTTCTTTCACTACCAGCCTGCCATGATGACCCATGCTCAGGTCCTCAGGCACATAGGATGAGGAGTCTGAATCGTACATGGGTGGACCTGAGGAGTCACTGTAAGTGATGATCTCTCTTGAGCTCCCGGGTGCTAGAGGCTCATCACCGTAATGCTCGTCTATGAGCATTTCAGACGCCTCTTCGTTGTTCTCTTGTTGCTTCAGGTGAATCTGCTCTTTAGCTGTCATCATGTTTTGGTTGTGGACCTCCACCTGGTGGCGCCATATGCTGAAGGAGGACTTGAAGGTCCGCATGCATTCCAGGCACGTCAGTTTCTTGTACTTACAATGTGCCTCGTGGTCCTTCTTGACTGTTGGACTAGAGAATCGGAGGCCACAGTAGGGGCATACAGTTGCATGCCGACAGCCCCTCTCGTGGTCGCCCTGCTCAAAGAGTGAAGACAGCTTCATATTGCAAAGTCTGCAGGAGTAAAATCCAGCGTCTGTGCTCTTCTGTTGAATGTTCTCATCCTGTTCCTGGTAGAGGATGCTCTCGTTCGCTGTGTCCTGGTCAGCTTTTTCAGCAGGATGTGTCCTTAAATGCTGTCTGTACTGAGACTGGAACACAAATACTTTCCCACAGTAAGGACATATGAAGCTAGGCCTTGATCTCTTTTTGGTGAGTGCAGGAGACTGCAACCCCTGCTTATTCCTCTTTAACTTCCAAAGCAAGGCTTTCTTTATTTCCCTCTCTCGCACAATATCTATCAACTTCTTTTGAAATTTATCGTCCAGTACAGAGGAGCTGGAGGACGAGGCTGGGTTTTGTACTACACCATGCTGAGTTTGGCAGTGAGTCCACACTTTGAAGTTGGTATGGAAGCGCTTGTGGCAGATGTCACAAGCATACGGCTTTTCAGGGTTGTGATACATATTTACGTGACGATGTAGACCAGCACTGGACCTGAAAACCTTTAAACAGTTCCAGCATTTGAAAATCTTGTTCTGAGGCGGCTCCCCACAGTTTTCATTGGAGTCGCTGCCGGCACTCTGAGGTACTGTTTCTGACATTTTCTCATCAAGTGGGAGGGTATGTTCTTTAAATATTTTGTTCTTCTTGAATGGGTACCTTCTGTTGTCCTTCCTTTTCCCAAAAGGATTGAAGTCTGGCCTGGAACCTTGGTCGTAATTTGTTTGCAAGTCTTTAAGACTGACTGGCAACGCATCTCCAACTGTAATTCGAACAATGTCCATGGGATCAGCGAGTGGACTGCTGGGCTCAGCCTTCACACTGACCTCTCTTTCTACCTGAGTTTTTTCATCGTACCTGCTGGGGTACTTTGACCTGAGAACTAGCGGAGATGATCTTTTTGAATTGCCATTGTGAGCAGATGTTTCTGGCCCAGATGCTTTTGATGCCATTTTAACAACTGACTGTTCACGATTTTGCAGCACCTTGAGCTCCAGTGTGGGTGAGAAGACTGGAATAGGGCTGTCCATGGATAATGATCTTCGGAGTAGGCTTTTTATGAGCGGCCCGCTCCTGTCAATGGTCTGGGTTGGCTCAGGGGCCCGACCCGGAAAGGGCACTTTGGTGTGATAGTGGGTCTCCAGCTCGTCATTCTTCTGTTTAGTGTCCTGGTCAGTGCCAGACTGCAGCCCGATGTGCTGCACTTCCGCATCACTGAAAGACACTGATGATGTCAGCTGGGGCCTAACAGATGTGATGTGGGATGAGTTCCCTTTTAATATGGATGTGTATGGATAGGTGGACTTTCTCCCTGCAGCTTCACTCTGTTCAGATGATTTCCTGCTGATGGAGTCAGAGTTTCGGACTGATTCATATGAGTTGTGTACTGATGGAGGCAGAGCTGGCTCTCGAGTAGAATGGGGAGATGATGATCTCTCTGATGTTTTTCTCTGATAATTTAAGTGCGAGGGATGGGGCGTGTCATTCCGGACCCGACGCACAATGACGCTCCTTGTCTGGACTTCATTCTCATCCCCTTCTGAGAACGAAAGCCTTTTTCTTGACACACAGTAGGATGCGTGTGGCCTTGTTGACACAATGTTGGTGAGGAAAGGGATTCCCAGGCTGTAGCCCAGCTCTTGAATGGCTGCCAGGCTGCCTTTGTCCACAAAAAGTGAGGAGGAGTAAATGTAATTCAGAACTATCTCAAAGGCGTCAGGCTCACAAAAGTCCAGGTTTACAACTTTCAGTGACTCTGCATCCATCCGTGTGAACAGGGACTGGAAATACTCACTGGTGGAAGCCAGAACACTCTTATGGGCCTGGTACCTCTGGTCCGCTACAACCAGGACTACATCACACATCTGGCCCCGCAGACGCTGCTCATTGAGAACCCCTAACACTGAGAGGGCATGGGAGGGATTGCTGTAATGCACTAGGCTCTCCATGGCTGAAAGACAAGACAAGAGGATTACATTTTAAAGCAGGAATGTAGATACAAAAAGGTGATTATTAGGTGTAGAGACATACAATAATAGCCAACTAGAGCTCAATCAATCCATTTTTGCTCCTTCAACTTGTGCATGTTTCATCATAAAGCAGTGTTTGGCCAACAGATCGTCACCCGGTTGAATGGCACCGGCACTCCAGGATCCCATCAAGTCTTTTTGATCTAAAAAAAAACATGTCTGCTATGATTCCCTTCATTTTTTGTTTTTTTTTAAGCCCTAGCAACCTCCACCAACAAGTTAGGGCAGCCAGTATTTAGCCTGAGACAGAAAACAAATATCCACTATAATAATTGAACAGTTGATAAGAATGCTTAGAGATTTTTTAAAGAATAGAATCAACCTAAAACAATACAAGCAGGAGAGGACAAAAAAAATAAAAAAATAAAAAGAGTGAGGGAGACATGGCTCCCCATCCCCGATGGCAATTAGAGGTACTGCTGTCTAATACACCAGCTCTGCAATAAATCATACTTTGATTAAGGTTTTAATTAAGTTTTTTGATCTGCTACTGCTATGGACATCGCATATCTACCCTGCACAGACACTTTATACACTCTCTATACCATCATCACCTCTGTGCCTCCTATTATACCATGTATAATTACCACTGAGGTCACTAGTTAGTTATTACAGCATTTACATTTTGTTCCATTGCACTATTTCCTGCCACAAATAATTAGCATTATTTATACTATTGACATTCTCATTGTTTTATAATTATATATGCCTATACATCATTATTTATATTCACATCTATATTTTCATCATACACAAAACACTGCTCATAGTGTTAACTGTCCCACACAATTGGAGCTAATTTCACTGTTTTTATTCTTGCATATATTTGTGACTATGTTGCTTTTGTGCATGTATGTATATTTATGTATGCATGCATTTTTGTGTTAGCACCTTGGGCTGTAGGAAACGATATTTCGTTTCCAAATACTTGGTATGTGAAAATGACAATAACAAATACTTGACATTAGTTTTAACTAGGTATACCTACTAAACCGGTAACTGAGTGTATTGACATTATCCAGTAATAAGACACCAAGTCAATAAATTGTGTGTATATATCAATCATCGTCTGGCACACAGCACTTGCAAAAAATACTGGTATTACAGAGCATTGTGTAAAAGGCCTATATTAGGTGCACTGGCTTTTCTAACAAGAACTTGTCAATGTTCACCTGCTAAAAGTGATCTTCAAATATATTTTTCACAATCCCAGTTTTCAAAAAACACTAAAACAATACACACAACAACGCACGTTGCTCATGGATGTATTATAAGAACGCTGCTCCTTGAGGCGTTTATTTTGAAAATGGTGACCGGAAAGGAGGCTTGTT
Organism: Sander vitreus; assembly: GCF_031162955.1. Lineage (NCBI taxonomy): Eukaryota > Metazoa > Chordata > Actinopteri > Perciformes > Percidae > Sander > Sander vitreus. Next base: position 24,755,370 of record NC_135867.1, read on the forward strand.
ACTTATGTTGACACTTGTTAAAATAGACTCATGATGGGCAGAAGCTCAAGCTCTGTTCATTCATCAAAAACTATAGCACCCGCTCGGTTGTCTCTTCATCCAAACTTGGAATCCACGTTTAAGAGAACAACGGAGAATATTCGGTCGTGTCAGTTTTCTATGAGGAAGTCGACAGAGGCTTTCAGCATTAGATCATACAATGAGACGTGGCTCAAATTCTCATGACACATAACTTCTCCAACCGAAATGCCACTTTTTTAGTTCGGAAAATAGTCACGGGTTTCTCATTCTGTGTGGGTAAATGGCGAAAGAACCGAGGCTACAACTGTTTCGCTTTAAATGAACGGTTCTGTCAAATGAAGAGGGGGGAAAGTTGAGCGCGTTTCAATGGACTCCATCGTGGTAATCCCGGAATGAAAACAGAGACGGTGCAGACAGAAGCGGAGTGTGGGGAGTCAATTGTACACGCTACCTCCCCGGTGGAAGTGGTTTTTTTTGTTTGTTTGTTTTTTCTTCTAAAAAACGGTTCAACCCGACCTGACACGGCGTAGTTGTTGGCTGCAAAAATAGGTTTAACAGCAGCACAAGCCCCCTTTCGAGTTACGTCAGGGAGGAAAAGGAAAAAAAGCTTCTCTTTAACAGCACTCTACCAACTATGTTTTACCCTCCCTGCTAGTTTTGCCCAACGTTAAGTTTGGTAACCTATCTACACTTACCCTGCCCGTCGTCAATATGGTCTTTCCTCCACACAGCCGGGACTTTATTCAGTGTTGTCTAGATTTCTGCGCGCTAGTCGTGATTCCATCCATCTTGAATTTGACGTCATCCCACACCAGGGATGAGGTCATCGCAAAGAACGCTCGTCACGTGCACTGCACTCTGATAGGCTGAAAAGGACTAGGAGGCGGGGTCCGCGGAAGACATGACACTGAAGCTAATTTAAAGATATAGGTCATCTTTTTTCTTATTAGCTGTCAAAATGTGTCTGTTTCTTGCCATGTTTTTCTTAAAATTATGGCCAAAGGTTGCTAAAGGAAGTGACCTTACATATTGTAATTGACAGTGTACTAGAGCACTGCTCTGTAGTATGGTTTAAATGAAGTCGCCTGTAGTACGTTTGTATCTCTATTTAGCTTGATGTTAAGTCACATGTGTTACAGTCAACTGGCCAAGAGTGGAGACTAGTGATTGTATCCATGAATTTATTTATTTTAGTTTAAAAAAGAAACTCATGTACGCTGTGAGCATATACATTTCAAATAACCAGATCCCACCTTTTGATTTTAGCAAATTATATATATATATATATATATATATATATATATATATATATATATATATATATATATATATATATATATATATATATATATATATATATATATATATATATATATATATGTGAGGGCTGTCAAAATAACGCGTTAATTTCGATTAATTCATCTGAGAAAAAATAACGCGTTAAAAAAATAACGCAGATTAATCTATTCCATGTTGACATTTGACCCGGAGCCGTTCTAGCACCATTGGACTGTAAAATGAAGGAGGGAGACGAGAATGTTCTGCCTGGATTATTAATTGGAACATTTACTTGTAAAAATCTTCTTCCTGCAAACACAAACACCGCTGCACGTGACGCTAGTTAACACTATACTCGACAGCAGCTAACGTTAGCCTACCGCTAGCTAGTAGCTGGATTAAACACGGTTAAAATGCTGACAGCTAACGCTAAACGGTGTAAAGTGTGACTGTGTTTTACTGTAGAGGATTCAACACCGGGATGTAACAATCTGCAGCTGCCGTCGGAGAAACAACACAGACGGTGCGTTCAATGAAACTGGTAAACTACAGCCTCGTGGTGCATTTGAAGTAATTGTAAATGTCCTTTTCCCGTCTGATGGTTCAACAGCAATTTACTACTGAAATTAGTTATTGTTATTGTTATACATTATTATTAAATCATTTCATTTTGACCATATGGCCTTAGCAATAAACAAGTCATTCTTTAATGTCACCAACTGTTGTTTAGTACCCTTTTCTTCTTTTCTTTTCTTACTTTCTTAAAAAGTATCGGTTCAGGCACCGTTAATTATGTATGCGATTAATTTCGATTAATTAATCACAGAGTATGTCATTAATTAGATTACATTTTTTAATCGATTGACAGCCCTACTATATATATATATATATATATATATATATATATATATATATATTAGTTTTTAATACATATTTTATGTATCCAACAACAGAAGAGAGTGTCTTAGATAGATAGATAGATAGATAGATAGATAGATAGATAGATAGATAGATAGATACTTTACTGAAATTCAAGGTCCCAGTAGCTTACAGACATCACACACAACATACACATACATCATAAACAAGATGGAAGATAGATACTTTATTTATCCCGAGGGAAATTAGGCATCCAGTAGCTTAGACAGCATAACACAACAAACACACATACACACATATATCTCACATACATAAAAATCACACACAGAACTTTCAATAGTTAACAATTTAAGGTCTGGTATGGACTGACCATGTGATGCTATGACCATGATAAGGTGCTATGGTAGAGTGTGTGCAATGGTGGAGTGTGTGTCTTTGGTAGGTTTAAATGATAGGTAAGGATAAGGTGCACATATAATCTCTCCTCCCCCCTAACCCCAATGAAACCAATTAGGTCTGTGATTGAATGGAAGTCACTATAGCATAGCAGTAGGTTTGTGTCATTACTGGCATCCAGTGGGGCCTTGTTGCTATGTTTATATGGGTTTGCAGGCCCGGGAGCCTTGTCACGGACAGTACCTGGCAACAGTCTCATGAACCAATCAGATGTGGCACTGCCACTGGTAGTGAAACATACAATACAGCATAAAACCATGTTCTATTGAGCTGATGATTTTTTTTATTTTTTTTTATTTTGTGGTGAAACTGTATTTAATATGTAGTGCCCTTAGTTAACTCAGCCTGTAGCCCTGCGTCTCCCTACATCCACATGCTCCAGTGCGTCATTATCACCTAATGACTGAAGGATAGTTAATCATGCACATTTTCACACCTCATTACTATAAAAGGAGCACCATTACATTAATTACTACATTTACAAAGAATGACGAAAATATGCATACAAAGATGTAAAAGAATACAGAGGACCTGTAGAGTTTTCTTTCATCAAACATGAATGCTTGTCACATTCACAGACTCAAAGTAATAGAATCGTGATGTTGTTCTTTTTTTTCTTCTGCTGTTCTTTCACATAATGAGAAAGAATGCATGTGGGGAACATGGCAGGAAAGTTCTCACTCCTTCTTCCCTGACATTAATGGCTGACACAGGCTGTTAATGCCAGCAGCATAGCATGCACTACCATGGTTACCTGTGTGGAAACCAAGTCATTAGAGACTTTGACTTCTCCCATCCCACATCTCTCTCCCTGGCATCACAAACATGTTTACTGACACCACCAAAGAATGAGTAAAATGACCACTTATTTATTCCTCAAAAATCAAAGCGAGTGCTGGGCTTCCCTTGTTAAAATCATATCAACCAAAGACTTTTCACTTTAATAATATACCATAGACCATACTTTAATAAGATAGTCAGTTATATAATGACTCACTAGCTTGTCATGTTGCCACACGTCATGGCAAAGCAATGTATCACATTTGACTGAATATTGTTATATTCTTGCAAAGATTAATGTCATTTTGGAACATTCTCACAATATCTACCTGCTGGCTGTCGTGATTTTGTGGTCCATGAGGGACTGATGGTGCAACGAGGGGAGGAGAAAGACAGAGCCACAGAGGATTTAGTCTTTGAGTACGCCCTAAACAGTGATCATCTCAAAGAGAAACATTCACGTACAATGTGGTCGTTAAATATGTAGTTGAGATTTTGATCTGTGAAAAATGAGTTGGATGCTCTCCATCTGGGTGGCGACGGCCCTGCTGGCTCTGTGTGGGGGACAACATGCTGTGCATGAAGGTAGGCCTCTACGCAGAAGACGGATTAACATGAAATTGATGTATTGCCACAACAGAATATGGCATTTATGAGGATTTATATGTATTGCTTTGCATGCTTTCATTTGTTTTTAACGTGTTTAATGGCATAGATGATATAGGCATGTATTATGTTATACTAGGGAAGGGCCATATGAAGAAAAGAAAATATATTTTAATAATAATATTTAATAATATTTTTGACCAAATACCTTGATATTGATATTGTAGGGTTGACAATTGGGTCTTTCACAAAATATTTACACAATGAGATTTTAGATAAATAATCATCAGTAATGTAGGCAAATAATAGAACAGAACAGTCTTGTAAGTTTTACATAACTCTACTGTAATGCAACCTGTAAATCCAGGAGAAGATGCACTTATGTCATATTACGATATCCAAAATCTAAGACGACATCTAGTCTCATATCACAATATTGATTTAATATTGGTATTTTGCCCAGCTCTATGTTTATGAGTAAAATGTAAAATCTGATCATTATGCAGCCAGAGACTAACTAACTAAACTTTACCAACAGTAAAACTGACAAGATATCTTTTATTCCAGGAAATAGCTTGTCTGCGTCTGGCTATCATCTATGTATTCACAATGAGACTAGGAATGTGAGTTTCCTGGTGATGCATACGGTCCCCTATACTGTGACAAAGCCTTGTGGCGGCTGGCTCCTCTGGAAGACATGTACAGTCACACTTTACAGGATGACCTATCTGACCGAGTACAAGACAATGATGGAGCAGGTGACTGGATGCTGCACAGGCTACGTGCAAGTCGGCCATTATTGTGCCCTGCGTGAGTGTATACTGCACGTCATATTTCCATCAGTGGGTTCCAAGATTATAGAAGAGCACAAATGGCTCTGTTTGTTCTTAGATTTCAATTTGTCTTTGTACAAGTGTGTAAAATGTGATCATATAGCATCAGACAGACAAGTAAGCAGCGTGACCTTTCAGCATGTGGTACTGTGTGCAAGACACCAAATGGAAGCACAGAAGCTGCAGTGCAACAAATATCTTGCTGCTAATATATGGCTTGTAACATGTTATTTCCTTTGAATGAAGCTGTAAGCAGGAGTGTTGAGTTCACTGCCAAGCCAGGATCCTGTCCATCTGCACATGGATTGTATCCCAGATCAGAGGACTGTGAGTGGGACATGGACTGCCCAGGCTGGCAGAAATGCTGCCAGAGATCGGGTCGCTCTCTCTGCAGTGATCCTGCAAGTTAGTTGAGCAGATTTTTTTGTTTTGTTTTTAAAAGTATGCAAGTATGCATTTAAGTATACTCTTGTTAATGGGTCGTTTCAGTCACTGGTTTCTAGCCCTGCAGATAGTTTCAGACAGCTCAACAGAGGCGTAGGGAATGTTGTACAGTATGTCATGTTCAAAGCACTGAAACGTTACATTTAAAGTGAGCATATGTAACATTTGCTGTGCAACTGTGGCTACAAGTTACAAGTACAGGATACTAGCTCATGCTAAATATGTAGTGTAAAAGTAGCACAATTAGAATGAAATCTTAAAATGAGTGACCTAACTCAGTTATGTCATGTTACACAGCAATAGCTAACATTTGCTAATGTTAGCTAACAACCATCATAAGTTCCTGGTCATACCAGATCAAGTAAGGCTAGCTCAAAGTGAATGAGCGAATTGTGCAAGGCTGTGATTTATTGCTCACAAATTCAAGTTTTCATTTCCTTTTCCTTTCAAAAGTTTATAAAACCTCAAGTCTCTTTAGAAACATGTCCTATTATTATTATTATTATTATTATTATTATTTGGGCTAATGTTGAGAGTAAGGTCTGTGGTTCAATAACTGTGGTCTCATTTTTTTAACTGCATGTTAGGGACTGTACGGAAATTATTAGGTGGGTTAGACAGGGTTGTGTAGTTTTTCTTTTAGCTGAAGAGAGGGTAGTCTAATCATTTTTGGAAGAGCAGGAGATTTACTTTTAAATTAATTTCACCCTAGGAATCTACATATTTTATTTCAACCTTCCTTTTTAGATTCCACAAGGTGTAAGTGAGAAAGTCTGGGTTTTCTTTGTGATTTGAGTAAACTGATCCTTTTGACTTAACTTTCAGGCTCAAAAAATTATTCTGAAAATGGAGGATGCCGTTTTAATGCAACAGTGACAGTGAAGACAGATTACGACGAACTGATGTCCAATGATAGAGGACATGTGGATCACACACGATTGCTACAAGCAATGGTAATACTACTGCTAACACTAGTACGCTTCTACTACAGCTAATAACACCTCTGCTGATTATATAATAAGACTTGTCTGCCAGCTACCAATACTCTGCTGGGATACTAATTCTAGTTATTAGAACATTGAAATGACTAAAAGATATACCAAGCCATCAACTTGTCTGTTTCTGATTCTGAAGGAATTATGTTGTATGTCTCTATCATTAATAGGTGACTGGAGCTCTGCAGTCTGATGTTTCAGTTTATTACCTCAGCTCACAGCCTGTGCATCCCTACAGAACTGCCACTTCACTACTGATTGACTGCAACGTTACTCTTTCACTGTACAATGTCACGTCAAAGCTGCATCATCTCCTCAAACACATCTTGGAGGTGTCATCTGTAACCGTGGAAGGTGAGGACGGAGACACAGTTGTTCTGTAGAGCAGCACTCACGTCTCAGTGAAGCTTCTGCAGCCTCTTTTCTTTTCTTCAGAGCAATGACATTCTTGTAGAGTTTCGAGAATGATTCATGTTGCAGAGAACACGGTGTTCAGGAAAGAATGACTCAGTGGCACCACGGCTTCCTTCTCCCACCACTTCTATTTGAGTGACAGTCATCTGTGGGATGTTTCCTGCAATAGCGGAAAATAACGCACGCACACACGTGCACACACACACACACACACACACACACACACACACACACACACAAACACAAACACACACACACCCACACAGATTTTAATGATAAATCCGTCATACTTGTTACATTTGCAAAAAAGACAATGACAAGCTCAGCATCACATCAAACACACATCGCGTTGCCTTCAAAATGTTTTTTATACAGATGATTAATTTCCTTCTCTACACTGTAAGCACATATTTAATTCATCACTTTATGCCAGCGTGATAAAGACATTTTGCTATGTTTAGGCTCCTCTGAATTACCTAGCCTTTAAATCAAGAAGAACAAGTGACTCATGTCCAGCTTGCACATTGTATTTTCAGTAACAGTATTCGTACATGCATACATTCTTTTTGGCTATCATTTATTTTCAGAAAAGGATTTTTTTCAATTTTCACATTACATCTTGTTATTCAACAGCATACACATGTAATTGTAATTCCAGTGTAATCTCTTCATGTGTATGTATTTGTAATTGCAGATGTGGATGAGTGTGAACAGTCTGCTCTCCGTCAGTGCTCCCCTCAGGCACACTGTAACAACACAGTGGGCTCCTACCATTGTGCCTGCCACCAAGGCTATATTGATGTTGACCCCAACAACCCTGGAGCCCATTGCACAGGTTAGACTGTGTGTGTGTGTGTGTGTGTGTATATGTGTGTGTGTGTGTGTGTGTATAAATGCAGCGGTAAATTTGATTTGATTTGATAAGAATCACAACATCCCAAAGCATTCACTTGTGTTTTTTATACCTCACAAAACCTCACCTTATATCATGCATCTGCCATCACTTTGATGCCACGTACTATGATATATATACAGTGATCAAGGCCTGACGTTTTTTGGCCACCAGCCACTGTGGCAGGTGGATTTTAAAATTCACTAACCACACAGGCTTTTTACCAGCCAATTTCACATTACTTCCCCTCGGCAATACACACGACAGTTAATGATGAATCAGTCAATTCTCATTGGCTACCCACCAACGTGGCACGTAGATTGACAGTTTCACCCACCGATGGCAAAAGTCACCCGCATTTGGTGTGTGGTCGGATGTTAATTTCAGGCCCTGACAGTGATTATATCTTAAATGATGGTAACCATCCTATATAATGCAAATAAGAGATGTGGGTAAATTATTATTCAGGGTCTGTAGCAAGTGATATTTGTTAATAATTTGATAATTAATTTAAAGTGAGGGCTCCATGTCTCTTTGGTATTTTTTTTACTAACCGTAACCAAAGACAAAAGAAAGAAAGAGAGTATGCTGGAAGATTATACTTTTCTTTGTGGGTAAATAATGTTTACCTGGGTCTACCTTTATATTCTTATCAGGATCACACATCGTATACGAAAATGGCCTTAGATCCTCACTATCTTGCGAAATGGCAAAACTTAGGAGAACAAGTCTTAAAACCCAGCAGAGTGAAAGGTTTATCACCCACATTGACAGCTGTGTAACAATTCCCTCACAAGAAATGTTTCATCAAACACAAACATAGAAATCTTGTGGTAGGGTAAGAATGATAAGACTAGGCAAGCCTTTACTTTGGCACAAACAAACCTGTTGGGAACAAGCCACCGCCTTGAAATGAAGCAGATGCACATTAGGAGGACGCAACATGTGCCATAAGGAGTTCCTCAAACCAATGGAAGCTGCTTGAAACAGACAATTGAGGTCCCATTTAATGTAGTCTTGCATTGCCAGACCTTCCTTCACAGCGCTGCGTAGGAGGGTCTGGCTAGTCCACACAACATTCCTGGATGGGAGAAAAACGTGCTCTGGTTTATTGTCATTTCTTTAAACCAATCACAATCGGCTGAGCGCTGGGCAGAGGTACGGTACCGCTGCAAAATAGCCTCGGGAAGGAACTTGTTTTGGTGGAACATGTGCACGTAGGGAGGCGAGCTCTGGAATTAAAATGGCTGTGATGTGTGTGATAACAATTTTACTCAAAAAAATATATAAATATAATTTGATTGTCGGTTCTATAGTTTAGAATGCCAACACAAAGAAAGCAGAGGGTGACGGACATCCGGCCCGAAAATGAGGGACATCTGGCGGAACCTCCGGCTGCACCGAGACTATCCTGTAAATGAAACGTTGTCAATATAGACTACATTTAATTTGACAACATTCTGTCATCACCACAAACTTCACCTGGAGGCTGGGTGAAGACTCTAGACACAGAGATGCTAAAACTGACTGACTCCTTTTATATCACTGTGTGAATGTGAAGGGTAGACAAGCAAGCTGTATTCTCTGCACATTCATATTTTTGCACCAGAAGCTCTGATTTCAACATTGACTTGTCTTCTTTCTACCCAGCTGACGTCAGGATGGCGACCACCTCAGAGCCCCCGCTTACCTACCTTCCACCCATGAACACAAGCTACACCACAGCTTTCAACAGCACGCAGGACCCTCTGGGCAACCGCACCATGGGTGTCTTCAACTCCACTGAGACCAGCGTGACTACAGCTCTGATTAATACCAGCCCCGTCCCTTATAATTCATCAGATGCTCCCCAGTGGACAGGTGCTGCACCGCATAGCAGCAGGAGCGCAACTGTAGAGTCACCTCTGCCGACAACCACATGCTGTGAGAAATAGTTTATCTCAAGGCTGCTTTAAAATCATCTTCATCTTCATCAAGCTAAAGTAGCGGGTGTTGGGTCCAAATAGAAAATTGTCACTTTTTGAGAGAAAATATTTGATTTAGTCAAAAGCATTTCATTTCAAAGGTGCTGATGAGCTATCTATAGTTTTTTTTTTTCTTCCATTTAGATCTTTATTGACAGTTTTTTCACAGTAACATGCCAGTTGTAACAACATTATACCATGTCTATAAATAGAAGTTGGCATGAGAAATAAGAGAAAAACAAACAAGAAAAAAAAGAAGAACAAACTTCCTGGGAGGTACCTTCTTAGTCTTACGACCTGTAGTTGTAATTAGTTATTGTTCCAATCCAATGTCTTCATTCTGAGTCTTGTAAAGATTCCATTTTTTTTCCATTTACTGTCGAATGTTGCTTCCTGAAGTCTCAGTTTGTGTGTCAGTTTCTCCATTACATATACACTACCGGTCACTAGAAATTTCCATTCCACTCCATTAAAGACAGAATACCAGCTGAGATCAGTTGCATTGTTTTTTATAACCAGGGCAGCAGTTTTCAGATTACATTATGTGTTTACATAATTGCGAAAGGGTTCTCCAATGTTTTCTCAGTTAGCCTTTTAAAATGATATCAGATTAGTAAACAGAATGTGCCTTTGGAACATTGGATGAATGGTTGCTGGTAATGGGCAATGTAGATATTGCATTAAAGATCAGCCACCCACTCAGATCAGCTGGTATTCTGTCTATAATGGAGTGGAATGGAAATTTCTAAGTGGCCCCAAACTTTTGACCGGTAGTGTATCTCTTCAACAATAGTTAGCCACTAATATTTTGTTGGTGGTGTTTCCTTGCACCACTGTATGGTGATAGCTTTCTTGCTCGCTACTAGTAGTACTTTGACATATCACTCGCAATAATATTCTCTTTATGAAATTTACCTAGATAGAGCACCAAAATACTTTTAGGGACCTCATATCCTAGTATTTGCTTTAATACCTCATAAACCATTTCCCAAAATACTGTTATTTTCTGACAAGTCCAAAAAACACGAGAATGGTCAACATCATAAGACTCACATTCCCGCCAACATTTCTGATGTTTGTGTAGCTGCTTACTTTTCACTTTTGGTGTTATGAAGAAACGAATTAGATTCCTCCATGAGAATTCCCTCCAAGTTCGTGAATTGGTGGACGAGTGATGAGTCCTCCACATATCATGCCAATCTTCCTCTGGAATTTGTACATTGAGTTCTTTTTCCCATTTCATCTTAATATATTTAGTTGAATGTTTGTCATTAGTATTCAAACCTTTACACAATGCGGAAATTATTCTTATGTTACTTTCTTGATATGCTTTTATTATGATTTGGATGACACCATTCACCTCCTTGGAAGAATCCACCTCGATCTCCTTTTTGAAATAGTCCCTTAGTTGAAGGTATCTATAGAATTCATGTGCTCCCCATTCATATTTTCTTCTCAGATTTTCAAAACACTCCAGCCTCCCTTCTTTTACCAAAACACACCAAGTTCTTATTCCCTTTGTTAACCAATACTTGAATCCTTGGTCATACATTGCAGGTTTGAAATTACTATCATATGCTACCCATTTTAATATATTTATGTCATTCTGAATCTTATATATTTTCAATATTTTAAACCACAGGCCTAGCGTGTGTACTGTTAATGGATCCATTTTATTTTTGAGTTCCTTGTATAGTTTATTATCTCCGTTCAAATGTTGAATTGGAATTTGATTCACTTCTCTTTCTATATCTTTCCATTTTGCTCTAAATTCTGACTTACACCAACAGTACACTGGTCTCAGTTGAGCAGCATAATAGTATTACCTTAATTTTGTATCTGACTCTAGGTCTTTTGCCCCCCCAGACAAATGTATGTCATTACTTTACATATTTTCCTTCTTTAGGTGGTGTCTTTAAACAAATTGGTTGACATTTTGGAGAATTTGCTTTCTTGCTGATAATTAAATGAGAAGTAACATATCACTCTCGGCAAAAAGGAGCATATTACCCATTAAATGTCAATCTATTCCTTTAACCAAAGAATTTCTAATAAGGGAAGAAGTTCCACTCTCTCGATACTGCCAGCTTCTGAACTGGTTGCAGTTCCACCAGAGTTCCATATAGGGGGCGCTCACAGGCCAGTGCAGAATGAATGGGACTCTATGGAGCTATACCTCTCAAAATCCACTTTTCTCAGGATATCATTTTTTGTCTAGTAATTTGAATGTTGCATTCGAAAGGGGAGGCTAAGAAAATACACACTGCTGGGTGCTAGATTTTTTTAAAGTGGTTTTTTTGTTCTAAAAAGCCTTTTAAAATGTCAATGACGTCATACACATATACGGCCAGAGATACTGCTTTACGGTAAGCTCTGAGTCGCTTCCTTTGTTCTCTCGAAGCATCGCCAACACAGCTGACAGGTTAGCCTCTCCCTGTTAATACAACACAGCTGACAGGTTAGCCTCTCCCTGTTAATACAACACAGCTGACAGGTTAGGCTCTCCCTGTTAATACAACACAGCTGACAGGTTAGGCTCTCCCTGTTAATACAACACAGCTGACAGGTTAGCCTCTCCCTGTTAATACAACACAGCTGACAGGTTAGACTCTCCCTGTTAATACAACACAGCTGACAGGTTAGGCTCTCCCTGTAAATACACGTCCTAGAAAGAGGTTTGCTAATGTTTTAAAGACCACGCCGAAATATTCACTATGACATTCTGGTTCTGCTTTGGATGCCGTCAAGCGGGATCTCCGATCGTAATCAGTCCTTCACTGACCAATCAGCATTCATTAGCAGAATGCTAGCGTGTTATGGGCAACAACGACTCAACCTGTAAGGAATCGAAAGGACACAAGTCCTTTATTCCATGTTGAACTTGCAAAAACTACAATCAAATCTGAGATTTCGCAACGACAATCAGGCGAAAGAGACAAATTTAGCCGTCTAGCTCCATAGAGTCCCATTCATTTAGCACTGGACCGCGATCACCCCCAGTGGAACTCTGGTGGAACTGCAACCAGATTCAGTTCATTCAAAAATGGGGCTGAATAGGGAGTGAAATGGCTCTCCGTTGACGGGCTTTGCTTTAACCATAATGAATGAAAGACAACCCTGAATGTCCCTCCCCCTCTACCTCCACCTTCTAGCTCCTCCCAGCATCACCAGCGTATGGTCGGCTAACGTGACTGGAACCTCCTTCTGTGTCTACTGGTCCAGCCAGTTTCAGACAAACCAGACTTACCAGGTTGTTCTAAGCAAGAGGTCAGAGGTCATTCATTCTTGGGAAACCAATCAGACCATGATGGAGCTGAGGGGACTGCAGCCTGGGGTGCTCTACAATGTTACTGTCACTCAGGCCTGCGGAAGCCAAGGAGTCGCCCTTCGTATAACGGTCAAGACTGGTAAGAACTGTGCAGAAAAAATTAAGTTGATTGTTTCAGTACCTTCGACTTTTGGATCTTTTCATATACAGTAGTGTCATGACACTGCAGTTTGTGCATAGAATAGCTGTGTGGGGGGATTTCACAATTTAGATGCAACCACTGATTACTATCACAGGGCATAGTAAAGTAAGTAAAGCTAGAGAATTGCCCTTTTTGACTAATGTGTGGTGAAGAAAAAGGAAGACTTTTTTTAAGCATTTGGCCCAGGGCTGGTAAGAGGACTAGTGTTGTACTAGGGCTGGGTATCAGTACTCAATCCCTCTAAGTTATCGACTGAAATAACCCAGTACCAAGGAGTATTGAAACGTCTCCAGTAAAACAATACCTGCATTTGATCCTTTTTGTACCTAGATCTTAAAAAAAAGACTATTTGTATGGTTTTCTCGCAGTCACCGCAAGTGTTCGTGATTTAAATTTGTGATTCTTTTATTGAAGCATTCTTCGATTGGCCCACTACCCCAGCAGCTAGTAGTGCAGTGGCAGTGGCATTTTAGGCACTTGAATGCTTCCATTCACATGATGAATGGATCACTTTAAGGATACTGGTACTGGTATCTTCTTTTAAACAATACCCAGCACTAGTGTGTACCAAGTAAGTCTTTTTTTTTTTGTAGATGCTCAGACGCTTGATGCCACAGCGCGACTGACCAACATCCAGTTCACTGCTGATCTGCAGAACACCAGCAGCCAGGCCTACACAATCCTCACTGAGAGTATTAAAGAGGAGGTAGGTGTGTTACGAGGATTATCCAGTGACAGAATGTACTCTTTGAATAGAATTCCACACACTGTTAACATGTCCATTTTAATGAACTATTAAAGGTGAATCAATAAGTTGTATTGTTTCATCATTCTGACTTTGGAGCTGTTTCCTTTGTCACCAACAGATCTACCAGTCTCTGTCTCCAGAGATGAAGGCCATGGTGAATTCAGGCCAGGTGAGAATCGAGATCAGAAGTTTTTCCCCGGGAAGTGTGGTGGTCAACTTCACCATCATCTTTGCCCCCAGTCAAAGCCAAGACATCAGTAATGTGTCGACAGCTCTGCTGCATTCCCTGATTAACAGCACCATATACACTGTGGATGAAAACAACACCAGCACAAATGGTAGGCCCCTTCTCTTCTCTAAAAATGTGTTCTATGAAACCAGGGCTGGTAACTATAAAACTAGAAAATGCTTTGATGGATAGTCTTAATATGCTAAGAGTAACTTTCAGCAAAGTGTGATTTTACACATCAAGATTAGTTACTCCAGGTTAGTACTACTCTAGTCTCGCTTTGCCAGACCCTCCTCCAAAGCATGCTGGAGGAGAGTCTGGCTACTCCGCATAGCAATTGGGGGATGGGAGGAAAATGTGCTCTGGTTTATTGGAATTTCTTTAAACCAATCACAATCGTGTAGGGCGGTGCTAAGCATCGGAGAAAAGCCGGCAAACAGCAATCAAGAGATTTGAAAAATTCAAAGTGTCAGACAAAATAAAATGTAATTAATCTCTGGTTATCATGTAGAAAAAAATCTGCAAGCCAGGAACCTACAGTACAAAGAACAACATAAAGCATGACTTACTGGGGCAACCTCTAGCTCACCCTGTGGAGTGTGCACCCCATGTAGGCCGGGTCCTTGGCAGTGGCTAGGAGTCTGGCTATCACCAGACCAAGCTCAATCTTTTAAGATTGAACATTAGTCTGGGGAGTCTGCTCTGTATTTTCTACTGCACAAGAGGTGTGATCAAGGGGTATAGTTCAAATGACTCTGTACGCAATTGGATAGTCCTTCAACCAATCAGACCAACGATTCGGGTGACGTAGCAGCGACAGCGGCATCAACGGATTGCTGTGCTTCGGTGGTCGCATGGTGGCCGCTATGTTGAATGTAAACAAGAAGCTGCTCGGTCGCTCCTCTATCATCATCGTGTTAAACCCGCCAATAGCGCGCCAGGTGGATAAGCCAGTTTGTGATTGGTCCCCGCAAAATTGTAACGGAAGCAGGATAGATAAACGTACAGGTTTCCAGCCTGAGCTGCAGGGTGAAATCAAATCGCCGGCAGATCGGGCTGGGTTTACCCAGTCTAATCCTTCTGCACTATCTTATAAAAAGCAAAAAAAAGCCTGATTTACTGAGCCAAACATGTTGCTTTTTTTTAATTTATTTTTTTTAGATTTTGATGAATGTGCTTCAGGGGAAAATGACTGTTCCCAGTGGGCAACATGTACAAACATCTGGGGCTCCTACACGTGTGTTTGCCTGGAGCGATATATAGACAACAACATAGGAAGGCCTGGACGAGACTGTCAAGGTACGGTATCACAGTTGTTCAGTGGGAAACACACTAAATAATGACGCAATATTTTTGCATTTTGTGACCAGAGTGTTTGTCTTGTGCAGAAATTGTGTCAACCTCTACTGCCTCAACAACCACCACTACTCTTCCTACAACTTATTCTACTGCCCCAACTCCCACCACTACTGCCCAAACAACCACCACTAGTCTTCCTGCAACGTCTTCTACTGCCCCAACCCCTACTGCCATTACAACCACCACTGCTACTTCTACAACTTCTTCTACTGCCCCAACAACCACCAATACTGTCCCTACAACCACCACTGCTACTTCTACAACTTCTTCTAATGCCTCAATCCCTACTACCTTTACAACCACCACTGCTACTTCTACAACTTCTTCTACTGCCCCAACAACCACCAATACTGTCCCTACAACCACCACTGCTACTTCTACAACTTCTTCTAATGCCTCAATCCCTACTACCTTTACAACCACCACTGCTACTTCTACAACTTCTTCTACTGCCCCAACAACCACCACTGCTACTCCTTTAACTTCTTCTACTGCCCCAACAACTACTGCCCCTACAACCACCACTACTAGTTCTACACCTTCTTCTACTGCCCCAACAAATTCTGCCCCAACAACCACCACTACTGCAATGATATCCATGACTACTACCCCTACAACCACCGCTACCGTCCCCACTACCAACATTACAGCTCCTGCAACTACCGCTACTGCCCTGAGAACTGCCACCGATGCCATCTCTGTACAGTGCAGGGTTGCTGCCATCACTGTGACAATTGCCAGGGATTTTCTTCTGAGTAACAAGATCAGGGTAGACACCCTATACTTGGGGTTGCCGGAATGTGGCGTCAATGGAGGCAATGCTACCCATGCCCAGCTGACCGTGGCCTGGGATGAGTGCCTCACTAGGGTTGTGCAAGTGAGTTGTGATTTGCATTTTCCTATGCTCCAACATGTTTGGTAGACTCAATGCTTGCCAGTATTTTGTCTGTAAAACTGAAGTGCATTAACTTAAAATAACCCAAACTGCTTGTGACATCTGGTATTTTAGAATGAAACCTACTGCACAGCATCTGTAACTTTGTTCAACACCATGGAAATGTACACATGGTCACCCAATGGGACAGGGGAGGTACCCAGAATACGGTTGGAAGTTCCCATCATGTGTACCTACATGAAGAACATGCTTGTCTCTGTTGACTCCGGCTCCATGGGGTAAGCTTCACTTGCTGTCATTATTACTCAGCATGCTTCAGCATTTTTCAAAACAGCCTCAGAACAGCTGAAGCAGTTGGCGCTTATTTGCTTTTTTTGCCGAGTTACATGAGAAGATTAATAAAACTATTTACGTTTGTCAGTAAATATGTAAATGGAGCCAGCCAATGCTTAGCTTAGCTTAGCATAAAGACTGGGAACAGGGAAAGACAGTTAGCCTGGCTCGGTCGAAGGTAACAAATTGTGCCTATCAGCACCTCTAAAGCTCACTACAGTAGCTCATCAGTGACATCCCAGAGTCTCTGCTGGTTGCCTGGCAACTGGTCCCAGCCAAGAAATGGGCTGGCACATATGGCACATTCATGTGCTCCTCAGATGGTCCGAGTTTCCGAGATCGGAAGTCGTTCTTCCAACTTCGGTGTGTTCACGTGCTCTCAAGTCGGAAAGTCTGAATGTTGACTGTAACCATAACAACAAACATGGATGCTACGAAGAAGATGTGTGGACTATTACTACTCATAGAGTTTAAACTCAATGTTTTTTTTTTTTGTTGAAAATATGTTTATTGCAGATCAACATTGGGTACAGACTGCACTTGTTCATACAAGCAACATTGTTTTTCCATTTTCTTATTCATACAATAACATCAATAAGCAGCAACCAAGAACGCACAATTGGAATTATTTGGCGGATTCTGAATACATTATGGTGAGGCACCGTAGCGAATATCAAGACCAATAGTATATATAATATAATAATAGTAAGAGACCAAAAAGCAAACCAGGAGTCAAAAGAGAGAAGAAATTCCCTATGAAACCACTACTGTTACATTATCAATAGATGTGACCCCCTCGTCACACAGCTTCTTCCCTCAGACCACTTAAGTGTTTCAAAACCGGTCCCCATGCCCTATCAAACACACTCTTCCTCCCTGCATTCGTGAATCTGAGCTTCTCCAGATGGAGGACTTCGCCCAGCTCTCTTAACCACATCTCAAATGAAGGCACAGCATCGGACTTCCATAATCGCAATATACGTTTTTTTAGCCACTTCAGTACCCAGATACGCTGGCCATTTGTCCCTGCGGGGCAGAGTTCAAAGCAGTGTCATTTGTAGACCCCAGAATGGCCACAAAGGGCTTGGGTTTCTATTGCTTGTTAAAAGCTTTTGAGTAGAAATCAAATACAGAAGACCAGAATGAGTGGAGGTTAAGGCACGTCCAAAATTGGTGTGTGAGGGTGCCCTCTTGGTTTTTACACTTATTACATAATGCTGATACAATGTGCTACACTGACTTCAACAGGTGTTCATGTGCATTTTCCAACTCGGAAACTTGTTTTTCCGATGTGTCCAACATAACATGAATGCAGCAACAACAGATTAAATTATTTTTTAATGATCTAGGTGCTGGTAGGCTTTTTATTTTATTTACCTTTCTGTAGTCTTGTTCCTGATGTATTTATGGCTTTTTTCTCACCCATCTCCAGGTATGATATGGTCAAAGATGTTATCACGGGCTTGGGGTCATTCCAGGTGACAGTGCAGCTAATGAATGGTACAGTGCCTCTACCCCACAACGCCAGCTTGTCCTCTGAGGCGGATGTGGTGTTGGAGGTCAGCATCACACCCTCCTCAGAGCAGATTAAAGTAATCATCAACAGATGCTGGGGCACTCCCACCCAAAACCCTGCAGACCCCGACAGCCACACCTTCCTGGCAAACAGGTCTGCTTCTACCTACAGCACTATCACTATTTCTATTAGTATTTCAGCTAGCTACTATAACTATTACATAGACTCTTTAAAAAAAAGTCTTCTTCTTTAAAAACTTCTTTAAAAGGTAGAGAAGAAAAGATTTGATCCGTTATCTCGAGATCATGATTTAATTATTTTGTTATGTCAGAAAAACAAAATGTGGTTTCTGGAGACGCCAACTGTAGCAGGAACTACCACAGAGACGATTTGTACATTGCCTGGTGTTTATATATCTGCGGCCAGATTTTGTCACCACAATAGTGTCACAACCGCACAAGATGCGTCACGAAACTTTACAGGTGTGTAGTTGAGATCAAAATTCAGGCCGAGTTTGAGTGTGGTCTGAGCAACAGCCTTGGCCCCCCCCACTTCACGCCTCTAGCCCGATATGGTGTTGCGGCTGGTGTGATCCCATCACAACATGAGGCGTAAAGTGGGGGGAACCTCCTACTTCCAGCCCCCTTGCTTGGACCACCCCATTTTGTTTTTATTTTTTTAAGATAATTTTTTGGGCATTTTAGGCCTTTATTTGACAGGACACATGAATACATGAAAGGGGAGAGCGAGAGAGAGAGACATGCAGCAAAGGGCCACAGGTCAGAGTCGAACCCCGCACCGCTGCGTCGAGGACTAAACCTCTATATTGTGCTCCCGCTCTACCAACTGAGCTATCTGGGCGCCACTACACCTATTTTTAAACTTGGCTATATTTGATCACAACACACATCTGTAAGGTTTTGTGACTGTATATTGCACAGATGTTGGGCCAGGAGCATAATGTGTGTGTGTGTGTGTGTGTGTGTGTGTGTGTGTGTGTGTGTTTAGGTGGGTTAAGCTTCATATTGAAAGTGGTATTCTCATCAAACTGTCTGCAAGAAAGTTTATTTCCCAAAATGTTGAACTATTCCTTTTTTAAAGGAAAAACACATTTCAATGTTGAATTAATTTCTTCCTTATACACTATTGTAATTTACAGGAGACACATTGAACCAGCTTGTCCAGCTTGAAATGTGAAGATGATGTGGTCACTGAAACTCTGCACCCATGATGATAGGGAGACAAATGTCTGATTTCCGCAAATTCAAATTAAACTCAGTTCAGTGCAATATCTCAAACAAACTATGAAAATAGTGAGAACAATGAATCGACAGTCAAGGCTGACATTCATGGCTGATTCCGAACAGTGCCACCTGATGGTATCATCGATTCAAGTCACAGCAGCTTAGTCAATAAAAAATATAAAAAAAAAAACAAAAAAACAATTGCTGCAGTTCCTTGTCTCTGTCTCCACAGCTGTTCCCTGAACACATACACCAAAGTGTTGATGAACGGGAACTCCAGCACATCACGTGTGTCCGTACAGATATTCCGCATAGTCAACCTAAATGTGATCTATCTGCACTGCCAGGTCCAGATCTGTGTGCCGATTAAAGCTCATACCTGTGTGCCTGTGAGTATATCCTATAAAAACAGCTTCTACACACACACACACACACTCTGACTGAAGCATTTAGTTGTTTGAATGTTGACGAAGAGATTTGAATTTCCGCCTTTGTCATCTGTGATTGTGTTTTCTTGCAGGACTGTCTACAAAGAACGGCTCGCTCTTCAAACATATTTGGAAGCGCTTTGGGTTCCTCTGGGCCTCTGCTGAGGTCAGGTGAAGGTGAGTACTTTTACACAGCATGACAATATCTACCCTTCAATCCTCTGGGATATGTGGTTCTGTTAGAAAAAAAATATGTTACAGCTGCCTGCCTCTGCTGTTTTTAAATCAAGTCAAAAATGGGATTACATTCCAGCTGAAGTAACAAAGACACTTGAGCTTCTACTCTGCTACTTCTAAGCGGACCAGTTTTGAAAGTAGAGCAGCTATCAAGGTCTTCAGCATCCATTATAAACTTGAGTGTCTCTTCATTTTTAAATTTGAATAGGCCATCTAGCTGTTGAATTATGGCAGTAGCGCTGCTGTCTCTATCATCAGTCCGGTGGAGAGGCGAGTTCAAGTAGCTTGATGGAAAACACACATTTCAAAAGCCCTGATGTTTATTTGAGCTTTCTTCATTTGAAGGGAATTATTGGTTTTCATGATGGACTCATGAGTTGCATTAAATCTTACAGCTTTTTGGAAGTGTGCTGAACATATAAGAGCAAGTCACAGTATTTCAGATAATATATTATGTAGTTTAACTAACAGATATCAACATGAAACCTCCTCAGTGGATTACTTAAAGGTGCTCTAAGCGATGCCACGCGTTTTTTAAGGCTACGACATTTTTTGTCACATAGAGCAAACATCTCCTCACTATCCGCGAGCTGCCTGTCCCCTGAACACACCGTAAAAAAAACGCGGTCTCTGTAGACAGCCCAGGCTCCACAAACGCCAACAAAAACAAACTGGGCCAACCTGCACCACCAAACATAAACAGTGTTCCAGTCAATAACCGACAAGAAGGAGTTGGGGGTGGGGGTTGGGGGCATGGATGTATTAAGAGTGCGGTTGGGGGGTTAGTGCGCAGAAGGGAGTGGGAGGGGACGAGATGAGGAGCAGGGAGGGGCGAGCTAGCCTCGTTTTGTTTGACAATACTTCGAACGTCAACAAGAAGTGACGTCACCCAACATCGCTTAGAGCACCTTTTAAGACGATCGTTTTTAGTTTTCTGAAATTGTATGTTTAAATATTCAAATTATGCATTATCTTGTAAAATATGTGCTAACTTGCATACATTTCCAGATCAGAATTCTTGTTTAGTTTTGTTGAAATATTAGGGTCAAAGGTTTTCACAAAGGGAATTTTGATATCTCCTTTTATCACTCAACAACAACAAACAACAACAAAAAAAGATTTCCGCCATGTTTTTAGGTATAAAATGTTACATAAATCAGACTATAAATGATATATGAACAAACCCCTCTGTAAAAAACCTTCATGTATGTAAGGGCTACTGAAGGGGAGATTTCTGACTCAGAGAATGAAAAACGGCCTTTAAAGATTTGGATTGTAAATTTCCATACATTTTGCAAGACACTACAGGTGAAATTCTGATGTTTAAATATGCAAATGAGGCATTATCTAATGCTAACTTTTGGTGAATTAAGGAGAAATCTACAGGCGCAAATAGACAAAGTGTAGTAAAATAAACACCTAAATGTGTATTTTGGATCTCTTTTTGTCCACTAGTCTGAAAGAAGACATTTAAGCAAAATAGCCCCAAAACACGTTTTTACCTGTAGTGTCCCCCCCCTTAAAGTAGTGATTTCCTTTTTTGATGAATTCCTTTTCTCTGTATGTGTACTGGTTTTTAATGCTACGACACACATTCTTGCAGAGGCCTCGGAGGATCAATATACCACTCTTAACATAGTTGGACTCTCCTGCCTGGGAGTTGGCCTGACGCTCTTCTTCATCATTGGTTTCATCTGCCTTTTCTTCTACCAGAGGAACCGCATTGGACACTACAACTTCAGCGCCAAACCCAAGAAGGAGAACTTCTCCTACCTTGTCTTTAACACCTAGGGGTGCAGCAGCACCCACAACTAAAGTCACAGAATTGGAAAAATTGGATAAATTCTTGTAGCAGCAGGCACATTTGGTCGGCTATTACGCTGCCGCTGCCACTGAGCGGCACTGTTGCACCATTCACATATTATTTCTCACCAAACATAGATCAACAATAAATAAAGTACAGATTATTTATATTTATATGAAACACCCCCCAACACATATTTAACCCTTGCGTTGTCAAATTTGACCCGTTTTTAAAGTTTTTAATATCAGAAATATGGGTTTCTTTGAACCAAATTGCCCAATATTAACATGGATGTACATTGTATGGAACCCATACAACATTTAAACAAAAATAATGATTATTTTTGGGTGTTTTATTCAATTTAATAGCATTTAAAAAATTTTTTTAAATGGTTTCAAAACCGTATGTGATCCACCACAACATACTCTGATCTTAACTAATAGTAACCAGTAAGCGGTTTTGACCCGCTAGGAACACAAGTTCATGGTCGACGGGAAGACAACACAAGGGTTAAGATATTAAAATGTACAGTAGTTACTGGAATGTCAAATATAGAGAGTATACATATTTCATACAGTACATACTGTATATGACAGTGAAGAATCAATAGGTAAGACTTGTTACTTATTTTAAAAGGTAAAGGTTGAAGCATCATTTTGCCTTCAGCTGAGACAAAAATATGTTGACATGATGATACTGGAGAGAAAGTGTAAATTCGGGATATTAGAAAGATACCCACTGAGTATGGGGAATATTTCACTACATGGTTCACATCAGAAATTGTAATGTAATGAATTTTACAAAACTATAGATTGTATCACAAATCTTTGCATAAATGATCATCTTCTCGTATGCTTATAATATACCATGTGCAAGACTGGTCAAGCACAGTTATCACTTTATTGTCTTTTAGCTGCTATTTTTCTACAGTTAGGCTTTTTTGTTTGTTACACATCTGTAATAGTCCTTTTGTTCTCACATATACAAACTGCTCCTATGCTGTATGTGGTGTGACAATAAACATGTCCTGTATGAATGAAAGACACTTGGGGGTGCTGCTGTCCCAGTTCTTCAGCTCTATAAAAACACAGCAAGATGGCTTCCTGCATGCATAGACATACCAGGTATACACTGTTTACACAGGACAACAAAGCGTATGAGATCATTTAAGGAAAAGTTATTGTCATAGCCAACATTTTTCCTCTTTTCTGGATTGGATAGGGGATGTGGACGGTGTCATGTTCCTCCTTTGATCAGATCAGGGCTTAAGAAAAAGATCTTAGTTAAGCCTTTCTCGGTTGACCAGAGCTAAAAGGAGAATATCCAGCTTTTCCCCCTCACACATCCCATAATCCCACATTGTTGACTACAGGGTCATAAAGACAGCTCCTGTTTTGATGCGAGGGGCTGAATATTAAACAGGAGAGGCTTTCTCTTGAGAGGAGGTCCCCGGAGACCTGCGGTGAAGGAGGCCTTACTACCATCTGGAGGGCTGCAAATGCTCCGCCTCCTAATTAACCCATTCAGCCTCACCGTCTGAGACCTGGCAACCCGTCTCCATGGCAACAGCACAGTGCAGGGATGGAGGGTATAATAGATGGAGGGAGGGAGTGCAACAGCGATCAAAGGGCAGAGAAAGAGCGGGGAATCATTTCAGTTTAAAAGCATGGAATCAGATGAAATGTAACTTCATTATTGATTTGAAATGAACTACTAGATTCAGATGTGATGTATATTTCTGGATTTCAACCTTTGCATCTCTTCTACCTCTTTTAGTGAGTGTGACACACACTCATTTTAACAATTTATTGAAGTCCACATGAAAAGAATAATTTACAGGGACATAAATATAGATTATACAAAATCATGGGCCATTGGCATACAGCAGCATAATATTAAGCATACCCCTCTGTTCTTATGGATATAAGTAACAGCGTCTTTGCCATATATGGCGGCTGCCTGTGATAGCAGACAGAGCACAGTATACACACACACACACACACACACACACACACACACACACACACACACACACACACACACACACACACACACACACACACACACACACACACACACACAGGTCTCACTTAGCAACAATCCAACATACACAAAACAAGTGTCTAGGGAAAATGAATACAGTAAATAAGGCTTGGGTGTTCCAAGGATGCTCTGGAGGATTTTTCCACTCTGTCCGTCTATATTCGGGAAATCCCCTGTAATGGCTGCAACATGATCTGTGTCTTCACAGTCCTTCCTCTTTCCTCCTTCTCTTCCTTACATCTGTCTGTCTCTATGGTCATCCAGGTCAGAGCGGCTGGGAGACACAGTCATTCATCATGCTTTACGCTCTGTGTGTGTGTGTGTGTGTGTGTGTGTGTGTGTGTGTGTGTGTGTGTGTGTGTGTGTGCAGGATATGCAGTGATCTCCAAAGGCTTTCACTCGCACAGTTCATTACTAATTAAAGCTCCTCATTGTGTTTTATAGAGCAGCTCAGGACCTTCCTCCTCCCAGCACCTGTGCAGTGTGGATAACAATCCTCAGATGTGTGACATCACACTGTCTAGGGACTGGTATACGATATATATATATATTTTTTTTATTTTTTTTAACCTTTATTTATTCAGGGAAGGTTCACTGAGCGGAAGCCTCTCTTTTGCAGGAACACCCTGATCACATTCACACATTCATACCTGGAAGCTGCCCAGTACAACCACAGTCTGATCTGCTGGCCACTGAGCAGCTCCACTGGAGCAGATGGGGTTAAGGGCTTTGCTCAAGGGCACATCAGTGGTGGTGATGAGGGAGGGAACAAGCTCTTTCACTTTCCCCACCCAGATTTTATCCTGTCGGTCTGGGACAAGCTCGCTTCTCTGACCTTAAGGCCACCACTGCCCCAAGAACTCTCTCTCACCTGCTATGTGACTTTTGCTTGTCAATTAATTTCATTTATGTATTTCAGTGGTTGAATGTAACTAAGTGCATTTAATCAAGAACAAATCTGAGGTACTTTATACTTGAGTATTTCCACTTCATGCCACTTCATACCTCTATTCCACTCAAATGTACTCATTTGTACTTCTCTACATTGATTTGACAGCTGTAGCTACTTAACCAAGATTTCTTCATGCTAAATATATGATGAGAATGTAATGAATTGTTATAGATTCAACTGTATACAATGTATACAGAGTAGTTAAAATTAGTATATAATAGGAATTTCCTGGACATATCTATATCATTTAATGCAAATTATAGATAAAGTGTAGACAGTTAATTGAGTTTAGTTAGTAATTAGTTATTTTTACAGTTATTGGATCTGTAAAATAAAGTGTGTTGTGAGTTTTACTTTTCATACATACAGTTTATTTTGTTAATACAAACATACTTTTACTTAAGTCACATTTTCAATGCAGGTCTTTTGCTAGTAAGTGTTTTTACTGTGTGGTATTGCTTTAATACTTCCTCCACTACGGATGTTTTTTGCTGTAAGATCTGAAGTTCCATATCTGAGGATTGCTGGTGGTGGTGGTGAGGGGGGGGGGATATATATATATATACAGAGAGCTTTTAGAATAGATATTTCACTGGTCTTTCTCTTTCTACCAACACAACAGAATCAATGGTAGTCCACTCTCCTCGCACAGTCCTCTTTGGGATTTGAATTTTGAATTATTTGTGAGTGTTACATCAAGATGGCTGACTTGCTGATTAAGACTGACAGATTGAGTGTGCCTTCCCCTCCCCCAGCACTTGTCAAAGACAAGCAAAGTCTCCAAATACAATTACAATTATAATTGCACAAATCCCAGAAATCTTCAGCACCAACGCAAGTTATGATGAGACACCATATCTAAAGCTGTGGTGTATGTGCACATTGTGTTATTTCAGTGTACTTGTAACCTAACCCTGTCATTTACAGTTTGCTATGAAGATAACAGCAGTAATGAAGGGAAGCCAGTCTAATGAATAGCAGTATGAACTGTTACAAGGAAACAGCTTCTCTGCACCAAAACCTTAAACCAGCTGCTTAGTCTTGTTTCCTGTCCTGTTTCTTAATCTCCCCCCCCCCACATGCTGGACTGTAAGTCATAAATGAAACATGAGCACCTGCCTTAATGAGACACCTAAAAAGCTTGCCAAAAATCGCTTCCAAAAATGCTGCTTGTGCTTTTGAAAGAAAGTAGGTAATCCATTGCTCTTTCCTTTTTGTTGTTGACTTGGAGTGCAGACAGGAGAGCACGGTAACAGGTCCTGACCTAGTTCTTGTCCTGCA
This sequence comes from Sander vitreus, assembly GCF_031162955.1. Lineage (NCBI taxonomy): Eukaryota > Metazoa > Chordata > Actinopteri > Perciformes > Percidae > Sander > Sander vitreus. The sequence continues at coordinate 24,781,471 of NC_135867.1, forward strand.
GGGAGACATGTTGTTGGAAAAGCAGAGTTGTTTGACAATGGAGCAGCTCTATAGTTCTAGGCTTGTTCCAGTGTTGTTTGTTGAATTAAACTGGAGATGGTTGGGTATTGAACCTCTAAATGTTTTTCTGGTACTGACCTAAATGTGTCCATAGCACAGTATTAGCATTGAATTGAGTATTTGTTGATCAGATAGTTCCTGACTTAAATCAAAGTAATGATCATTTTGGACCATTTCATTCAGGCCAAGTTCTTGTGTGGCTGATTGTGTTCAGACCACATTCAAAGATCTCCTCCAGACGTGTTTTAAAAAAGTACTACAGACACTGCCAGATACACTCCTCAATGCACAGGCTTACCCGGACATAAGTCTGTCCTGGGCCTCCCACCATGTACCAGAGGGCTCATGAGACATGAGCTTTGACAAATGTTTAGCTATATACAATATATTATAAATGATATTATATATTTGCACCACAGCCGCCATGAACAATAGCGAGCCAGGGAAGTCACAGAGGTTTTCTAGTGCATAGATAGTATGATTGCACTCAGTCCTGGCCGGAGGACAGGGACCCTTAGCGGGCCCTGACAATCAAAGTCGTCTTTATTTGACTGATTTAATGCAACAATGGATTCATATCGAATGGGTCAATATTATGTAGGTGAATATGTTGTGAAATGATATACTTATTTACTGTATATATTAATGATGACACAATTGTGACCCGATATTGCAGGCTATTATTTATAAGAATGGCAAATTCTGCTGAAGTCATGTAGTCTCACCCCACTACTAAACCTCACAGTTCATACACAAACAGTCCAAGGCCTAAGTTAGTTATAGTGCAAAACAAAGTCACGAAAACAGCGACATCATGCCAGCATCAGCACCTTGGACAGCACTACACATCAAACAGGCAAGACTACGACAGTGTGCAGCCCAGGGGACATTTTATTCCGCTCTCTCACACATCTATTACTTCATCTTAGCAAACATACACTGGTCGCACAGTTTCCCCCTTTGTTATGCATTTAAACTTATTGGGCCAGTATCACACTGCATCTGAATGTAGCAGCCTTGTGCCTCTGCTACAGGCTGAACTCTTCATAACTTCACACCATACAGACCTCCTATTTGAAAATGACTGACCACACAACAAAAACTACAGTACAGTATGGTAATCTGCAAGTATGATTATTTATTTACACTAAAACAGTACAGTTTCTTTTGTAATTGTAGTATAAGCACTTTATGGTGTGGTATTTCTAATGATATTGGCATATTCTTTGAAAACAAATGGCATGAAACCAGAAAATGATATAGCACCTTTGTGATAATTCCATGGGTCAAACATGCGTGTTTCAGATGTGTGGGCTGCCTCTTGGATAGCGGAACTTTTTTTTTCACCTCTTTTTCATAATCCAACTTAGTTGCAAATACTAGCTATTTACAGTACAGAGCATCAGTCGGTTTAAGATATCGGCCTCCATCCTGCAGGCACAACTACTCAGTCTGGTTGACATCTAGGGCAAAGCGTACGACTCCGCTGCTCTTCCGAGGTTCGGGTCTTTCCAGCGGTGGTGGTGGCTCTCCTCCAGCAGCACCCTGGGAATGATGATGACTGGGTCCGAGAACCTCGTCCTTAGCATCTCTAGGAGGCAGCACATGGTTAAGATACCAGAGAAGAAGGAGACAGAAAGAGACACACGATGAGGCATTTCTCTCAGGCCAACAACATCAAGTCATTGGGTTGAGTTGAGCGGAGCACCCTGTGACCGCTCATTCCAGAGGAACATATCAGGATTCTGTTTTAGGAGACAACGCTATAACATCACTATGGGGCCTGTTTGCTTGACAACAATATTACATAAAAATGCCTCAGGGCAATCATGATAGAATCAAGTGACTCATGTAATACATATCTTTGAAAACTTGACTATAAATGCCATTGTGTTGTGGGAATACACATGTAAAGTAAAGCTTTTGGTCTATTTCTAATGATGCATTGGCCAGCTTTGTGTTTAGATCAATTCAAGCCATTGGTTTAAATCTATACTTTGACTCATTCAGTGACATTATGAACTACGGGATGCCAATGGTGCAATGAGAGTCTCAGGGTGTTCTGTGAAAGAATAGCTACAAGATGCAGTACACTATAGAACAATCCAAATCAATACATTAGCATTACAAATTAGTGTGAAGATCATTAACATGCACTTACAATTTCCTTTTTGAACTGTGTGTTTCCAAAGCAGAGCGGCTTCCCTCATTCCATTCATACTTACCCCTCATCTTACATCCAAGCTAACACTCAACGTCTAGACCAAATTATTGAACACAACATCAGATTGCAGGTCCAACAGAAAACAGTGGCAGCATGCTTTAGAGACAGATATGGAATCAAGAAAAAAAAATAAAACATATTATAAAACTTCTACCCAGTGACAACAAGCTAAGATGCAAAGTGCTACAGTTTAAAAGGGTACTTTGTTATTTTTAACCTGACTAATAAGGTTAACAATCTATGAAATTGATCCAGTATTAAGCGAGAGCGCTGTAGCCTGCAACTGCAAACCGCGCTGCAATGTAATCCTATGGGGCAATTACGCACCATCAATGTAAGTCCACTAATAGTGTTTGTTTGGCTCAGATTGTTGTTGTAAGTGTCTGACTACGTTATGGAAAGGACCCTACAGTGAAATACAACTTACTTCTTTACCTTTCACTTGATCTGGTCGCAAAATTACGAATCCCACTATGGCTACGCCAAGACCCGCCCTACGAAGCAGCTCGATTGGTTGGGGTTAGGCATTTGACCTCGAGCTGTTAAGGTTAGGATAGCTGATTGGTCAGGGGATAGGACCTGTACAAATAAGGGTTACGTTACCTTGCGTAAGCATGGACGCCTGGGCAATAAATGCTATTGAAGGGCGGGTCTTTGCATGGCCGTAGTGGGATTCGTAATTTCGCGATCCGGTCAGTTTGTTATTCCAAATCTTGCTCAGGGAGAAGTCTCGTTCTGAAATCTCGCGGTTGTGACCCGGCTAAATATTCAGCCATGACACTGAAAATATTTTGGGTAACTCTAAGATACGCTTTCTGTATCAACACAACAAACTCTGGCACGCCTCTCTCCAACTCATCGATTTCCATTGTTGTCTCGCGAGATTTCAGAAGAAGAAGACTTCTCTGTGAGCGAGACTTGGAATAACAAACAGACCGGATCAAGCGAAAGGTAAAGAAAACCGGTATATTTTTCTGTAAGGGTCCTTTCCATAATGTAGTCTGTGATGCCCCTTTGGTGTCATTTGAGTGTTTTTGCTGTCTACATTGTGGAGGTGTGTTCTAACTTGTGCCTCCTGTTTGCAGGTTACTAATTAGAGTATCTCAGCTCAAGTTAGGACACACCTCCACAATGTAGGCAGCAAAAACACTCAAGTGACACCAAAGGGGCAGCAGAAGTCAGACTCTTATAATAACAATCTCAGCCTGTCAGTGACAAAAAAAGCTCTTTTAAGGGACGTACATTGATGGTTCGTAATTGACCCATAGGATTACATTGCAGCCCGGTTCGCGGTTGCAGGGCTCTCGCTCAATACTGGACCAATTTCAAAAATTGTTGTCCCCATTAGTCACACTAAAACAATAAAACATGGGAAAATAGGGTCCAGGTTTAAAAATACCAAAGTTCCCCTTCAAAACATGAGTGATCTGCCTCATAAATGAATGGAATAGAGATCTCCACTCTCCTGTCTGGGTGGGTAATTCAACAGTCATGCAGGTTGTTTTAACCATGAGGAGTGGGTGCATCGCAGCGGCTGACAGAAGTTCAAGGATGGGTGGAGATATCTGGAATAAACCTGGGGCCTCCTTAAGAATACGCCCCTTACATGTAGCATGTGACAGCAGTCAGTCAGACAGCCCCATTCACCCTCCCCGACTCTACTTGAGTGTCCATATGGAAGAGAAATATACAGACGGGCTATGACCTGGAGAGTAGACCAGAGATAATGTGGTGAAACAAAACTGTGCCACTGTCATAGGCTACATCTACTCTACTACGTTTTTAATGTTTAAGCAGAGTTTTGAGACAAAAAACGATTTTCTGTGCACACAAGAGTTTAAGCTCCAGTAGCAGAACTAATCTCCGTCTATATTAACACGTCTGACGACGCATATCACATGACCATTCATATACACTGGGAACGGGCCAGTCCCCCAGGATCAGCGCTCAGCGAAGAGTTGTCTGTAAAACTGCTGCCAGGACACCTTGAACGACAAACAAGGTCGGTTAGGACTCTTTCTATTCTGACTTTTTAATCCATGGACTTTTTCTATTCGAAAAAAAACTCTTCTTACCGAGAAAAGCAATTAAAAAACCGGTGACGTCACCACAATGTAAAGTCTATGGGCCGAGCGGGAACTCGCAGGCAGGGCCAGTGGGAGAAACACAACTGCGGACATTCAGTGGGTCGCATATCACGGAAATAAACCCTAAAGCTTAGCAACTCTCATAGGAATGAATGAGGCTCCTGGTCGAACGCTGTACCAGTTCTTTTAATACATCCATGGCATGCGCGTGCCGGTGTAAACAGGAAGCAGATTGTCTGATGTTACTCCGACGTTCAAAATCATGGACGTATAAGTGAAGAAATACAAAAAATACTTTGGAGAAAAAACATCAACGGTGAAAAGTAAGAACAGGGATTTATTAGCTTGGACCGACGGCGAGGTGGAACTGTTACTGAAAGGTCTGTAAGCCGACCTAACAGATACAGTAAGACTGACTGACATGCGTTGTTTCCAAAGGTCTCTGTTTCTGCCCGACTACAAAGCAACCCCGGAATTTTCAAACCAAAACGGGAGCAGCTGTGTTTCCAAATGTCTCTGTTTTAGGGGCTCGGACACGCCGGAGTATTGCGGACGTGAGGCGTAAACATAGCAAAAGATATTCGTTTTTAAACCAAAAAGTAGTAGTGTAGATGTAGCCATAGAAAACATAAAGTAAATCACATCTCCATGAGCATGTATGGATGGCAATGAGTGGCATTTGTGGCTCGTTGTCTGTTTCCTTTAATTGCTCTTGTGATTGATTACCTTGGGTTGGGTAGTGCACAGCCCCACAGGTGTTGCTTTAGAGTCTGCACCCAGCCAATATCTCGGATTGGCTGGCAGAGTTGTATGTAGTGGTACTGTTTTAGCACAACCCTTCAAATGAATCAGAATGTCACTCATTAGCACACGACAAATTGGACACAGCAGAAGTATGAGAAAGAACAATATGATCTCAGCAAATGTAATATCACACATTTGTGGGTGTTTTTGCATAAAAGAGGATTTTTTTTGTACTTTGCTAGAAGAAGCACATGGCATTTTATTCTGGAATAAGTTTCTGGACATCCTTTGAAATGCATGTTGCTCTGTAAGTCGGATAAGTTCTTCGAATATATTAGAGACATGATGCAAGAATAATATATTCTTCCGTTCTCACATAAGGGCAACATGCACGGCCTGGAGAGGATGTCAGAGCTCATGCCAGAATGTGGCGCAATCTTGGAGAAAGCACAGAAAGAAGTTGTGAGAGCAAACATTCTCTTCCATGTGGATTTATTCAATGTCTCACAAGGACAAAGACTGGGACTGGAGAAACACTGACAGATACCTGCAACCGCTAATCTTTCACCATTCTACATTCAACAAAAAAAAGCAAGAAGACACTGCTATTTCTGCTTTTTGCATTTATTTGTAATGTTTCATTAAATATGAGCAAGCAGATAGAAACACAAGCACGTCACAGTCAATTTTTTTTGTTGTTGCCCAAGACATAACTTTCTTTACCATACTTTCTATCCTTATTTGCCCAATAATCACAAAGATAGCACAGGGTGTGCGCTGTACTGACAACTGTTTACATTTACTGCCCCTACAAGCCCCCTCCTGTGTGTTACATGACAAAGCGTCCCCCCCAACCAAAGGCTGCAAAATGCTAATGAGTCAGTCCCTCATCCCCGATGGGGCCCCATGCTCAGCTTGGATAGACATGGTGGTAGCGCTGACGGTTGATGTCTCAGACACCGCAGAATATGGAGATGGTGCAGCCGTCCACTCAGAATGGAGGGAAGGATGCTGAGAAGCAGAGCTAATGAGAACATTAAGGTGTGTGTGGGGGGATGGCGCACAATGATGGGTTGACCCCTGCCAAGACTGAACAGTGCTCTTCTAATCCAAAAACAAAGAAAAAAAGGATCTCTCTCTATATATATATACAGTATGCTAAGACTGAGTGAAAGCAGCTGGATGCTAAGGACCAAGTTCAGACTCCAACATTCAGCCAACATGTAATGTAGCCCTGCTGTAACATATATATGTTCCCCTTATCTTCAACACATCTCACAGAGAAAATTTGGGTTAAACCAGAATTTATAAATGGAGGCTTTACAACTTGTTTTGGTATGTTTTGCTAGATACCTCTTACACACAAATGCAGCACCACCATGTTGAACTTGCCAGACAAAGCACAAGTAAATCCAGTTTTGAATCAACAAAAAATACACTAAACTTCATCACACCAACATACTTTTCATACTTTTGGAATTTTGGTAAAAACAAATACAACAGCATGGACTCAAAAACGGAGAGTGATGAACATTGGAGTCCCAAAACAGAAGCAGTTACACTTATCATCACATCACTGTGCCATCATTGGCATGTGTGTTAAAATAAAAGACGATATTAACAGATACAACGTATTAGTTACAAACAAAATGAGGTAAAACATTGTAGCCTTGCAAACCAATGTAACACATGGCAGTGAATTGTTGATGATTTATTCGGAACGTGAATCTGTGCGTCATCCATACATCTCCCTCTTTAAAGGTTATACGAAAAGTGCTATTAAGCAGCAATGTGAGCTGTCTGCTATCGTCCCATGGCAGTCTGATCATATTGGTTACGGTCACCCTCGGAAGAGTGCATTTCAAAAAAGCCACAAGGAGGTGTGTGTTTGCGTGCGTACTACTGTGATTGCATAACTGCTGCGGAGCTTTGCACAGGGATCAGTCTTGTAGATAAAGACTACATTAGAGGTGATTACGCCGAGATGTGGCGATTGAGATTGACAGCTCTACACGCTGTGTGCTTGGCAGACACAACCTGAACCACTCAACACAACATTTTCCCGCTCCACTGACTTTGATTCTGAGAAAGGTTGTGACTTTAATGTGAAATGTCAATATTATCAGTTTAGTGTGACCCCGATGGTTTGTTGGCAACAAATTGGGTGTTACAAAATGGCCTTGAGTGAACTTAGATACAAAAGTATAAATGGGCTTCACGTGAAAGGAAGGGGAGAGCGGTGTGTTTCTTCAGATGAACTGACAACAATTTTGTGCAGCCTACAACAGTGTTCAGTTCAAAATGGGACATTGGATTACAAAATCACACTGAACAAAGCGTTGTGACGTTGAGCCCTGCGAGCTCTACCATGAACAGAGACCAGTAGCAGAGATAACAGAGCAGGTACAAAACAAGCCGTGGATCAGACAGTCATGACTTCCCAAGCGGGACATTTATCAAAGATTTTCAGATTTGTTGTTAATTTAGCAAGTGCAGAAATCATATCCAAAGTGCCAATTCGATTATCTTTTCTCCAATAAAAAAATTAAATAAAGAAAAATTCAAATAAATCCTTGATAAACTCAACAAAGCAATCTGCACAGTTGATCAAAGCCAACCCGTCAGAATTGCTTGTCGCTGGGCCCATGCAACGAAAGCCATCCATTGCCTAGCCAGGCAGCCCGTAGCCATGGCAACCTGGAGATGGAGGCGAGCAGAGTGGGGGTGGTGGGTGGCAATCAAATGGCGGAGGATAGGATGCTTCCGCCCACTCGTTAGCATAGCGATCTATATAGCATGAGGTGGGAGGAGCAATGACATGTCATGTCTAAACCCCAACATCTTATCTTATTATTAGTATTAGTATTATTATTATTGTACAAACGTAGCCGAGAGGTAGTGAAAGAGGACAGAGAAGAAAATGAGTGGATACTGGGAGACTGAACAGAGACGAGAAGAAGAAAGATACTGTAGGGGGGAACAGAGGGAAAGAACAGAAAGAAGTAAAGATGAGAATAAAGAAGAGAACATTAATTGATTTTGCAGCCTCTGTGTTTTTCCCCCCCAAAAAATAAGAAATAAAAGGAGAAGTAGTGCTAAATGATTTTTACTCTTTTGCCTCAGCCAGTTTGTTGTTCATCTCTTTACTTTTCTCCTTGTCCCCTGCCGCTGGCTGGTTCTCGGGCTGCTTCTCCGAGGTTGTCTTCTTGGATCCCCTCAGCGCGGCGCTCTGCTTATCTTTGGCTTTCTTCACTGGCTTGCCCTGGCCTGCGACCCAGGCTCCAGGCCTTTTGGGTTTAGAGCGAAGGACACTATACCTGTCAACCTAAAGATGTCGGACAGCGGAAATGAGATTCCTGAGCTGAAATGCTTCAAATGAATGGCTAGTCATTTCTACAACTGTGCTGTGCAATGAGATGAGCATGGCAATCATTTCACATTACAGTAATATTAAGATTATTTTTTAAATTCATATTTAACCCAACTACAAAGTTAGAAAAGTGCGTTCTCACTTGGTTGATGGGGTCTATGTAAGGCTCGCTGTACAAACTGCGTATCCTCCTCCTATCCACGGCCTTGTTGTCAGCAGGGCGCAGCGGAGCTTGGCCCTTGAAGGTAGCATTGTAGCTGGTCTCTAGACTGGGCCTCTCAGCTGGGGGCAGGTACTGGGACCTGGCCCGGATCATCTTCGCTGGCTTCACATCTCTGTAAGCCTTGTACTCAGTACTGTGTGGAAAGAAAGACAGCTGTCGTGAGAAAATGTACTGTGTCGTACAGCTTTAAAACCCATTAATAATGATTATTAATAAAGAGACATAACAGTGCGCAGGTGAGACTGGCAAGTTATCTATTCATTTCTGTTTAGGCTCCTGAAAGAGAGAACACGTTGAGGATCTCTAGCTAGGATACTTTTGGCCTAAAAGATCTGAAGTTAAAAGAATGCTTTGACATTTTGGGAAACATGTTGCTGTAATTGCTGTATTTGCAGATTTTACTCACAAAATACCACAATTAATACGGTATATGATGTATTATTATTTATTAAACTACCCAGCATTATATTAGAGTTGAAAGCTCCACTTTGAACAGAGGTAAAGTAAATGTGTACATTGTACTGATATAATGCCTCTGATTTAACTCAAAGTAAACATTTGAATTCAGGACTGTGCGCTATCAATAGTTTTACTATTAATTGTTAAAAGTTTTACTTCAGAAAAAAAAGGTTTTGAGTACTTCTTCTACCACTGCCAATACCAACATTCCCAGTTAAAGAAATGGTCAAAAAGTAAAGCCAGACGCTATGCAGTTCATCTAGTTTGCTACAGTTGCAGATTATTTTTCTGTTTCTGTCTGTTTGAGCTATAGCTTGTATTATTGTTTTAAAAGAAGAAAACTACTGTAATTCTCCTAACAGAAGACACTAGAAAGCTTTTGTGAACAAAAATGAATTATTATTGTGGAAAACAGATGAAGCTGAAACAATGTTACTGCTTGCCTTGTTAATCTTTATAGAAAGGTCATCAGGGGATGCTTTAGAAAACAGAAATCTGCAAGACGCTAATATCTGAGAAAGGAAGCTTCTATTCTATTTGGTCATATCTGGTCATGACTGTAGGCTAAACTTAATATGAACCTTGGATTTCTTTTTGTTTACTCCTGTTTTTTCAGCCAGAAACAAAGCAAATATATTATGAAGGACTTTTATTTGCACCAATGTACGAATCTATAGAAAATGGAACAATGGAAAACATCAGCATGTAACCCCAAATGACTTGTCTAATAGTAACACGAAACAGTTCAAATGTACGTTAAAGAAAAGGGAATGTACTGTATGTGCTCCTGTACATACACACCGCAAAAGTTGCCCAGCTGATTGCCCTCATACAAAACATTAAAATAGTTTTTTTCATGGTGTCTTGCTTCTTCTGCAGTAGGATACTGTATTGCTGTAGCTAATTACAAAGGGAAATAGAAAGCTCTGTGTTTTAGGCCACTCAGATGACACCTATCTGTTCTCCCCTGTGGCTCCAGTGCAGTCACAAACACATAAATTCCCCCTACTGCAGCACAATTCAGCATAAGCACTTAGAGCCACGTAGGCATAGACAAGGTTCAGTGAAAAGTCTCCGTTCCCTGTGGCAACACCAGAAATGCAGACAAGGCCAGGCTGCGGGACTAGAGCCTCATTAGAACAATTTATAAGCCCGCTGCCCAAGTCATATGAAAAGACATCAAATCAATAAATGGCAGCTATGGAAGACCGCCTGTTTAATGTAATGTATGTTTCAGGGACAGGCGCATTGATTTAACATCTTTTAATGTATTACATTGAGAAAGGGATTATTAGAATTGCATCCCAGTGTGAACGCTGGGCTCTGACCTCATATGTTTTTGTGGTGTGTTGTCATGGGACAGCATGTGAGAGTGATAACGATAACAGGATTTATAAAGCTCATCTTTTTCTCAGTGGTTTATAATTGTGTGGATGTTGTCTTTAGTCATACATATGTTAGTACCACTGGTGACTGTAACATTGGACATAACTAAGTAAACTAACTCAGACTATGAGTCTACAGCCATAGCAGCTCTGTATGTAGGCACAGCTGTGCTTTGAACTAACTGCTAAAGTCTGAGTGCTAACATGCTCACAGTAACAATGCCAATATGTTGATGCTAACCAGGTATAACGTTTACCATGTTCACCAACTTACAGTAGTTTAGCGCGCTAGCATGCTAACATGGCGCTAATTAGCCCTAAACACAAGGTATAGCTGAGGCTGATGGGTCTTTAGATGTCTTTAGTTATACCAAAAATACAATTGATAAAAATATAAAGTTCATGATATGTTAGAGAAGTTACTCAAGTATTTCATCTAACCTTTGTTAAACTGTCAACAGAATATCTATAAAGACAACTGACATTTACAAATTATAACCTTAACATCTTATCTTCATAACTATCGGCCTATAATTAGTTCCCATTAATCTTAAATTAGCTAACAGGCGCTCACATTTAAGCTGGTGATGTATTTAACGAAACTGAAGCGTAAAATGTCATTTTACCATAATATGAAAAGCAAACTATTTATGATAGAAAGGCTGTTGAATACAGAGGAGAGGTGGAAATCACACAAAGAGCGATTACATAACAAGACTGAAGTCCATTTTCAATGCTGGATTTGGCCAAGAAGACACGATGCAAGGACAGGTTATATAACAATGATTAAGGCCAAGGGTCTAAAGCACCTACTTGACACCACAGTGTGTGTGTGTGTGTGTGTGTGTGTGTGTGTGTGTGTGTGTGTGTGTGTGTGTGTGTGTGTGTAAGAGAGAGAAAGACAGAGAAAGAGGCAGATTGTGAGTGCAGTGTGAAACCTGTCTGCACTGTAACATTGCTGCTATTCATGGACACATGACTGTGTAACAATAAAGCCTGTGTCTCTGAGGTCAGTGTGCACTTGGTACTTGTTTAAAAATGAGCGTTGAAAAAGCATCCTTGGTTCAGTGGGTGTCATGTCACAGCTATTGCAACATGTACACACAACATGCATATTAC